>NW_026871426.1:2738951-3043279 GCF_028564815.1 Eubalaena glacialis
AGATATGGTCAATCCAGGTTGCATCAGAGACCCTGAACGGATTTTGTAAGAATTTCTCTCTCTTTCACTGTCTTTGCTTTGTGGGTTTTTTAAAGTAATGTATGTTTAGAATGGGGTTTGGCTTCTTTTCCCTGCTGTGTTTATGCCGCTTTACACCCTCTTGATTCACTTGCAGAGAGATATCGATACATAGGTTTTCAGATTCATACTAGTCAGATATATTCTTGTGCGGTGACTAGGGGGTGTTGGGTCCAGTTCACTGAGCAGGGAGTAGGCCTTGTCTATTACATATTTGGCTTATGGAGCGGTGTCTGAGCTAATTTCAAACCCTTGTTTTATGCATCACCCCACCTCACCTTTCCCGTTAAGCAGCCATAGTGTGTCTTCTAAAGGTGTGACTCTGTTCTGTTTTGTAATTCAGTTCAAGTGTAGAGATTTTGACATTCCCTCTATAAGCGATATTTTAGGATAAGTGCTTTTTTCTGTGTGACTTATTTCACTTAGAATCATCGTACCTAAATCCACTCATCATGCTGCTAACTAGCCTTATGACATTGATTTCATGGCTGAGTGATATTGCATTGTGCCAAGTACCACCATTTCTTTATCCATTTTTCTCTTTCCTGGGATATTGAAGGTGTACCGAAGCGGAGGTTCTTGGAAACAGAGCAGCCGTAACGTTTGGGGTGCCTGTGTCTTGTTGACTTTTAGTTTTCCCAATTTATACGCCCATGAGTGGAAGTGCCCTATGCTCTCAACGCTGTGTTTATTACTTGTTTCAGGACACACCGTACTCTTCTCCAGAGTGCCTGTTGGCAATTTACATCCCGCCCATCAGCGTAGCAAGGCTCCCATGTCTCCATGGCCTGTCCTGCTTTTCTGGTTTTTACACTTTGTTCAGCATGGCCCTTTTGACCGAGGGCAAGCGAGACTTCTTTGTAGCGCTGATTTGCCCTTCCGGCTTGCTTGGTTGGCCAAAAAGGGCGTATGCGTTTTTTCCTGAATATATTCAGGAAAAAACGCATACGCCCTTTTTGGCCAAGGGCATCATTGTCAACGTTTTGCCGCTTTTCATGTGCTTTAAAGGCGAGTCGAATCTACCTCCTGAAATCTGTTTCCTGCAAATCTGCCTTGCTTTCAAATCCTCTTCGTTGCCTTCCCTCAATATATTTGTGGACGAGAGTTCTCATTTATAACTCTGCACGTTTGTGAATTGCAGTGCCCCTGAGCTCCATTTGTCTCCTCGCTTTTTTGGGAGCTGGCCGCAAAAGCGCAGGATTGCTTCAGGCCCTATTTTGGTTCTGGGGGGCAGGCTGAGCCTGTGGTTCATTCTTCTTCCTGATGGGAAAATGGAGTGACCTGTGCCTGTCCCAACACCTAGGGCTAGTCTTTCGTTGGTTCCCCGTCTTCCCGTTCATCCTCAGGACAAATTGCAACCTGGACGAAACAGTAGGTTAAAGGTGCTGATTCTCCAAGTAGGGAGATGGTTAGTCAAGCGGCTGGAATGGCGAACCCGAGCACAAGGAGAGGAGAAATGAGGTGCGTTTTAGAAACCTTTCCCGATCTCACGGCATACCATCTTCTGGGTTTCCCATGCATGTTTTGATGTAGGAAGATGCCCTTGTACCTGGAGATTTGAGACCCATGGGGTGTGTTCCCCGCAGTGTTACTTTAAATTATCTGCGTTTGCTCACCCAACCTCACCAATCCTCTCAGCCCCAAGAGTGTCCAGCCTTATGTCTCATCCAGCTGTGGGTCTAGATATGGTCAATCCAGGTTGCATCATAGACCCTGAACGGATTTTGTAAGAATTTCTCTCTCTTTCACTGTCTTTGTTTTGTGGGTTTTTTAAAAAAATTTATGTTTAGAATCGGGCTTGGCTGCTTTTCCCTGCTGTGTTGATGCCGCTTTACACCCTCTTGATTCACTTGCAGAGAGATATCGATATATAGGTTTTCAGATTCTTACTAGTCAGATATATTCTTGTGTGGTGACTAGGGTGTGTTGAGTCCAGTTCACTGAGCAGGGAGTAGGCCTTGTCTATTACATATTTGGCTTATGGAGCGGTCTCTGAGCTAATTTCAAACCCTTGTTTTATGCATCACCCCACCTCACCTTTCCCGTTAAGCAGCCATAGTGTGTCTTCTAAAGGTGTGACTCTGTTCTGTTTTGTAATTCAGTTCAAGTGTAGCGATTTTGACATTCCCTCTATAAGCGATATCTTAGGATAAGTGTCTTTTTCTGTGTGACTTATTTCGCTTAGAATCATCGTACCTAAATCCACTCATCATGCTGCTAACTAGCCTTATGACATTGATTTCATGGCTGAGTGATATTCCATTGTGCCAAGTACCACCATTTCTTTATCCATTTTTCTCTTTCCTGGGATATTGAAGGTGTACCGAAGCGGAGGTTCTTGGCAACAGAGCAGCTGTAAAGTGTGGGGTGCCTGTGTCTTGTTGATTTTTAGTTTTCCCAATTTATACGCCCATGAGTGGAAGTGCCCTATGCTCTCAACGCTGTGTTTATTACTTGTTTCAGGACACACCGTACTCTTCTCCAGAGTGCCTGTTGGCAATTTACATCCCGCCCATCAGCGTAGCAAGGCTCCCATGTCTCCATGGCCTGTCCTGATTTTCTGGTTTTCACACTTTGTTCAGCATGGCCCTTTTGACCGAGGGCAAGCGAGACTTCTTTGTAGCGCTGATTTGCCCTTCCGGCTTGCTTGGTTGGCCAAAAAGGGCGTATGCGTTTTTTCCTGAATATATTCAGGAAAAAACGCATACGCCCTTTTTGGCCAAGGGCATCATTGTCAACGTTTTGCCGCTTTTCATGTGCTTTAAAGGCGAGTCGAATCTACCTCCTGAAATCTGTTTCCTGCAAATCTGCCTTGCTTTCAAATCCTCTTCGTTGCCTTCCCTCAATATATTTGTGGACGAGAGTTCTCATTCATAACTCTGCACGTTTGTGAATTGCAGTGCCCCTGAGCTCCATTTGTCTCCTCGCTTTTTTGGGAGCTGGCCGCAAAAGCGCAGGATTGCTTCAGGCCCTATTTTGGTTCTGGGGGGCAGGCTGAGCCTGTGGTTCATTCTTCTTCCTGATGGGAAAATGGAGTGACCTGTGCCTGTCCCAACACCTAGGGCTAGTCTTTCGTTGGTTCCCCGTCTTCCCGTTCATCCTCAGGACAAATTGCAACCTGGACGAAACAGTAGGTTAAAGGTGCTGATTCTCCAAGTAGGGAGATGGTTAGTCAAGCGGCTGGAATGGCGAACCCGAGCACAAGGAGAGGAGAAATGACGTGCGTTTTAGAAACCTTTCCCGATCTCACGGCATACCATCTTCTGGCTTTCCCATGCATGTTTTGATGTAGGAAGATGCCCTTGTACCTGGAGATTTGAGACCCATGGGGTGGGTACCCCGCGGTATTACTTTAAAGTATCTGCATTTGCTCACCCAACCTCACCAATCCTCTCAGCCCCAAGAGTGTCCAGCCTTATGTCTCATCCAGCTGTGGGTCTAGATATGGTCAATCCAGGTTGCATCAGAGACCCTGAACGGATTTTGTAAGAATTTCTCTCTCTTTCACTGTCTTTGCTTTGTGGGTTTTTTAAAGTAATGTATGTTTAGAATGGGGTTTGGCTGCTTTTCCCTGCTGTGTTTATGCCGCTTTACACCCTCTTGATTCACTTGCAGAGAGATATCGATACATAGGTTTTCAGATTCATACTAGTCAGATATATTCTTGTGCGGTGACTAGGGGGTGTTGAGTCCAGTTCACTGAGCAGGGAGTAGGCCTTGTCTATTACATATTTGGCTTATGGAGTGGTCTCTGAGCTAATTTCAAACCCTTGTTTTATGCATCACCCCACCTCACCTTTCCCGTTAAGCAGCCATAGTGTGTCTTCAAAAGGTGTGCCTCTGTTCTGTTTTGTAATTCAGTTCAAGTGTAGCGATTTTGACATTCCGTCTATAAGCGATATCTTAGGATAAGTGCCTTTTTCTGTGTGACTTATTTCACTTAGAATCATCGTACCTAAATCCACTCATCATGCTGCTAACTAGCCTTATGACATTGATTTCATGGCTGAGTGATATTGCATTGTGCCAAGTACCACCATTTCTTTATCCATTTTTCTCTTTCCTGGGATATTGAAGGTGTACCGAAGCGGAGGTTCTTGGAAACAGAGCAGCCGTAAAGTTTGGGGTGCCTGTGTCTTGTTGACTTTTAGTTTTCCCAATTTATACGCCCATGAGTGGAAGTGCCCTATGCTCTCAACGCTGTGTTTATTACTTGTTTCAGGACACACCGTACTCTTCTCCAGAGTGCCTGTTGGCAATTTACATCCCGCCCATCAGCGTAGCAAGGCTCCCATGTCTCCATGGCCTGTCCTGCTTTTCTGGTTTTTACACTTTGTTCAGCATGGCCCTTTTGACCGAGGGCAAGCGAGACTTCTTTGTAGCGCTGATTTGCCCTTACGGCTTGCTTGGTTGGCCAAAAAGGGCGTATGCGTTTTTTCCTGAATATATTCAGGAAAAAACGCATACGCCCTTTTTGGCCAAGGGCATCATTGTCAACGTTTTGCCGCTTTTCATGTGCTTTAAAGGCGAGTCGAATCTACCTCCTGAAATCTGTTTCCTGCAAATCTGCCTTGCTTTCAAATCCTCTTCGTTGCCTTCCCTCAATATATTTGTGGACGAGAGTTCTCATTTATAACTCTGCACGTTTGTGAATTGCAGTGCCCCTGAGCTCCATTTGTCTCCTCGCTTTTTTGGGAGCTGGCCGCAAAAGCGCAGGATTGCTTCAGGCCCTATTTTGGTTCTGGGGGGCAGGCTGAGCCTGTGGTTCATTCTTCTTCCTGATGAGAAAATGGAGTGACCTATGCCTGTCCCAACACCTAGGGCTCGTCTCTCGTTGGTTCCGCGTCTTTCCGTTCATCCTCAGGACAAATTGCAACCTGTACAATCAGGAGGTTAAAGGTGCTGATTCTCCAAATAGGGAGATGGTTAGTCAAGCAGCTGGAATGGTGAACCCGAGCACAAGGAGAGGAGAAATGAGGTGCATTTTAGAAACCTTTCCCGATCTCATGGCATACCATCTTCTGGGTTTCCCATGCATGTTTTGATGTAGGAAGATGCCCTTGTACCTGGAGATTTGAGACCCATGGGGTGTGTTCCCCGCAGTGTTACTTTAAAGTATCAGCGTTTGCTCACCCAACCTCACCAATCCTCTCAGCCCCAAGAGTGTCCAGCCTTATGTCTCATCCAGCTGTGGGTCTAGATATGGTCAATCCAGGTTGCATCAGAGACCCTGAACGGATTTTGTAAGAATTTCTCTCTCTTTCACTGTCTTTGTTTTGTGGGTTTTTTAAAGAAATTTATGTTTAGAATCGGGCTTGGCTGCTTTTCCCTGCTGTGTTGATGCCGCTTTACACCCTCTTGATTCACTTGCAGAGAGATATCTATATATAGGTTTTCAGATTCTTACTAGTCAGATATATTCTTGTGTGGTGACTAGGGTGTGTTGAGTCCAGTTCACTGAGCAGGGAGTAGGCCTTGTCTATTACATATTTGGCTTATGGAGCGGTCTCTGAGCTAATTTCACACCCTTGTTTTATGCATCACCCCACCTCACCTTTCCCGTTAAGCAGCCATAGTGTGTCTTCTAAAGGTGTGACTGTGTTCTGTTTTGTAATTCAGTTCAAGTGTAGCGATTTTGACATTCCCTCTATAAGCGATATCTTAGGATAAGTGTCTTTTTCTGTGTGACTTATTTCACTTAGAATCATCGTACCTAAATCCACTCATCATGCTGCTAACTAGCCTTATGACATTGATTTCATGGCTGAGTGATATTCCATTGTGCCAAGTACCACCATTTCTTTATCCATTTTTCTCTTTCCTGGTATATTGAAGGTGTACCGAAGCGGAGGTTCTTGGAAACAGAGCAGCCGTAAACTTTAGGGTGCCTGTGTCTTGTTGATTTTTAGTTTTCCCAATTTATACGCCCATGAGTGGAAGTGCCCTATGCTCTCTAAGCTGTGTTTATTACTTGTTTCAGGACACACCGTACTCTTCTCCAGAGTGCCTGTTGGCAATTTACATCCCGCCCATCAGCGTAGCAAGGCTCCCATGTCTCCATGGCCTGTCCTGATTTTCTGGTTTTTACACTTTGTTCAGCATGGCCCTTTTGACCGAGGGCAAGGGAGACTTCTTTGTAGCGCTGATTTACCCTTCCGGCTTGCTTGGTTGGCCAAAAAGGGCGTATGCGTTTTTTCCTGAATATATTCAGGAAAAAACGCATACGCCCTTTTTGGCCAAGGGCATCATTGTCAACGTTTTGCCGCTTTTCATGTGCTTTAAAGGCGAGTCGAATCTACCTCCTGAAATCTGTTTCCTGCAAATCTGCCTTGCTTTCAAATCCTCTTCGTTGCCTTCCCTCAATATATTTGTGCACGAGAGTTCTCATTTATAACTCTGCACGTTTGTGAATTGCAGTGCCCCTGAGCTCCATTTGTCTCCTCGCTTTTTTGGGAGCTGGCCGCAAAAGCGCAGGATTGCTTCAGGCCCTATTTTGGTTCTGGGGGGCAGGCTGAGCCTGTGGTTCATTCTTCTTCCTGATGGGAAAATGGAGTGACCTGTGCCTATCCCAACACCTAGGGCTAGTCTTTCGTTGGTTCCCCGTCTTCCCGTTCATCCTCAGGACAAATTGCAACCTGGACGAAACAGTAGGTTAAAGGTGCTGATTCTCCAAGTAGGGAGATGGTTAGTCAAGCGGCTGGAATGGTGAACCCGAGCAGAAGGAGAGGAGAAATGAGGTGCGTTTTAGAAACCTTTCCCGATCTCACGGCATACCATCTTCTGGGTTTCCCATGCATGTTTTGATGTAGGAAGATGCCCTTGTACCTGGAGATTTGAGACCCATGGGGTGTGTTCCCCGCAGTGTTACTTTAAAGTATCTGCGTTTGCTCACCCAACCTCACCAATCCTCTCAGCCCCAAGAGTGTCCAGCCTTATGTCTCATCCAGCTGTGGGTCTAGATATGGTCAATCCAGGTTGCATCATAGACCCTGAACGGATTTTGTAAGAATTTCTCTCTCTTTCACTGTCTTTGTTTTGTGGGTTTTTTAAAGAAATTTATGTTTAGAATCGGGCTTGGCTGCTTTTCCCTGCTGTGTTGATGCCGCTTTACACCCTCTTGATTCACTTGCAGAGAGATATCGATATATAGGTTTTCAGATTCTTACTAGTCAGATATATTCTTGTGTGGTGACTAGGGTGTGTTGAGTCCAGTTCACTGAGCAGGGAGTAGGCCTTGTCTATTACATATTTGGCTTATGGAGCGGTCTCTGAGCTAATTTCAAACCCTTGTTTTATGCATCACCCCACCTCACCTTTCCCGTTAAGCAGCCATAGTGTGTCTTCTAAAGGTGTGACTCTGTTCTGTTTTGTAATTCAGATCAAGTGTAGCGATTTTGACATTCCCTCTATAAGCGATATCTTAGGATAAGTGTCTTTTTCTGTGTGACTTATTCCACTTAGAATCATCGTACCTAAATCCACTCATCATGCTGCTAACTAGCCTTATGACATTGATTTCATGGCTGAGTGATATTCCATTGTGCCAAGTACCACCATTTCTTTATCCATTTTTCTCTTTCCTGGGATATTGAAGGTGTACCGAAGCGGAGGTTCTTGGAAACAGAGCAGCCGTAAACTTTAGGGTGCCTGTGTCTTGTTGATTTTTAGTTTTCCCAATTTATACGCCCATGAGTGGAAGTGCCCTATGCTCTCTACGCTGTGTTTATTACTTGTTTCAGGACACACCGTACTCTTCTCCAGAGTGCCTGTTGGCAATTTACATCCCGCCCATCAGCGTAGCAAGGCTCCCATGTCTCCATGGCCTGTCCTGCTTTTCTGGTTTTTACAATTTGTTCAGCATGGCCCTTTTGACCGAGGGCAAGCGAGACTTCTTTGTAGTGCTGATTTGCCCTTCCGGCTGGCTTGCTTGGTTGGCCAAAAAGGGCGTATGCGTTTTTTCCTGAATATATTCAGGAAAAAACGCATACGCCGTTTTTGGCCAAGGGCATCATTGTCAACGTTTTGCCGCTTTTCATGTGCTTTAAAGGCGAGTCGAATCTACCTCCTGAAATCTGTTTCCTGCAAATCTGCCTTGCTTTCAAATCCTCTTCCTTGCCTTCCCTCAATATATTTGTGGACGAGAGTTCTCATTTATAACTCTGCACGTTTGTGAATTGCAGTGCCCCTGAGCTCCATTTGTCTCCTCGCTTTTTTGGGAGCTGGCCGCAAAAGCGCAGGATTGCTTCAGGCCCTATTTTGGTTCTGGGGGGCAGGCTGAGCCTGTGGTTCATTCTTCTTCCTGATGGGAAAATGGAGTGACCTGTGCCTGTCCCAACACCTAGGGCTTGTCTCTCGTTGGTTCCCCGTCTTCCCGTTCATCCTCAGGACAAATTGCAACCTGTACAATCAGGAGGTTAAAGGTGCTGATTCTTCAAGTAGGGAGATGGTTAGTCAAGCGGCTGGAATGGTGAACCCGAGCACAAGGAGAGGAGAAATGAAGTGCATTTTAGAAAACTTTCCCGATCTCATGGCATACCATCTTCTGGGTTTCCCATGCATGTTTTGATGTAGGAAGATGCCCTTGTACCTGGAGATTTGAGACCCATGAGGTGTGTTCCCCGCAGTGTTACTTTAAAGTATCTGCGTTTGCTCACCCAACCTCACCAATCCTCTCAGCCCCAAGAGTGTCCAGCCTTATGTCTCATCCAGCTGTGGGTCTAGATATGGTCAATCCAGGTTGCATCATAGACCCTGAACGGATTTTGTAAGAATTTCTCTCTCTTTCACTGTCTTTGTTTTGTGGGTTTTTTAAAGAAATTTATGTTTAGAATCGGGCTTGGCTGCTTTTCCCTGCTGTGTTGATGCCGCTTTACACCCTCTTGATTCACTTGCAGAGAGATATCGATATATAGGTTTTCAGATTCTTACTAGTCAGATATATTCTTGTGTGGTGACTAGGGTGTGTTGAGTCCAGTTCACTGAGCAGGGAGTAGGCCTTGTCTATTACATATTTGGCTTATGGAGCGGTCTCTGAGCTAATTTCAAACCCTTGTTTTATGCATCACCCCACCTCACCTTTCCCGTTAAGCAGCCATAGTGTGTCTTCTAAAGGTGTGACTCTGTTCTCTTTTGTAATTCAGTTCAAGTGTAGCGATTTTGACATTCCCTCTATAAGCGATATCTTAGGATAAGTGTCTTTTTCTGTGTGACTTATTTCACTTAGAATCATCGTACCTAAATCCACTCATCATGCTGCTAACTAGCCTTATGACATTGTTTTCATGGCTGAGTGATATTCCATTGTGCCAAGTACCACCATTTCTTTATCCATTTTTCTCTTTCCTGGGATATTGAAGGTGTACCGAAGCGGAGGTTCTTGGAAACAGAGCAGCCGTAAACTTTAGGGTGCCTGTGTCTTGTTGATTTTTAGTTTTCCCCATTTATACGCCCATGAGTGGAAGTGCCCTATGCTCTCTACGCTGTGTTTATTACTTGTTTCAGGACACACCGTACTCTTCTCCAGAGTGCCTGTTGGCAATTTACATCCCGCCCATCAGCGTAGCAAGGCTCCCATGTCTCCATGGCCTGTCCTGCTTTTCTGGTTTTTACACTTTGTTCAGCATGGCCCTTTTGACTGAGGGCAAGCGAGACTTCTTTGTAGCGCTGATTTGCCCTTCCGGCTTGCTTGGTTGGCCAAAAAGGGCGTATGCGTTTTTTCCTGAATATATTCAGGAAAAAACGCATACGCCCTTTTTGGCCAAGGGCATCATTGTCAACGTTTTGCCGCTTTTCATGTGCTTTAAAGGCGAGTCGAATCTACCTCCTGAAATCTGTTTCCTGCAAATCTGCCTTGCTTTCAAATCCTCTGCGTTGCCTTCCCTCAATATATTTGTGGACGAGAGTTCTCATTTATAACTCTGCACGTTTGTGAATTGCAGTGCCCCTGAGCTCCATTTGTCTCCTCGCTTTTTTGGGAGCTGGCCGCAAAAGCGCAGGATTGCTTCAGGCCCTATTTTGGTTCTGGGGGGCAGGCTGAGCCTGTGGTTCATTCTTCTTCCTGATGGGAAAATGGAGTGACCTGTGCCTATCCCAACACCTAGGGCTAGTCTTTCGTTGGTTCCCCGTCTTCCCGTTCATCCTCAGGACAAATTGCAACCTGGACGAAACAGGAGGTTAAAGGTGCTGATTCTCCAAGTAGGGAGATGGTTAGTCAAGCGGCTGGAATGGTGAACCCGAGCAGAAGGAGAGGAGAAATGAGGTGCGTTTTAGAAACCTTTCCCGATCTCACGGCATACCATCTTCTGGGTTTCCCATGCATGTTTTGATGTAGGAAGATGCCCTTGTACCTGGAGATTTGAGACCCATGGGGTGTGTTCCCCGCAGTGTTACTTTAAAGTATCTGCGTTTGCTCACCCAACCTCACCAATCCTCTCAGCCCCAAGAGTGTCCAGCCTTATGTCTCATCCAGCTGTGGGTCTAGATATGGTCAATCCAGGTTGCATCATAGACCCTGAACGGATTTTGTAAGAATTTCTCTCTCTTTCACTGTCTTTGTTTTGTGGGTTTTTTAAAGAAATTTATGTTTAGAATCGGGCTTGGCTGCTTTTCCCTGCTGTGTTGATGCCGCTTTACACCCTCTTGATTCACTTGCAGAGAGATATCGATATATAGGTTTTCAGATTCTTACTAGTCAGATATATTCTTGTGTGGTGACTAGGGTGTGTTGAGTCTAGTTCACTGAGCAGGGAGTAGGCCTTGTCTATTACATATTTGGCTTATGGAGCGGTCTCTGAGCTAATTTCAAACCCTTGTTTTATGCATCACCCCACCTCACCTTTCCCGTTAAGCAGCCATAGTGTGTCTTCTAAAGGTGTGACTCTGTTCTGTTTTGTAATTCAGTTCAAGTGTAGCGATTTTGACATTCCCTCTATAAGCGATATCTTAGGATAAGTGTCTTTTTCTGTGTGACTTATTTCACTTAGAATCATCGTACCTAAATCCACTCATCATGCTGCTAACTAGCCTTATGACATTGATTTCATGGCTGAGTGATATTCCATTGTGCCAAGTACCACCATTTCTTTATCCATTTTTCTCTTTCCTAGGATATTGAAGGTGTACCGAAGTGGAGGTTCTGGAAAACAGAACAGCCGTAAAGTTTGGGGTGCCTGTGTCTTGTTGATTTTTAGTTTTCCCAATTTATACGCCCATGAGTGGAAGTGCCCTATGCTCTCTACGCTGTGTTTATTACTTGTTTCAGGACACACCGTACTCTTCTCCAGAGTGCCTGTTGGCAATTTACATCCCGCCCATCAGCGTAGCAAGGCTCCCATGTCTCCATGGCCTGTCCTGCTTTTCTGGTTTTTACACTTTGTTCAGCATGGCCCTTTTGACCGAGGGCAAGCGAGACTTCTTTGTAGCGCTGATTTGCCCTTCCGGCTTGCTTGGTTGGCCAAAAAGGGCGTATGCGTTTTTTCCTGAATATATTCAGGAAAAAACGCATACGCCCTTTTTGGCCAAGGGCATCATTGTCAACGTTTTGCCGCTTTTCATGTGCTTTAAAGGCGAGTCGAATCTACCTCCTGAAATCTGTTTCCTGCAAATCTGCCTTGCTTTCAAATCCTCTGCGTTGCCTTCCCTCAATATATTTGTGGACGAGAGTTCTCATTTATAACTCTGCACGTTTGTGAATTGCAGTGCCCCTGAGCTCCATTTGTCTCCTCGCTTTTTTGGGAGCTGGCCGCAAAAGCGCAGGATTGCTTCAGGCCCTATTTTGGTTCTGGGGGGCAGGCTGAGCCTGTGGTTCATTCTTCTTCCTGATGGGAAAATGGAGTGACCTATGCCTGTCCCAACACCTAGGGCTCGTCTCTCGTTGGTTCCCCGTCTTCCCGTTCATCCTCAGGACAAATTACAACCTGTACAATCAGGAGGTTAAAGGTGCTGATTTTTCAAGTAGGGAGATGGTTAGTCAAGCAGCTGGAATGGTGAACCCGAGCACAAGGAGAGGAGAAATGAGGTGCATTTTAGAAACCTTTCCTGATCTCATGGCATACCATCTTCTGGGTTTCCCATGCATGTTTTGATGTAGGAAGATGCCCTTGTACCTGGAGATTTGAGACCCATGGGGTGTGTTCCCCGCAGTGTTACTTTAAAGTATCTGCGTTTGCTCACCCAACCTCACCAATCCTCTCAGCCCCAAGAGTGTCCAGCCTTATGTCTCATCCAGCTGTGGGTCTAGATATGGTCAATCCAGGTTGCATCATAGACCCTGAACGGATTTTGTAAGAATTTCTCTCTCTTTCACTGTCTTTGCTTTGTGGGTTTTTTAAAGTAATGTATGTTTAGAATGGGGTTTGGCTGCTTTTCCCTGCTGTGTTTATGCCGCTTTACACCCTCTTGATTCACTTGCAGAGAGATATCGATACATAGGTTTTCATATTCTTACTAGTCAGATATATTCTTGTGTGGTGACTAGGGTGTGTTGAGTCCAGTTCACTGAGCAGGGAGTAGGCCTTGTCTATTACATATTTGGCTTATGGAGCGGTCTCTGAGCTAATTTCAAACCCTTGTTTTAAGCATCACCCCACCTCACCTTTCCCGTTAAGCAGCCATAGTGTGTCTTCTAAAGGTGTGCCTCTGTTCTGTTTTGTAATTCAGTTCAAGTGTAGCGATTTTGACATTCCCTCTATAAGCGATATCTTAGGATAAGTGCCTTTTTCTGTGTGACTTATTTCACTTAGAATCATCGTACCTAAATCCACTCATCATGCTGCTAACTATCCTTATGATATTGATTTCATGGCTGAGTGATATTCCATTGTGCCAAGTACCACCATTTCTTTATCCATTTTTCTCTTTCCTGGGATATTGAAGGTGTACCGAAGCGGAGGTTCTTGGAAACAGAGCAGCCGTAAACTTTAGGGTGCCTGTGTCTTGTTGATTTTTAGTTTTCCCAATTTATACGCCCATGAGTGGAAGTGCCCTATGCTCTCTACGCTGTGTTTATTACTTGTTTCAGGACACACCGTACTCATCTCCAGAGTGCCTGTTGGCAATTTACATCCCGCCCATCAGCGTAGCAAGGCTGCCATGTCTCCATGGCCTGTCCTGCTTTTCTGGTTTTTACACTTTGTTCAGCATGGCCCTTTTGACCGAGGGCAAGCGAGACTTCTTTGTAGCGTTGATTTGCACTTCCGGCTTGCTTGGTTGGCCAAAAAGGGCGTATGCGTTTTTTCCTGAATATATTCAGGAAAAAACGCATACGCCCTTTTTGGCCAAGGGCATCATTGTCAACGTTTTGCCGCTTTTCATGTGCTTTAAAGGCGAGTCGAATCTACCTCCTGAAATCTGTTTCCTGCAAATCTGCCTTGCTTTCAAATCCTCTTCGTTGCCTTCCCTCAATATATTTGTGGACGAGAGTTCTCATTTATAACTCTGCACGTTTGTGAATTGCAGTGACCCTGAGCTCCATTTGTCTCCTCGCTTTTTTGGGAGCTGGCCGCAAAAGCGCAGGATTGCTTCAGGCCCTATTTTGGTTCTGGGGGGCAGGCTGAGCCTGTGGTTCATTCTTCTTCCTGATGGGAAAATGGAGTGACCTGTGCCTGTCCCAACACCTAGGCCTAGTCTCTCGTTGGTTCCCCGTCTTCCCGTTCATCCTCAGGACAAATTGCAACCTGGACGAAACAGTAGGTTAAAGGTGCTGATTCTCCAAGTAGGGAGATGGTTAGTCAAGCGGCTGGAATGGCGAACCCGAGCACAAGGAGAGGAGAAATGAGGTGCGTTTTAGAAACCATTCCCGATATCATGGCATACCATCTTCTGGGTTTCCCATGCATGTTTTGATGTAGGAAGATTCCCTTGTACCTGGAGATTTGAGACCCATGGGGTGGGTACCCCGCGGTATTACTTTAAAGTATCTGCATTTGCTCACAACCTCACCAATCCTCTCAGCCCCAAGAGTGTCCAGCCTTATGTCTCATCCAGCTGTGGGTCTAGATATGGTCAATCCAGGTTGCATCAGAGACCCTGAACGGATTTTGTAAGAATTTCTCTCTCTTTCACTGTCTTTGCTTTGTGGGTTTTTTAAAGTAATGTATGTTTAGAATGGGGTTTGGCTGCTTTTCCCTGCTGTGTTTATGCCGCTTTACACCCTCTTGATTCACTTGCAGAGAGATATCAATACATAGGTTTTCAGATTCATACTAGTCAGATATATTCTTGTGCGGTGACTAGGGTGTGTTGAGTCCAGTTCACTGAGCAGGGAGTAGGCCTTGTCTATTACATATTTGGCTTATGGAGCGGTGTCTGAGCTAATTTCAAACCCTTGTTTTATGCATCACCCCACCTCACCTTTCCGGTTAAGCAGCCATAGTGTGTCTTCTAAAGGTGTGCCTCTGTTCTGTTTTGTAATTCAGTTCAAGTGTAGCGATTTTGACATTCCCTCTATAAGCGATATCTTAGGATAAGTGCCTTTTTCTGTGTGACTTATTTCACTTAGAATCATCGTACCTAAATCCACACATCATGCTGCTAACTAGCCTTATGACATTGATTTCATGGCTGAGTGATATTCCATTGTGCCAAGTACCACCATTTCTTTATCCATTTTTCTATTTCCTGGGATATTGAAGGTGTACCGAAGCGGAGGTTCTTGTAAACAGAGCAGCCGTAAAGTTTGGGGTGCCTGTGTCTTGTTG
Organism: Eubalaena glacialis; assembly: GCF_028564815.1. Lineage (NCBI taxonomy): Eukaryota > Metazoa > Chordata > Mammalia > Artiodactyla > Balaenidae > Eubalaena > Eubalaena glacialis. The sequence goes on from NW_026871426.1 coordinate 2,753,726, forward strand.
ATTTTTAGTTTTCCCAATTTATACGCCCATGAGTGGAAGTGCCCTCTGCTCTCAACGCTGTGTTTATTACTTGTTTCAGGACACACCGTACTCATCTACAGAGTGCCTGTTGGCAATTTACATCCCGCCCATTAGCGTAGCAAGGCTCCCATGTCTCCATGGCCTGTCCTGCTTTTCTGGTTTTTACACTTTGTTCAGCATGGCCCTTTTGACCGAGGGCAAGCGAGACTTCTTTGTAGCGCTGATTTGCCCTTCCGGCTTGCTTGGTTGGCCAAAAAGGGCGTATGCGTTTTTTCCTGAATATATTCAGGAAAAAACGCATACGCCCTTTTTGGCCAAGGGCATCATTGTCAACGTTTTGCCGCTTTTCATGTGCTTTAAAGGCGAGTCGAATCTACCTCCTGAAATCTGTTTCCTGCAAATCTGCCTTGCTTTCAAATCCTCTTCGTTGCCTTCCCTCAATATATTTGTGGACGAGAGTTCTCATTTATAACTCTGCACGTTTGTGAATTGCAGTGCCCCTGAGCTCCATTTGTCTCCTCGCTTTTTTGGGAGCTGGCCGCAAAAGCGCAGGATTGCTTCAGGCCCTATTTTGGTTCTGGGGGGCAGGCTGAGCCTGTGGTTCATTCTTCTTCCTGATGGGAAAATGGAGTGACCTATGCCTGTCCCAACACCTAGGGCTCGTCTCTCGTTGGTTCCCCGTCTTCCCGTTCATCCTCAGGACAAATTACAACCTGTACAATCAGGAGGTTAAAGGTGCTGATTTTTCAAGTAGGGAGATGGTTAGTCAAGCAGCTGGAATGGTGAACCCGAGCACAAGGAGAGGAGAAATGAGGTGCATTTTAGAAACCTTTCCTGATCTCACGGCATACCATCTTCTGGGTTTCCCATGCATGTTTTGATGTAGGAAGATGCCCTTGTACCTGGAGATTTGAGACCCATGGGGTGTGTTCCCCGCAGTGTTACTTTAAAGTATCTGCGTTTGCTCACCCAACCTCACCAATCCTCTCAGCCCCAAGAGTGTCCAGCCTTATGTCTCATCCAGCTGTGGGTCTAGATATGGTCAATCCAGGTTGCATCATAGACCCTGAACGGATTTTGTAAGAATTTCTCTCTCTTTCACTGTCTTTGCTTTGTGGGTTTTTTAAAGTAATGTATGTTTAGAATGGGGTTTGGCTGCTTTTCCCTGCTGTGTTTATGCCGCTTTACACCCTCTTGATTCACTTGCAGAGAGATATCGATACATAGGTTTTCATATTCTTACTAGTCAGATATATTCTTGTGTGGTGACTAGGGTGTGTTGAGTCCAGTTCACTGAGCAGGGAGTAGGCCTTGTCTATTACATATTTGGCTTATGGAGCGGTCTCTGAGCTAATTTCAAACCCTTGTTTTATGCATCACCCCACCTCACCTTTCCCGTTAAGCAGCCATAGTGTGTCTTCTAAAGGTGTGCCTCTGTTCTGTTTTGTAATTCAGTTCATGTGTAGCGATTTTGACATTCCCTCTATAAGCGATATCTTAGGATAAGTGCCTTTTTCTGTGTGACTTATTTCACTTAGAATCATCGTACCTAAATCCACTCATCATGCTGCTAACTATCCTTATGATATTGATTTCATGGCTGAGTGATATTCCATTGTGCCAAGTACCACCATTTCTTTATCCATTTTTCTCTTTCCTGGGATATTGAAGGTGTACCGAAGCGGAGGTTCTTGGAAACAGAGCAGCCGTAAACTTTAGGGTGCCTGTGTCTTGTTGATTTTTAGTTTTCCCAATTTATACGCCCATGAGTGGAAGTGCCCTATGCTCTCTACGCTGTGTTTATTACTTGTTTCAGGACACACCGTACTCATCTCCAGAGTGCCTGTTGGCAATTTACATCCCGCCCATCAGCGTAGCAAGGCTGCCATGTCTCCATGGCCTGTCCTGCTTTTCTGGTTTTTACACTTTGTTCAGCATGGCCCTTTTGACCGAGGGCAAGCGAGACTTCTTTGTAGCGTTGATTTGCACTTCCGGCTTGCTTGGTTGGCCAAAAAGGGCGTATGCGTTTTTTCCTGAATATATTCAGGAAAAAACGCATACGCCCTTTTTGGCCAAGGGCCTCATTGTCAACGTTTTGCCGCTTTTCATGTGCTTTAAAGGCGAGTCGAATCTACCTCCTGAAATCTGTTTCCTGCAAATCTGCCTTGCTTTCAAATCCTCTTCGTTGCCTTCCCTCAATATATTTGTGGACGAGAGTTCTCATTTATAACTCTGCACGTTTGTGAATTGCAGTGACCCTGAGCTCCATTTGTCTCCTCGCTTTTTTGGGAGCTGGCCGCAAAAGCGCAGGATTGCTTCAGGCCCTATTTTGGTTCTGGGGGGCAGGCTGAGCCTGTGGTTCATTCTTCTTCCTGATGGGAAAATGGAGTGACCTGTGCCTGTCCCAACACCTAGGCCTAGTGTCTCGTTCGTTCCCCGTCTTCCCGTTCATCCTCAGGACAAATTGCAACCTGGACGAAACAGTAGGTTAAAGGTGCTGATTCTCCAAGTAGGGAGATGGTTAGTCAAGCGGCTGGAATGGCGAACCCGAGCACAAGGAGAGGAGAAATGAGGTGCGTTTTAGAAACCATTCCCGATATCATGGCATACCATCTTCTGGGTTTCCCATGCATGTTTTGATGTAGGAAGATGCCCTTGTACCTGGAGATTTGAGACCCATGGGGTGTGTTCCCCGCAGTGTTACTTTAAAGTATCTGCGTTTGCTCACCCAACCTCACCAATCCTCTCAGCCCCAAGAGTGTCCAGCCTTATGTCTCATCCAGCTGTGGGTCTAGATATGGTCAATCCAGGTTGCATCAGAGACCCTGAACGGATTTTGTAAGAATTTCTCTCTCTTTCACTGTCTTTGCTTTGTGGGTTTTTTAAAGTAATGTATGTTTAGAATGGGGTTTGGCTGCTTTTCCCTGCTGTGTTTATGCCGCTTTACACCCTCTTGATTCACTTGCAGAGAGATATCGGTACATAGGTTTTCAGATTCTTACTAGTCAGATATATTCTTGTGCGGTGACTAGGGGGTGTTGAGTCCAGTTCACTGAGCAGGGAGTAGGCCTTGTCTATTACATTTTTGGCTTATGGAGCGGTGTCTGAGCTAATTTCAAACCCTTGTTTTATGCATCACCCCACCTCACCTTTCCGGTTAAGCAGCCATAGTGTGTCTTCTAAAGGTGTGCCTCTGTTCTGTTTTGTAATTCAGTTCAAGTGTAGCGATTTTGACATTCCCTCTATAAGCGATATCTTAGGATAAGTGCCTTTTTCTGTGTGACTTATTTCACTTAGAATCATCGTACCTAAATCCACACATCATGCTGCTAACTAGCCTTATGACATTGATTTCATGGCTGAGTGATATTCCATTGTGCCAAGTACCACCATTTCTTTATCCATTTTTCTATTTCCTGGGATATTGAAGGTGTACCGAAGCGGAGGTTCTTGTAAACAGAGCAGCCGTAAAGTTTGGGGTGCCTGTGTCTTGTTGATTTTTAGTTTTCCCAATTTATACGCCCATGAGTGGAAGTGCCCTCTGCTCTCAACGCTGTGTTTATTACTTGTTTCAGGACACACCGTACTCATCTACAGAGTGCCTGTTGGCAATTTACATCCCGCCCATTAGCGTAGCAAGGCTCCCATGTCTCCATGGCCTGTCCTGCTTTTCTGGTTTTTACACTTTGTTCAGCATGGCCCTTTTGACCGAGGGCAAGCGAGACTTCTTTGTAGCGCTGATTTGCCCTTCCGGCTTGCTTGGTTGGCCAAAAAGGGCGTATGCGTTTTTTCCTGAATATATTCAGGAAAAAACGCATACGCCCTTTTTGGCCAAGGGCATCATTGTCAACGTTTTGCCGCTTTTCATGTGCTTTAAAGGCGAGTCGAATCTACCTCCTGAAATCTGTTTCCTGCAAATCTGCCTTGCTTTCAAATCCTCTTCGTTGCCTTCCCTCAATATATTTGTGGACGAGAGTTCTCATTTATAACTCTGCACGTTTGTGAATTGCAGTGCCCCTGAGCTCCATTTGTCTCCTCGCTTTTTTGGGAGCTGGCCGCAAAAGCGCAGGATTGCTTCAGGCCCTATTTTGGTTCTGGGGGGCAGGCTGAGCCTGTGGTTCATTCTTCTTCCTGATGGGAAAATGGAGTGACCTATGCCTGTCCCAACACCTAGGGCTCGTCTCTCGTTGGTTCCCCGTCTTCCCGTTCATCCTCAGGACAAATTACAACCTGTACAATCAGGAGGTTAAAGGTGCTGATTTTTCAAGTAGGGAGATGGTTAGTCAAGCAGCTGGAATGGTGAACCCGAGCACAAGGAGAGGAGAAATGAGGTGCATTTTAGAAACCTTTCCTGATCTCACGGCATACCATCTTCTGGGTTTCCCATGCATGTTTTGATGTAGGAAGATGCCCTTGTACCTGGAGATTTGAGACCCATGGGGTGTGTTCCCCGCAGTGTTACTTTAAAGTATCTGCGTTTGCTCACCCAACCTCACCAATCCTCTCAGCCCCAAGAGTGTCCAGCCTTATGTCTCATCCAGCTGTGGGTCTAGATATGGTCAATCCAGGTTGCATCATAGACCCTGAACGGATTTTGTAAGAATTTCTCTCTCTTTCACTGTCTTTGCTTTGTGGGTTTTTTAAAGTAATGTATGTTTAGAATGGGGTTTGGCTGCTTTTCCCTGCTGTGTTTATGCCGCTTTACACCCTCTTGATTCACTTGCAGAGAGATATCGATACATAGGTTTTCATATTCTTACTAGTCAGATATATTCTTGTGTGGTGACTAGGGTGTGTTGAGTCCAGTTCACTGAGCAGGGAGTAGGCCTTGTCTATTACATATTTGGCTTATGGAGCGGTCTCTGAGCTAATTTCAAACCCTTGTTTTATGCATCACCCCACCTCACCTTTCCCGTTAAGCAGCCATAGTGTGTCTTCTAAAGGTGTGCCTCTGTTCTGTTTTGTAATTCAGTTCATGTGTAGCGATTTTGACATTCCCTCTATAAGCGATATCTTAGGATAAGTGCCTTTTTCTGTGTGACTTATTTCACTTAGAATCATCGTACCTAAATCCACTCATCATGCTGCTAACTATCCTTATGATATTGATTTCATGGCTGAGTGATATTCCATTGTGCCAAGTACCACCATTTCTTTATCCATTTTTCTCTTTCCTGGGATATTGAAGGTGTACCGAAGCGGAGGTTCTTGGAAACAGAGCAGCCGTAAACTTTAGGGTGCCTGTGTCTTGTTGATTTTTAGTTTTCCCAATTTATACGCCCATGAGTGGAAGTGCCCTATGCTCTCTACGCTGTGTTTATTACTTGTTTCAGGACACACCGTACTCATCTCCAGAGTGCCTGTTGGCAATTTACATCCCGCCCATCAGCGTAGCAAGGCTGCCATGTCTCCATGGCCTGTCCTGCTTTTCTGGTTTTTACACTTTGTTCAGCATGGCCCTTTTGACCGAGGGCAAGCGAGACTTCTTTGTAGCATTGATTTGCACTTCCGGCTTGCTTGGTTGGCCAAAAAGGGCGTATGCGTTTTTTCCTGAATATATTCAGGAAAAAACGCATACGCCCTTTTTGGCCAAGGGCCTCATTGTCAACGTTTTGCCGCTTTTCATGTGCTTTAAAGGCGAGTCGAATCTACCTCCTGAAATCTGTTTCCTGCAAATCTGCCTTGCTTTCAAATCCTCTTCGTTGCCTTCCCTCAATATATTTGTGGACGAGAGTTCTCATTTATAACTCTGCACGTTTGTGAATTGCAGTGACCCTGAGCTCCATTTGTCTCCTCGCTTTTTTGGGAGCTGGCCGCAAAAGCGCAGGATTGCTTCAGGCCCTATTTTGGTTCTGGGGGGCAGGCTGAGCCTGTGGTTCATTCTTCTTCCTGATGGGAAAATGGAGTGACCTGTGCCTGTCCCAACACCTAGGCCTAGTGTCTCGTTCGTTCCCCGTCTTCCCGTTCATCCTCAGGACAAATTGCAACCTGGACGAAACAGTAGGTTAAAGGTGCTGATTCTCCAAGTAGGGAGATGGTTAGTCAAGCGGCTGGAATGGCGAACCCGAGCACAAGGAGAGGAGAAATGAGGTGCGTTTTAGAAACCATTCCCGATATCATGGCATACCATCTTCTGGGTTTCCCATGCATGTTTTGATGTAGGAAGATGCCCTTGTACCTGGAGATTTGAGACCCATGGGGTGTGTTCCCCGCAGTGTTACTTTAAAGTATCTGCGTTTGCTCACCCAACCTCACCAATCCTCTCAGCCCCAAGAGTGTCCAGCCTTATGTCTCATCCAGCTGTGGGTCTAGATATGGTCAATCCAGGTTGCATCAGAGACCCTGAACGGATTTTGTAAGAATTTCTCTCTCTTTCACTGTCTTTGCTTTGTGGGTTTTTTAAAGTAATGTATGTTTAGAATGGGGTTTGGCTGCTTTTCCCTGCTGTGTTTATGCCGCTTTACACCCTCTTGATTCACTTGCAGAGAGATATCGGTACATAGGTTTTCAGATTCTTACTAGTCAGATATATTCTTGTGCGGTGACTAGGGGGTGTTGAGTCCAGTTCACTGAGCAGGGAGTAGGCCTTGTCTATTACATTTTTGACTTATGGAGCGGTGTCTGAGCTAATTTCAAACCCTTGTTTTATGCATCACCCCACCTCACCTTTCCGGTTAAGCAGCCATAGTGTGTCTTCTAAAGGTGTGCCTCTGTTCTGTTTTGTAATTCAGTTCAAGTGTAGCGATTTTGACATTCCCTCTATAAGCGATATCTTAGGATAAGTGCCTTTTTCTGTGTGACTTATTTCACTTAGATTCATCGTACCTAAATCCACTCATCATGCTGCTAACTAGCCTTATGACATTGATTTCATGGCTGAGTGATATTCCATTGTGCCAAGTACCACCATTTCTTTATCCATTTTTCTCTTTCCTGGGATATTGAAGGTGTACCAAAGCGGAGGTTCTTGTAAACAGAGCAGCCGTAAAGTTTGGGGTGCCTGTGTCTTGTTGATTTTTAGTTTTCCCAATTTATACGCCCATGAGTGGAAGTGCCCTATGCTCTCAACGCTGTGTTTATTACTTGTTTCAGGACACACCGTACTCATCTCCAGAGTGCCTGTTGGCAATTTACATCCCGCCCGTCAGCGTAGCAAGGCTCCCATGTCTCCATGGCCTGTCCTGCTTTTCTGGTTTTTACACTTTGTTCAGCATGGCCCTTTTGACCGAGGGCAAGCGAGACGTCTTTGTAGCGCTGATTTGCCCTTCCGGCTTGCTTGGTTGGCCAAAAAGGGCGTATGCGTTTTTTCCTGAATATATTCAGGAAAACACGCATACGCCCTTTTTGGCCAAGGGCATCATTGTCAACGTTTTGCCGCTTTTCATGTGCTTTAAAGGCTAGTCGAATCTACCTCCTGAAATCTGTTTCCTGCAAATCTGCCTTGCTTTCAAATCCTCTTCGTTGCCTTCCCTCAATATATTTGTGGACGAGAGTTCTCATTTATAACTCTGCACGTTTGTGAATTGCAGTGCCCCTGAGCTCCATTTGTCTCCTCGCTTTTTTGGGAGCTGGCCGCAAAAGCGCAGGATTGCTTCAGGCCCTATTTTGGTTCTGGGGGGCAGGCTGAGCCTGTGGTTCATTCTTCTTCCTGATGGGAAAATGGAGTGACCTATGCCTGTCCCAACACCTAGGGCTCGTCTCTCGTTGGTTCCCCGTCTTCACGTTCATCCTCAGGACAAATTGCAACCTGTACAATCAGGAGGTTAAAGGTGCTGATTCTCCAAGTAGGGAGATGGTTAGTCAAGCAGCTGGAATGGTGAACCCGAGCACAAGGAGAGGAGAAATGAGGTGCATTTTAGAAACCTTTCCCGATCTCATGGCATACCATCTTCTGGGTTTCCCATGCATGTTTTGATGTAGGAAGATGCCCTTGTACCTGGAGATTTGATACCCATGGGGTGTGTTCCCCGCAGTGTTACTTTAAAGTATCTGCGTTTGCTCACCCAACCTCACCAATCCTCTCAGCCCCAAGAGTGTCCAGCCTTATGTCTCATCCAGCTGTGGGTCTAGATATGGTCAATCCAGGTTGCATCAGAGACCCTGAACGGATTTTGTAAGAATTTCTCTCTCTTTCACTGTCTTTGTTTTGTGGGTTTTTTAAAGTAATGTATGTTTAGAATCGGGCTTGGCTGCTTTTCCCTGCTGTGTTGATGCCGCTTTACACCCTCTTGATTCACTTGCAGAGAGATATCGATACATAGGTTTTCAGATTCTTACTAGTCAGATATATTCTTGTGTGGTGACTAGGGTGTGTTGAGTCCAGTTCACTGAGCAGGGAGTAGGCCTTGTCTATTACATATTTGGCTTATGGAGCGGTCTCTGAGCTAATTTGAAACCCTTGTTTTATGCATCACCCCACCTCACCTTTCCCGTTAAGCAGCCATAGTGTGTCTTCTAAAGGTGTGACTCTGTTCTGTTTTGTAATTCAGTTCAAGTGTAGCGATTTTGACATTCCCTCTATAAGCGATATCTTAGGATAAGTGTCTTTTTCTGTGTGACTTATTTCACTTAGAATCATCGTACCTAAATCCACTCATCATGCTGCTAACTAGCCTTATGACATTGATTTCATGGCTGAGTGATATTCCATTGTGCCAAGTACCACCATTTCTTTATCCATTTTTCTCTTTCCTGGGATATTGAAGGTGTACCGAAGCGGAGGTTCTTGTAAACAGAGCAGCCGTAAACTTCAGGGTGCCTGTGTCTTGTTGATTTTTAGTTTTCCCCATTTATACACCCATGAGTGGAAGTGCCCTATGCTCTCTACGCTGTGTTTATTATTTGTTTCAGGACACACCGTACTCTTCTCCAGAGTGCCTGTTGGCAATTTACATCCCGCCCATCAGCGTAGTAAGGCTGCCATGTCTCCATGGCCTGTCCTGCTTTTCTGGTTTTTACACTTTGTTCAGCATGGCCCTTTTGACCGAGGGCAAGCGAGACTTCTTTGTAGCGCTGATTTGCCCTTCCGGCTTGCTTGGTTGGCCATAAAGGGCGTATGCGTTTTTTCCTGAATATATTCAGGAAAAAACGCATACGCCCTTTTTGGCCAAGGGCATCATTGTCAACGTTTTGCCGCTTTTCATGTGCTTTAAAGGCGAGTCGAATCTACCTCCTGAAATCTGTTTCCTGCAAATCTGCCTTGCTTTCAAATCCTCTTCGTTTCCTTCCCTCAATATATTTGTGGACGAGAGTTCTCATTTATAACTCTGCACGTTTGTGAATTGCAGTGCCCCTGAGCTCCATTTTTCTCCTCGCTTTTTTGGGAGCTGGCCGCAAAAGCGCAGGATTGCTTCAGGCCCTATTTTGGTTCTGGGGGGCAGGCTGAGCCTGTGGTTCATTCTTCTTCCTGATGAGAAAATGGAGTGACCTGTGCCTGTCCCAACACCTAGGGCTAGTCTCTCGTTGGTTCCCCGTCTTCCCGTTCATCCTCAGGACAAATTGCAACCTGGACGAAACAGGAGGTTAAAGGTGCTGATTCTCCAAGTAGGGAGATGGTTAGTCAAGCGGCTGGAATGGCGAACCCGAGCACAAGGAGAGGAGAAATGAGGTGCGTTTTAGAAACCATTCCCGATCTCATGGCATACCATCTTCTGGGTTTCCCATGCATGTTTTGATGTAGGAAGATTCCCTTGTACCTGGAGATTTGAGACCCATGGGGTGGGTACCAAGCGGTATTACTTTAAAGTATCTGCATTTGCTCACCCAACCTCACCAATCCTCTCAGCCCCAAGAGTGTCCAGCCTTATGTCTCATCCAGCTGTGGGTCTAGATATGGTCAATCCAGGTTGCATCAGAGACCCTGAACGGATTTTGTAAGAATTTCTCTCTCTTTCACTGTCTTTGCTTTGTGGGTTTTTTAAAGTAATGTATGTTTAGAATGGGGTTTGGCTGCTTTTCCCTGCTGTGTTTATGCCGCTTTACACCCTCTTGATTCACTTGCAGAGAGATATCGATACATAGGTTTTCAGATTCTTACTAGTCAGATATATTCTTGTGCGGTGACTAGGGTGTGTTGAGTCCAGTTCACTGAGCAAGGAGTAGGCCTTGTCTATTACATATTTGGCTTATGGAGCGGTGTCTGAGCTAATTTCAAACCCTTGTTTTATGCATCACCCCACCTCACCTTTCCCGTTAAGCAGCCATAGTGTGTCTTCTAAAGGTGTGACTCTGTTCTGTTTTGTAATTCAATTCAAGTGTAGCGATTTTGACATTCCCTCTATAAGCGATATCTTAGGATAAGTGTCTTTTTCTGTGTGACTTATTTCACTTAGATTCATCGTACCTAAATCCACTCATCATGCTGCTAACTAGCCTTATGACATTGATTTCATGGCTGAGTGATATTCCATTGTGCCAAGTACCACCATTTCTTTATCCATTTTTCTCTTTCCTGGGATATTGTAGGTGTACCGAAGCGGAGGTTCTTGTAAACAGAGCAGCCGTAAAGTTTGGGGTGCCTGTGTCTTGTTGATTTTTAGTTTTCCCAATTTATACGCCCATGAGTGGAAGTGCCCTATGCTCTCAACGCTGTGTTTATTACTTGTTTCAGGACACACCGTACTCATCTCCAGAGTGCCTGTTGGCAATTTACATCCCGCCCATCAGCGTAGCAAGGCTCCCATGTCTCCATGGCCTGTCCTGCTTTTCTGGTTTTTACACTTTGTTCAGCATGGCCCTTTTGACCGAGGGCAAGCGAGACTTCTTTGTAGCGTTGATTTGCACTTCCGGCTTGCTTGGTTGGCCAAAAAGGGCGTATGCGTTTTTTCCTGAATATATTCAGGAAAAAACGCATACGCCCTTTTTGGCCAAGGGCATCATTGTCAACGTTTTGCCGCTTTTCATGTGCTTTAAAGGCGAGTCGAATCTACCTCCTGAAATCTGTTTCCTGCAAATCTGCCTTGCTTTCAAATCCTCTTCGTTGTCTTCCCTCAATATATTTGTGGACGATAGTTCTCATTTATAACTCTGCACGTTTGTGAATTGCAGTGCCCCTGAGCTCCATTTGGCTCCTCGCTTTTTTGGGAGCTGGCCGCAAAAGCGCAGGATTGCTTCAGGCCCTATTTTGGTTCTGGGGGGCAGGCTGAGCCTGTGGTTCATTCTTCTTCCTGATGAGAAAATGGAGTGACCTGTGCCTGTCCCAACACCTAGGGCGAGTCTCTCGTTGGTTCCCCGTCTTCCCGTTCATCCTCAGGACAAATTGCAACCTGGACGAAACAGGAGGTTAAAGGTGCTGATTCTCCAAGTAGGGAGATGGTTAGTCAAGCGGCTGGAATGGCGAACCCGAGCACAAGGAGAGGAGAAATGAGGTGCGTTTTAGAAACCATTCCCGATATCATGGCATACCATCTTCTGGGTTTCCCATGCATGTTTTGATGTAGGAAGATTCCCTTGTACCTGGAGATTTGAGACCCATAGGGTGGGTACCAAGTGGTATTACTTTAAAGTATCTGCATTTGCTCACCCAACCTCACCAATCCTCTCAGCCCCAAGAGTGTCCAGCCTTATGTCTCATCCAGCTGTGGGTCTAGATATGGTCAATCCAGGTTGCATCAGAGACCCTGAACGGATTTTGTAAGAATTTCTCTCTCTTTCACTGTCTTTGCTTTGTGGGTTTTTTAAAGTAATGTATGTTTAGAATGGGGTTTGGCTGCTTTTCCCTGCTGTGTTTATGCCGCTTTACACCCTCTTGATTCACTTGCAGAGAGATATCGATACATAGGTTTTCAGATTCTTACTAGTCAGATATATTCTTGTGTGGTGACTAGGGTGTGTTGAGTCCAGTTCACTGAGCAGGGAGTAGGCCTTGTCTATTACATATTTGGCTTATGGAGCGGTCTCTGAGCTAATTTCAAACACTTGTTTTATGCATCACCCCACCACACCTTTCCCGTTAAGCAGCCATAGTGTGTCTTCTAAAGGTGTGCCTCTGTTCTGTTTTGTAATTCAGTTGAAGTGTAGCGATTTTGACATTCCCTCTATAAGCGATATCTTAGGATAAGTGTCTTTTTCTGTGTGACTTATTTCACTTAGAATCATCGTACCTAAATCCACTCATCATGCTGCTAACTAGCCTTATGACATTGATTTCATGGCTGAGTGATATTCCATTGTGCCAAGTACCACCATTTCTTTATCCATTTTTCTCTTTCCTGGGATATTGAAGGTGTACCGAAGCGGAGGTTCTTGGAAACAGAGCAGCCGTAAACTGTAGGGTGCCTGTGTCTTGTTGATTTTTAGTTTTCCCAATTTATACGCCCATGAGTGGAAGTGCCCTATGCTCTCTACGCTGTGTTTATTAATTGTTTCAGGACACACCGTACTCTTCTCCAGAGTGCCTGTTGGCAATTTACATCCCACCCATCAGCGTAGCAAAGCTCCCATGTCTCCATGGCCTGTCCTGCTTTTCTGGTTTTTACACTTTGATCAGCATGGCCCTTTTGACCGAGGGCAAGCGAGACTTCTTTGTAGCGCTGATTTGCCCTTCCGGCCTGCTTGGTTGGCCAAAAAGGGCGTATGCGTTTTTTCCTGAATATATTCAGGAAAAAACGCATACGGCCTTTTTGGCCAAGGGCATCATTGTCAACGTTTTGCCGCTTTTGATGTGCTTTAAAGGCGAGTCGAATCTACCTCCTGAAATCTGTTTCCTGCAAATCTGCCTTGCTTTCAAATCCTCTTCGTTGCCTTCCCTCAATATATTTGTGGACGAGAGTTCTCATTTATAACTCTGCACGTTTGTGAATTGCAGTGCCCCTGAGCTCCATTTGTCTCCTCGCTTTTTTGGGAGCTGGCCGCAAAAGCGCAGGATTGCTTCAGGCCCTATTTTGGTTCTGGGGGGCAGGCTGAGCCTGTGGTTCATTCTTCTTCCTGATGGGAAAATGGAGTGACCTATGCCTGTCCCAACACCTAGGGCTCGTCTCTCGTTGGTTCCGCGTCTTCCCGTTCATCCTCAGGACAAATTGCAACCTGTACGATCAGGAGGTTAAAGGTGCTGATTCTCCAAGTAGGCAGATGGTTAGTCAAGCGGCTGGAATGGCGAACCCGAGCACAAGGAGGGGAGAAATGAGGTGCGTTTTAGAAACCTTTCCCGATCTCATGGCATACCATCTTCTGGGTTTCCCATGCATGTTTTGATGTAGGAAGATGCCCTTGTACCTGGAGATTTGAGACTCATGGGGTGTGTTCCCCGCAGTGTTACTTTAAAGTATCTGCGTTTGCTCACCCAACCTCACCAATCCTCTCAGCCCCAAGAGTGTCCAGCCTTATGTCTCATCCAGCTGTGGGTCTAGATATGGTCAATCCAGGTTGCATCATAGACCCTGAAAGGATTTTGTAAGAATTTCTCTCTCTTTCACTGTCTTTGTTTTGTGGGTTTTTTAAAGTAATTTATGTTTAGAATCGGGCTTGGCTGCTTTTCCCTGCTGTGTTGATGCCGCTTTACACGCTGTTGATTCACTTGCAGAGAGATATCGATACATAGGTTTTCAGATTCTTACTAGTCAGATATATTCTTGTGTGGTGACTAGGGTGTGTTGAGTCCAGTTCACTGAGCAGGGAGTAGGCCTTGTCTATTACATATTTGGCTTATGGAGCGGTCTCTGAGCTAATTTCAAACCCATGTTTTATGCATCACCCCACCTCACCTTTCCCATTAAGCAGCCATAGTGTGTCTTCTAAAGGTGTGACTCTGTTCTGTTTTGTAATTCAGTTCAAGTGTAGCGATTTTGACATTCCCTCTATAAGCGATATCTTAGGATAAGTGTCTTTTTCTGTGTGACTTATTTCACTTAGAATCATCGTACCTAAATCCACTCATCATGCTGCTAACTGGCCTTATGACATTGATTTCATGGCTGAGTGATATTCCATTGTGCCAAGTACCACCATTTCTTTATCCATTTTTCTCTTTCCTGGGATATTGAAGGTGTACCGAAGTGGAGGTTCTTGGAAACAGAGCAGCCGTAAACTGTAGGGTGCCTGTGTCTTGTTGATTTTTAGTTTTCCCAATTTATACGCCCATGAGTGGAAGTGCCCTATGCTCTCAACGCTGTGTTTATTACTTGTTTCAGGACACACCGTACTCTTCTCCAGAGTGCCTGTTGGCAATTTATATCCCGCCCATCAGCATAGCAAGGCTCCCATGTCTCCATGGCCTGTCCTGCTTTTCTGGTTTTTACACTTTGTTCAGCATGGCCCTTTTGACCGAGGGCAAGCGAGACTTCTTTGTAGCGCTGATTTGCCCTTCCGGCTTGCTTGGTTGGCCAAAAAGGGCGTATGCGTTTTTTCCTGAATATATTCAGGAAAAAACGCATACGCCCTTTTTGGCCAAGGGCATCATTGTCAACATTTTGCCGCTTTTCATGTGCTTTAAAGGCGAGTCGAATCTACCTCCTGAAATCTGTTTCCTGCAAATCTGCCTTGCTTTCAAATCCTCTTCCTTGCCTTCCCTCAATATATTTGTGGACGAGAGTTCTCATTTATAACTCTGCACGTTTGTGAATTGCAGTGCCCCTGAGATCCATTTGTCTCCTCGCTTTTTTGGGAGCTGGCCTCAAAAGCGCAGGATTGCTTCAGGCCCTATTTTGGTTCTGGGGGCCAGGCTGAACCTGTGGTTCATTCTTCTTCCTGATGGGAAAATGGAGTGACCTATGCCTGTCCCAACACCTAGGGCTCGTCTCTCGTTGGTTCCGCGTCTTCCCGTTCATCCTCAGGACAAATTGCAACCTGTACAATCAGGAGGTTAAAGGTGCTGATTCTCCAAGTAGGCAGATGGTTAGTCAAGCGGCTGGAATGGCGAATCCGAGCACAAGGAGGGGAGAAATGAGGTGCGTTTTAGAAACCTTTCCCGATCTCATGGCATACCATCTTCTGGGTTTCCCATGCATGTTTTGATGTAGGAAGATGCCCTTGTACCTGGAGATTTGAGACCCATGGGGTGTGTTCCCCGCAGTGTTACTTTAAAGTATCTGCGTTTGCTCACCCAACCTCACCAATCCTCTCAGCCCCAAGAGTGTCCAGCCTTATGTCTCATCCAGCTGTGGGTCTAGATATGGTCAATCCAGGTTGCATCATAGACCCTGAACGGATTTTGTAAGAATTTCTCTCTCTTTCACTGTCTTTGTTTTGTGGGTTTTTTAAAGTAATTTACGTTTAGAATGGGGCTTGGCTGCTTTTCCCTGCTGTGTTGATGCCGCTTTACACCCTCTTGATTCACTTGCAGAGAGATATCGATACATAGGTTTTCAGATTCTTACTAGTCAGATATATTCTTGTGTGGTGACTAGGGTGTGTTGAGTCCAGTTCACTGAGCAGGGAGTAGGCCTTGTCTATTACATATTTGGCTTATGGAGCGGTCTCTGAGCTAATTTCAAACCCTTGTTTTATGCATCACCCCACCTCACCTTTCCCGTTAAGCAGCCATAGTGTGTCTTCTAAAGGTGTGCCTCTGTTCTGTTTTCTAATTCAGTTCAAGTGTAGCGATTTTGACATTCCCTCTCTAAGCGATATCTTAGGATAAGTGTCTTTTTCTGTGTGACTTATTTCACTTAGAATCATCGTACCTAAATCCACTCATCATGCTGCTAACTAGCCTTATGACATTGATTTCATGGCTGAGTGATATTCCATTGTGCCAAGTACCACCATTTCTTTATCCATTTTTCTCTTTCCTGGGATATTGAAGGTGTACCGAAGCGGAGGTTCTTGGCAACAGCGCAGCCGTAAACTTTAGGGTGCCTGTGTCTTGTTGATTTTTAGTTTTCCCAATTTATATGCCCATGAGTGGAAGTGCCCTATGCTCTCTACGCTGTGTTTATTACTTGTTTCAGGACACACCGTACTCTTCTCCAGAGTGCCTGTTGGCAATTTACATCCCGCCCATCAGCGTAGCAAGGCTCCCATGTCTCCATGGCCTGTCCTGCTTTTCTGGTTTTTACACTTTGTTCAGCATGGCCCTTTTGACCGAGGGCAAGCGAGACTTCTTTGTAGCGCTGATTTGCCCTTCCGGCTTGCTTGGTTGGCCAAAAAGGGCTTATGCGTTTTTTCCTGAATATATTCAGGAAAAAACGCATACGCCCTTTTTGGCCAAGGGCATCATTGTCAACATTTTGCCGCTTTTCATGTGCTTTAAAGGCGAGTCGAATCTACCTCCTGAAATCTGTTTCCTGCAAATCTGCCTTGCTTTCAAATCCTCTTCCTTGCCTTCCCTCAATATATTTGTGGACGAGAGTTCTCATTTATAACTCTGCACGTTTGTGAATTGCAGTGCCCCTGAGATCCATTTGTCTCCTCGCTTTTTTGGGAGCTGGCCGCAAAAGCGCAGGATTGCTTCAGGCCCTATTTTGGTTCTGGGGGGCAGGCTGAACCTGTGGTTCATTCTTCTTCCTGATGGGAAAATGGAGTGACCTATGCCTGTCCCAACACCTAGGGCTCGTCTCTCGTTGGTTCCGCGTCTTCCCGTTCATCCTCAGGACAAATTGCAACCTGTACAATCAGGAGATTAAAGGTGCTGATTCTCCAAGTAGGCAGATGGTTAGTCAAGCGGCTGGAATGGCGAACCCGAGCACAAGGAGGGGAGAAATGAGGTGCGTTTTAGAAACCTTTCCCGATCTCATGGCATACCATCTTCTGGGTTTCCCATGCATGTTTTGATGTAGGAAGATGCCCTTGTACCTGGAGATTTGAGACCCATGGGGTGTGTTCTCCGCAGTGTTACTTTAAAGTATCTGCGTTTGCTCACCCAACCTCACCAATCCTCTCAGCCCCAAGAGTATCCAGCCTTATGTCTCATCCAGCTGTGGGTCTAGATATGGTCAATCCAGGTTGCATCATAGACCCTGAACGGATTTTGTAAGAATTTCTCTCTCTTTCACTGTCTTTGTTTTGTGGGTTTTTTAAAGTAATTTACGTTTAGAATGGGGCTTGGCTGCTTTTCCCTGCTGTGTTGATGCCGCTTTACACCCTCTTGATTCACTTGCAGAGAGATATCGATACATAGGTTTTCAGATTCTTACTAGTCAGATATATTCTTGTGTGGTGACTAGGGTGTGTTGAGTCCAGTTCACTGAGCAGGGAGTAGGCCTTGTCTATTACATATTTGGCTTATGGAGCGGTCTCTGAGCTAATTTCAAACCCTTGTTTTATGCATCACCCCACCTCACCTTTCCCGTTAAGCAGCCATAGTGTGTCTTCTAAAGGTGTGACTCTGTTCTGTTTTCTAATTCAGTTCAAGTGTAGCGATTTTGACATTCCCTCTCTAAGCGATATCTTAGGATAAGTGTCTTTTTCTGTGTGACTTATTTCACTTAGAATCATCGTACCTAAATCCACTCATCATGCTGCTAACTAGCCTTATGACATTGATTTCATGGCTGAGTGATATTCCATTGTGCCAAGTACCACCATTTCTTTATCCATTTTTCTCTTTCCTGGGATATTGAAGGTGTACCGAAGCGGAGGTTCTTGGCAACAGCGCAGCCGTAAACTTTAGGGTGCCTGTGTCTTGTTGATTTTTAGTTTTCCCAATTTATATGCCCATGAGTGGAAGTGCCCTATGCTCTCTACGCTGTGTTTATTACTTGTTTCAGGACACACCGTACTCTTCTCCAGAGTGCCTGTTGGCAATTTACATCCCGCCCATCAGCGTAGCAAGGCTCCCATGTCTCCATGGCCTGTCCTGCTTTTCTGGTTTTTACAATTTGTTCAGCATGGCCCTTTTGACCGAGGGCAAGCGAGACTTCTTTGTAGCGCTGATTTGCCCTTCCGGCTTGCTTGGTTGGCCAAAAAGGGCGTATGCGTTTTTTCCTGAATATATTCAGGAAAAAACGCATACGCCCTTTTTGGCCAAGGGCATCATTGTCAACGTTTTGTCGCTTTTCATGTGCTTTAAAGGCGAGTCGAATCTACCTCCTGAAATCTGTTTCCTGCAAATCTGCCTTGCTTTCAAATCCTCTTCGTTGCCTTCCCTCAATATATTTGTGGACGAGAGTTCTCATTTATAACTCTGCACGTTTGTGAATTGCAGTGCCCCTGAGCTCCATTTCTCTCCTCGCATTTTTGGGAGCTGGCCGCAAAAGCGCAGGATTGCTTCAGGCCCTATTTTGGTTCTGGGGGGCAGGCTGAGCCTGTGGTTCATTCTTCTTCCTGATGGGAAAATGGAGTGACCTATGCCTGTCCCAACACCTAGGGCTCGTCTCTCGTTGGTTCCGCGTCTTCCCGTTCATCCTCAGGACAAATTGCAACCTGTACAATCAGGAGGTTAAAGGTGCTGATTCTCCAAGTAGGCAGATGGTTAGTCAAGCGGCTGGAATGGCGAACCCGAGCACAAGGAGGGGAGAAATGAGCTGCGTTTTAGAAACCTTTCCCGATCTCATGGCACACCATCTTCTGGGTTTCCCATGCATGTTTTGATGTAGGAAGATGCCCTTGTACCTGGAGATTTGAGACCCATGGGGTGTGTTCCCCGCAGTGTTACTTTAAAGTATCTGCGTTTGCTCACCCAACCTCACCAATCCTCTCAGCCCCAAGAGTGTCCAGCCTTATGTCTCATCCAGCTGTGGGTCTAGATATGGTCAATCCAGGTTGCATCATAGACCCTGAAAGGATTGTGTAAGAATTTCTCTCTCTTTCACTGTCTTTGTTTTGTGGGTTTTTTAAAGTAATTTATGTTTAGAATCGGGCTTGGCTGCTTTTCCCTGCTGTGTTGATGCCGCTTTACACGCTCTTGATTCACTTGCAGAGAGATATCGATACATAGGTTTTCAGATTCTTACTAGTCAGATATATTCTTGTGTGGTGACTAGGGTTTGTTGAGTCCAGTTCAATGAGCAGGGAGTAGGCCTTGTCTATTACATATTTGGCTTATGGAGCGGTCTCTGAGCTAATTTCAAACCCATGTTTTATGCATCACCCCACCTCACCTTTCCCATTAAGCAGCCATAGTGTGTCTTCTAAAGGTGTGACTCTGTTCTGTTTTGTAATTCAGTTCAAGTGTAGCGATTTTGACATTCCCTCTATAAGCGATATCTTAGGATAAGTATCTTTTTCTGTGTGACTTATTTCACTTAGAATCATCGTACCTAAATCCACTCATCATGCTGCTAACTGGCCTTATGACATTGATTTCATGGCTGAGTGATATTCCATTGTGCCAAGTACCACCATTTCTTTATCCATTTTTCTCTTTCCTGGGATATTGAAGTTGTACCAAAGTGGAGGTTCTTGGAAACAGAGCAGCCGTAAACTGTAGGGTGCCTGTGTCTTGTTGATTTTTAGTTTTCCCAATTTATACGCCCATGAGTGGAAGTGCCCTATGCTCTCAACGCTGTGTTTATTACTTGTTTCAGGACACACCGTACTCTTCTCCAGAGTGCCTGTTGGCAATTTATATCCCGCCCATCAGCATAGCAAGGCTCCCATGTCTCCATGGCCTGTCCTACTTTTCTGGTTTTTACACTTTGTTCAGCATGGCCCTTTTGACCGAGGGCAAGCGAGACTTCTTTGTAGTGCTGATTTGCCCTTCCGGCTTGCTTGGTTGGCCAAAAAGGGCGTATGCGTTTTTTCCTGAATATATTCAGGAAAAAACGCATACGCCCTTTTTGGCCAAGGGCATCATTGTCAACGTTTTGTCGCTTTTCATGTGCTTTAAAGGCGAGTCGAATCTACCTCCTGAAATCTGTTTCCTGCAAATCTGCCTTGCTTTCAAATCCTCTTCCTTGCCTTCCCTCAATATATTTGTGGACGAGAGTTCTCATTTATAACTCTGCACGTTTGTGAATTGCAGTGCCCCTGAGATCCATTTGTCTCCTCGCTTTTTTGGGAGCTGGCCGCAAAAGCGCAGGATTGCTTCAGGCCCTATTTTGGTTCTGGGGGGCAGGCTGAGCCTGTGGGTCATTCTTCTTCCTGATGGGAAAATGGAGTGACCTATGCCTGTCCCAACACCTAGGGCTCGTCTCTCGTTGGTTCCGCGTCTTCCCGTTCATCCTCAGGACAAATTGCAACCTGTACAATCAGGAGGTTAAAGGTGCTGATTCTCCAAGTAGGCAGATGGTTAGTCAAGCGGCTGGAATGGCGAACCCGAGCACAAAGAGGGGAGAAATGAGGTGCGTTTTAGAAACCTTTCCCGATCTCATGGCATACCATCTTCTGGGTTTCCCATGCATGTTTTGATGTAGGAAGATGCCCTTGTACCTGGAGATTTGAGACCCATGGGGTGTGTTCCCCGCAGTGTTACTTTAAAGTATCTGCATTTGCTCACCCAACCTCACCAATCCTCTCAGCCCCAATAGTGTCCAGCCTTATGTCTCATCCAGCTGTGGGTCTAGATATGGTCAATCCAGGTTGCATCATAGACCCTGAAAGGATTTTGTAAGAATTTCTCTCTCTTTCACTGTCTTTGTTTTGTGGGTTTTTTAAAGTAATTTACGTTTAGAATGGGGCTTGGCTGCTTTTCCCTGCTGTGTTGATGCCGCTTTACACCCTCTTGATTCACTTGCAGAGAGATATCGATACATAGGTTTTCAGATTCTTACTAGTCAGATATATTCTTGTGTGGTGACTAGGGTGTGTTGAGTCCAGTTCACTGAGCAGGGAGTAGGCCTTGTCTATTACTTATTTGGCTTATGGAGTGGTCTCTGAGCTAATTTCAAACCCTTGTTTTATGCATCACCCCACCTCACCTTTCCCGTTAAGCAGCCATAGTGTGTCTTCTAAAGGTGTGACTCTGTTCTGTTTTGTAATTCAGTTCAAGTGTAGCGATTTTGACATTCCCTCTCTAAGCGATATCTTAGGATAAGTGTCTTTTTCTGTGTGACTTATTTCACTTAGAATCATCGTATCTAAATCCACTCATCATGCTGCTAACTAGCCTTATGACATTGATTTCATGGCTGAGTGATATTCCATTGTGCCAAGTACCACCATTTCTTTATCCATTTTTCTCTTTCCTGGGATATTGAAGGTGTACCGAAGCGGAGGTTCTTGGCAACAGCGTAGCTGTAAACTTTAGGGTGCCTGTGTCTTGTTGATTTTTAGTTTTCCCAATTTATACGCCCATGAGTGGAAGTGCCCTATGCTCTCTACGCTGTGTTTATTACTTGTTTCAGGACACACCGTACTCTTCTCCAGAGTGCCTGTTGGCAATTTATATCCCGCCCATCAGCGTAGCATGGCTCCCATGTCTCCATGGCCTGTCCTGCTTTTCTGGTTTTTACACTTTGTTCAGCATGGCCCTTTTGACCGAGGGCAAGCGAGACTTCTTTGTAGCGCTGATTTGCCCTTCCGGCTTGCTTGGTTGGCCAAAAAGGGCGTATGCGTTTTTTCCTGAATATATTCAGGAAAAAACGCATACGCCCTTTTTGGCCAAGGGCATCATTGTCAACGTTTTGTCGCTTTTCATGTGCTTTAAAGGCGAGTCGAATCTACCTCCTGAAATCTGTTTCCTGCAAATCTGCCTTGCTTTCAAATCCTCTTCTTTGCCTTCCCTCAATATATTTGTGGACGAGAGTTCTCATTTATAACTCTGCACGTTTGTGAATTGCAGTGCCCCTGAGCTCCATTTGTCTCCTCGCATTTTTGGGAGTTGGCCGCAAAAGCGCAGGATTGCTTCAGGCCCTATTTTGGTTCTGGGGGGCAGGCTGAGCCTGTGGTTCATTCTTCTTCCTGATGGGAAAATGGAGTGACCTATGCCTGTCCCAACACCTAGGGCTCGTCTCTCGTTGGTTCCGCGTCTTCCCGTTCATCCTCAGGACAAATTGCAACCTGTACAATCAGGAGGTTAAAGGTGCTGATTCTCCAAGTAGGCAGATGGTTAGTCAAGCGGCTGGAATGGCGAACCCGAGCACAAGGAGGGGAGAAATGAGGTGCGTTTTAGAAACCTTTCCCGATCTCATGGCATACCATCTTCTGGGTTTCCCATGCATGTTTTGATGTAGGAAGATGCCCTTGTACCTGGAGATTTGAGACCCATGGGGTGTGTTCCCCGCAGTGTTACTTTAAAGTATCTGCGTTTGCTCACCCAACCTCACCAATCCTCTCAGCCCCAAGAGTGTCCAGCCTTATGTCTCATCCAGCTGTGGGTCTAGATATGGTCAATCCAGGTTGCATCATAGACCCTGAAAGGATTTTGTAAGAATTTCTCTCTCTTTCACTGTCTTTGTTTTGTGGGTTTTTTAAAGTAATTTATGTTTAGAATCGGGCTTGGCTGCTTTTCCCTGCTGTGTTGATGCCGCTTTACACGCTCTTGATTCACTTGCAGAGAGATATCGATACATAGGTTTTCAGATTCTTACTAGTCAGATATATTCTTGTGTGGTGACTAGGGTGTGTTGAGTCCAGTTCACTGAGCAGGGAGTAGGCCTTGTCTATTACATATTTGGCTTATGGAGCGGTCTCTGAGCTAATTTCAAACCCATGTTTTATGCATCACCCCACCTCACCTTTCCCATTAAGCAGCCATAGTGTGTCTTCTAAAGGTGTGACTCTGTTCTGTTTTGTAATTCAGTTCAAGTGTAGCGATTTTGACATTCCCTCTATAAACGATATCTTAGGATAAGTGTCTTTTTCTGTGTGACTTATTTCACTTAGAATCATCGTACCTAAATCCACTCATCATGCTGCTAACTGGCCTTATGACATTGATTTCATGGCTGAGTGATATTCCATTGTGCCAAGTACCACCATTTCTTTATCCATTTTTCTCTTTCCTGGGATATTGAAGGTGTACCGAAGTGGAGGTTCTTGGAAACAGAGCAGCCGTAAACTGTAGGGTGCCTGTGTCTTGTTGATTTTTAGTTTTCCCAATTTATACGCCCATGAGTGGAAGTGCCCTATGCTCTCAACGCTGTGTTTATTACTTGTTTCAGGACACACCGTACTCTTCTCCAGAGTGCCTGTTGGCAATTTATATCCCGCCCATCAGCATAGCAAGGCTCCCATGTCTCCATGGCCTGTCCTGCTTTTCTGGTTTTTACACTTTGTTCAGCATGGCCCTTTTGACCGAGGGCAAGCGAGACTTCTTTGTAGCGCTGATTTGCCCTTCCGGCTTGCTTGGTTGGCCAAAAAGGGCGTATGCGTTTTTTCCTGAATATATTCAGGAAAAAACGCATACGCCCTTTTTGGCCAAGGGCATCATTGTCAACGTTTTGCCGCTTTTCATGTGCTTTAAAGGCGAGTCGAATCTACCTCCTGAAATCTGTTTCCTGCAAATCTGCCTTGCTTTCAAATCCTCTTCCTTGCCTTCCCTCAATATATTTGTGGACGAGAGTTCTCATTTATAACTCTGCACGTTTGTGAATTGCAGTGCCCCTGAGATCCATTTGTCTCCTCGCTTTTTTGGGAGCTGGCCGCAAAAGCGCAGGATTGCTTCAGGCCCTATTTTGGTTCTGGGGGGCAGGCTGAGCCTGTGGTTCATTCTTCTTCCTGATGGGAAAATGGAGTGACCTATGCCTGTCCCAACACCTAGGGCTCGTCTCTCGTTGGTTCCGCGTCTTCCCGTTCATCCTCAGGACAAATTGCAACCTGTACAATCAGGAGGTTAAAGGTGCTGATTCTCCAAGTAGGCAGATGGTTAGTCAAGCGGCTGAAATGGCGAACCCGAGCACAAGGAGGGGAGAAATGAGGTGCGTTTTAGAAACCTTTCCCGATCTCATGGCATACCATCTTCTGGGTTTCCCATGCATGTTTTGATGTAGGAAGATGCCCTTGTACCTGGAGATTTGAGACCCATGGGGTGTGTTCCCCGCAGTGTTACTTTAAAGTATCTGCGTTTGCTCACCCAACCTCACCAATCCTCTCAGCCCCAAGAGTGTCCAGCCTTATGTCTCATCCAGCTGTGGGTCTAGATATGGTCAATCCAGGTTGCATCATAGACCCTGAACGGATTTTGTAAGAATTTCTCTCTCTTTCACTGTCTTTGTTTTGTGGGTTTTTTAAAGTAATTTACGTTTAGAATCGGGCTTGGCTGCTTTTCCCTGCTGTGTTGATGCCGCTTTACACGCTCTTGATTCACTTGCAGAGAGATATCGATACATAGGTTTTCAGATTCTTACTAGTCAGATATATTCTTGTGTGGTGACTAGGGTGTGTTGAGTCCAGTTCACTGAGCAGGGAGTAGGCCTTGTCTATTACATATTTGGCTTATGGAGCGGTCTCTGAGCTAATTTCAAACCCTTGTTTTATGCATCACCCCACCTCACCTTTCCCGTTAAGCAGCCATAGTGTGTCTTCTAAAGGTGTGCCTCTGTTCTGTTTTCTAATTCAGTTCAAGTGTAGCGATTTTGACATTCCCTCTATAAGCGATATCTTAGGATAAGTGTCTTTTTCTGTGTGACTTATTTCACTTAGAATCATCGTATCTAAATCCACTCATCATGCTGCTAACTAGCCTTATGACATTGATTTCATGGCTGAGTGATATTCCATTGTGCCAAGTACCACCATTTCTTTATCCATTTTTCTCTTTCCTGGGATATTGAAGGTGTACCGAAGCGGAGGTTCTTGGCAACAGCGCAGCCGTAAACTTTAGGGTGCCTGTGTCTTGTTGATTTTTAGTTTTCCCAATTTATACGCCCTTGAGTGGAAGTGCCCTATGCTCTCTACGCTGTGTTTATTACTTGTTTCAGGACACACCGTACTCTTCTCCAGAGTGCCTGTTGGCAATTTACATCCCGCCCATCAGCGTAGCAAGGCTCCCATGTCTCCATGGCCTGTCCTGCTTTTCTGGTTTTTACAATTTGTTCAGCATGGCCCTTTTGACCGAGGGCAAGCGAGACTTCTTTGTAGCGCTGATTTGCCCTTCCGGCCTGCTTGGTTGGCCAAAAAGGGCGTATGCGTTTTTTCCTGAATATATTCAGGAAAAAACGCATACGCCCTTTTTGGCCAAGGGCATCATTGTCAACGTTTTGTCGCTTTTCATGTGCTTTAAAGGCGAGTCGAATCTACCTCCTGAAATCTGTTTCCTGCAAATCTGCCTTGCTTTCAAATCCTCTTCCTTGCCTTCCCTCAATATATTTGTGGACGAGAGTTCTCATTTATAAGTCTGCACGTTTGTGAATTGCAGTGCCCCTGAGATCCATTTGTCTCCTCGCTTTTTTGGGAGCTGGCCGCAAAAGCGCAGGATTGCTTCAGGCCCTATTTTGGTTCTGGGGGGCAGGCTGAGCCTGTGGTTCATTCTTCTTCCTGATGGGAAAATGGAGTGACCTATGCCTGTCCCAACACCTAGGGCTCGTCTCTCGTTGGTTCCGCGTCTTCCCGTTCATCCTCAGGACAAATTGCAACCTGTACAATCAGGAGGTTAAAGGTGCTGATTCTCCAAGTAGGCAGATGGTTAGTCAAGCGGCTGGAATGGCGAACCCGAGCACAAGGAGGGGAGAAATGAGGTGCGTTTTAGAAACCTTTCCCGATCTCATGGCATACCATCTTCTGGGTTTCCCATGCATGTTTTGATGTAGGAAGATGCCCTTGTACCTGGAGATTTGAGACCATGGGGTGTGTTCCCCGCAGTGTTACTTTAAAGTATCTGCGTTTGCTCACCCAACCTCACCAATCCTCTCAGCCCCAAGAGTGTCCAGCCTTATGTCTCATCCAGCTGTGGGTCTAGATATGGTCAATCCAGGTTGCATCATAGACCCTGAACGGATTTTGTAAGAATTTCTCTCTCTTTCACTGTCTTTGTTTTGTGGGTTTTTTAAAGTAATTTACGTTTAGAATCGGGCTTGGCTGCTTTTCCCTGCTGTGTTGATGCCGCTTTACACGCTCTTGATTCACTTGCAGAGAGATATCGATACATAGGTTTTCAGATTCTTACTAGTCAGATATATTCTTGTGTGGTGACTAGGGTGTGTTGAGTCCAGTTCACTGAGCAGGGAGTAGGCCTTGTCTATTACATATTTGGCTTATGGAGCGGTCTCTGAGCTAATTTCAAACCCATGTTTTATGCATCACCCCACCTCACCTTTCCCATTAAGCAGCCATAGTGTGTCTTGTAAAGGTGTGACTCTGTTCTGTTTTGTAATTCAGTTCAAGTGTAGCGATTTTGACATTCCCTCTATAAGCGATATCTTAGGATAAGTGTCTTTTTCTGTGTGACTTATTTCACTTAGAATCATCGTACCTAAATCCACTCATCATGCTGCTAACTGGCCTTATGACATTGATTTCATGGCTGAGTGATATTCCATTGTGCCAAGTACCACCATTTCTTTATCCATTTTTCTCTTTCCTGGGATATTGAAGGTGTACCGAAGCGGAGGTTCTTGGAAACAGAGCAGCCGTAAACTGTAGGGTGCCTGTGTCTTGTTGATTTTTAGTTTTCCCAATTTATACGCCCATGAGTGGAAGTGCCCTATGCTCTCAACGCTGTGTTTATTACTTGTTTCAGGACACACCGTACTCTTCTCCAGAGTGCCTGTTGGCAATTTATATCCCGCCCATCAGCATAGCAAGGCTCCCATGTCTCCATGGCCTGTCCTGCTTTTCTGGTTTTTACACTTTGTTCAGCATGGCCCTTTTGACCGAGGGCAAGCGAGACTTCTTTGTAGCGTTGATTTGCACTTCCGGCTTGCTTGGTTGGCCAAAAAGGGCGTATGCGTTTTTTCCTGAATATATTCAGGAAAAAACGCATACGCCCTTTTTGGCCAAGGGCATCATTGTCAACATTTTGCCGCTTTTCATGTGCTTTAAAGGCGAGTCGAATCTACCTCCTGAAATCTGTTTCCTGCAAATCTGCCTTGCTTTCAAATCCTCTTCGTTGCCTTCCCTCAATATATTTGTGGACGAGAGTTCTCATTTATAAGTCTGCACGTTTGTGAATTGCAGTGCCCCTGAGATCCATTTGTCTCCTCGCTTTTTTGGGAGCTGGCCGCAAAAGCGCAGGATTGCTTCAGGCCCTATTTTGGTTCTGGGGGGCAGGCTGAGCCTGTGGTTCATTCTTCTTCCTGATGGGAAAATGGAGTGACCTATGCCTGTCCCAACACCTAGGGCTCGTCTCTCGTTGGTTCCGCGTCTTCCCGTTCATCCTCAGGACAAATTGCAACCTGTACAATCAGGAGGTTAAAGGTGCTGATTCTCCAAGTAGGCAGATTGTTAGTCAAGCGGCTGGAATGGCGAACCCGAGCACAAGGAGGGGAGAAATGAGGTGCGTTTAAGAAACCTTTCCCGATCTCATGGCATACCATCTTCTGGGTTTCCCATGCATGTTTTGATGTAGGAAGATGCCCTTGTACCTGGAGATTTGAGACCCATGGGGTGTGTTCCCCGCAGTGTTACTTTAAAGTATCTGCATTTGCTCACCCTACCTCACCAATCCTCTCAGCCCCAAGAGTGTCCAGCCTTATGTCTCATCCAGCTGTGGGTCTAGATATGGTCAATCCAGGTTGCATCATTGACCCTGAACGGATTTTGTAAGAATTTCTCTCTCTTTCACTGTCTTTGTTTTGTGGGTTTTTAAAAGTAATTTATGTTTAGAATGGGGCTTGGCTGCTTTTCCCTGCTGTGTTGATGCCGCTTTACACCCTCTTGATTCACTTGCAGAGAGATATCGATACATAGGTTTTCAGATTCTTACTAGTCAGATATATTCTTGTGTGGTGACTAGGGTGTGTTGAGTCCAGTTCACTGAGCAGGGAGTAGGCCTTGTCTATTACATATTTGGCTTATGGAGCGGTCTCTGAGCTAATTTCAAACCCATGTTTTATGCATCACCCCACCTCACCTTTCCCATTAAGGAGCCATAGTGTGTCTTCTAAAGGTGTGACTCTGTTCTGTTTTGTAATTCAGTTCAAGTGTAGCGATTTTGACATTCCCTCTATAAGCGATATCTTAGGATAAGTGTCTTTTTCTGTGTGACTTATTTCACTTAGAATCATCGTACCTAAATCCACTCTTCATGCTGCTAACTGGCCTTATGACATTGATTTCATGGCTGAGTGATATTCCATTGTGCCAAGTACCACCATTTCTTTATCCATTTTTCTCTTTCCTGGGATATTGAAGGTGTACCGAAGTGGAGGTTCTTGGAAACAGAGCAGCCGTAAACTGTAGGGTGCCTGTGTCTTGTTGATTTTTAGTTTTCCCAATTTATACGCCCATGAGTGGAAGTGCCCTATGCTCTCAACGCTGTGTTTATTACTTGTTTCAGGACACACCGTACTCTTCTCCAGAGTGCCTGTTGGCAATTTATATCCCGCCCATCAGCATAGCAAGGCTCCCATGTCTCCATGGCCTGTCCTGCTTTTCTGGTTTTTACACTTTGTTCAGCATGGCCCTTTTGACCGAGGGCAAGCGAGACTTCTTTGTAGTGCTGATTTGCCCTTCCGGCTTGCTTGGTTGGCCAAAAAGGGCGTATGCGTTTTTTCCTGAATATATTCAGGAAAAAACGCATACGCCCTTTTTGGCCAAGGGCATCATTGTCAACATTTTGCCGCTTTTCATGTGCTTTAAAGGCGAGTCGAATCTACCTCCTGAAATCTGTTTCCTGCAAATCTGCCTTGCTTTCAAATCCTCTTCGTTGCCTTCCCTCAATATATTTGTGGACGAGAGTTCTCATTTATAAGTCTGCACGTTTGTGAATTGCAGTGCCCCTGAGATCCATTTGTCTCCTCGCTTTTTTGGGAGCTGGCCGCAAAAGCGCAGGATTGCTTCAGGCCCTATTTTGGTTCTGGGGGGCAGGCTGAGCCTGTGGTTCATTCTTCTTCCTGATGGGAAAATGGAGTGACCTATGCCTGTCCCAACACCTAGGGCTCGTCTCTCGTTGGTTCCGCGTCTTCCCGTTCATCCTCAGGACAAATTGCAACCTGTACAATCAGGAGGTTAAAGGTGCTGATTCTCCAAGTAGGCAGATTGTTAGTCAAGCGGCTGGAAAGGCGAACCCGAGCACAAGGAGGGGAGAAATGAGGTGCGTTTTAGAAACCTTTCCCGATCTCATGGCATACCATCTTCTGGGTTTCCCATGCATGTTTTGATGTAGGAAGATGCCCTTGTACCTGGAGATTTGAGACCCATGGGGTGTGTTCCCCGCAGTGTTACTTTAAAGTATCTGCATTTGCTCACCCAACCTCACCAATCCTCTCAGCCCCCAGAGTGTCCAGCCTTATGTCTCATCCAGCTGTGGGTCTAGATATGGTCAATCCAGGTTGCATCATAGACCCTGAACGGATTTTGTAAGAATTTCTCTCTCTTTCACTGTCTTTGTTTTGTGGGTTTTTTAAAGTAATTTACGTTTAGAATGGGGCTTGGCTGCTTTTCTCTGCTGTGTTGATGCCGCTTTACACCCTCTTGATTCACTTGCAGAGAGATATCGATACATAGGTTTTCAGAATCTTACTAGTCAGATATATTCTTGTGTGGTGACTAGGGTGTGTTGAGTCCAGTTCACTGAGCAGGGAGTAGGCCTTGTCTATTACATATTTGGCTTATGGAGCGGTCTCTGAGCTAATTTAAAACCCTTGTTTTATGCATCACCCCACCTCACCTTTCCCGTTAACAGCCATAGTGTGTCTTCTAAAGGTGTGCCTCTGTTCTGTTTTGTAATTCAGTTCAAGTGTAGCGATTTTGACATTCCCTCTATAAGCGATATCTTAGGATAAGTGTCTTTTTCTGTGTGACTTATTTCACTTAGAATCATCGTACCTAAATCCACTCATCATGCTGCTAACTAGCCTTATGACATTGATTTCATGGCTGAGTGATATTCCATTGTGCCAAGTACCACCATTTCTTTATCATTTTTCTCTTTCCTGGGATATTGAAGGTGTACCGAAGCGGAGGTTCTTGGCAACAGAGCAGCCGTAAACTTTAGGGTGCCTGTGTCTTGTTGATTTTTAGTTTTCCCAATTTATACGCCCATGAGTGGAAGTGCCCTATGCTCTCTACGCTGTGTTTATTACTTGTTTCAGGACACACCGTACTCTTTTCCAGAGTGCCTGTTGGCAATTTACATCCCGCCCATCAGCGTAGCAAGGCTCCCATGTCTCCATGGCCTGTCCTGCTTTTCTGGTTTTTACACTTTGTTCAGCATGGCCCTTTTGACCAAGGGCAAGCGAGACTTCTTTGTAGCACTGATTTGCCCTTCCGGCTTGCTTGGTTGGCCAAAAAGGGCGTATGCGTTTTTTCCTGAATATATTCAGGAAAAAACGCATACGCCCTTTTTGGCCAAGGGCATCATTGTCAACGTTTTGCCGCTTTTCATGTGCTTTAAAGGCGAGTCGAATCTACCTCCTGAAATCTGTTTCCTGCAAATCTGCCTTGCTTTCAAATCCTCTTCGTTGCCTTCCCTCAATATATTTGTGGACGAGAGTTCTCATTTATAACTCTGCACGTTTGTGAATTGCAGTGCCCCTGAGCTCTATTTGTCTCCTCGCTTTTTTGGGAGCTGGCCGCAAAAGCGCAGGATTGCTTCAGGCCCTATTTTGGTTCTGGGGGGCAGGCTGAGCCTGTGGTTCATTCTTCTTCCTGATGGGAAAATGGAGTGACCTATGCCTGTCCCAACACCTAGGGCTCGTCTCTCGTTGGTTCCGCGTCTTCCCGTTCATCCTCAGGACAAATTGCAACCTGTACAATCAGGAGGTTAAAGGTGCTGATTCTCCAAGTAGGCAGATTGTTAGTCAAGCGGCTGGAATGGCGAACCCGAGCACAAGGAGGGGAGAAATGAGGTGCGTTTTAGAAACCTTTCCCGATCTCATGGAATACCATCTTCTGGGTTTCCCATGCATGTTTTGATGTAGGAAGATGCCCTTGTACCTGGAGATTTGAGACCCATGGGGTGTGTTCCCCGCAGTGTTACTTTAAAGTATCTGCATTTGCTCACCCAACCTCACCAATCCTCTCAGCCCCAAGAGTGTCCAGCCTTATGTCTCATCCAGCTGTGGGTCTAGATATGGTCAATCCAGGTTGCATCATAGACCCTGAACGGATTTTGTAAGAATTTCTCTCTCTTTCACTGTCTTTGTTTTGTGGGTTTTTTAAAGTAATTTACGTTTAGAATGGGGCTTAGCTGCTTTTCCCTGCTGTGTTGATGTCGCTTTACACCCGCTTGATTCACTTGCAGAGAGATATCGATACATAGGTTTTCAGATTCTTACTAGTCAGATATATTCTTGTGTGGTGACTAGGGTGTGTTGAGTCCAGTTCACTGAGCAGGGAGTAGGCCTTGTCTATTACATATTTGGCTTATGGAGCGGTCTCTGAGCTAATTTCAAACCCTTGTTTTATGCATCACCCCACCTCACCTTTCCCGTTAAGCAGCCATAGTGTGTCTTCTAAAGGTGTGACTCTGTTCTGTTTTGTACTTCAGTTCAAGTGTAGCGATTTTGACATTCCCTCTATAAGCGATATCTTAGGATAAGTGTCTTTTTCTGTGTGACTTATTTCACTTAGAATCTTCGTACCTAAATCCACTCATCATGCTGCTAACTAGCCTTATGACATTGATTTCATGGCTGAGTGATATTCCATTGTGCCAAGTACCACCATTTCTTTATCCATTTTTCTCTTTCCTGGGATATTGAAGGTGTACCGAAGCGGAGGTTCTTGGCAACAGAGCAGCCGTAAAGTTTGGGGTGCCTATGTCTTGTTGATTTTTAGTTTTCCCAATTTATACGCCCATGAGTGGAAGTGCCCTATGCTCTCTACGCTGTGTTTATTACTTGTTTCAGGACACACCGTACTCTTCTCCAGAGTGCCTGTTGGCAATTTACATCCCGCCCATCAGCGTAGCAAGGCTCCCATGTCTCCATGGCCTGTCCTGCTTTTCTGGTTTTTACAATTTGTTCAGCATGGCCCTTTTGACCGAGGGCAAGCGAGACTTCTTTGTAGCGCTGATTTGCCCTTCCGGCTTGCTTGGTTGGCCAAAAAGGGCGTATGCGTTTTTTCCTGAATATATTCAGGAAAAAACGCATACGCCCTTTTTGGCCAAGGGCATCATTGTCAACGTTTTGCCGCTTTTCATGTGCTTTAAAGGCGAGTCGAATCTACCTCCTGAAATCTGTTTCCTGCAAATCTGCCTTGCTTTCAAATCCTCTTCGTTGCCTTCCCTCAATATATTTGTGGACGAGAGTTCTCATTTATAACTCTGCACGTTTGTGAATTGCAGTGCCCCTGAGCTCCATTTGTCTCCTCGCATTTTTGGGAGCTGGCCGCAAAAGCGCAGGATTGCTTCAGGCCCTATTTTGGTTCTGGGGGGCAGGCTGAGCCTGTGGTTCATTCTTCTTCCTGATGGGAAAATGGAGTGACCTATGCCTGTCCCAACACCTAGGGCTCGTCTCTCGTTGGTTCCACGTCTTCCCGTTCATAGTCAGGACAAATTGCAACCTGTACAATCAGGAGGTTAAAGGTGCTGATTCTCCAAGTAGGCAGATGGTTAGTCAAGCGGCTGGAATGGCGAACCCGAGCACAACGAGGGGAGAAATGAGGTGCGTTTTAGAAACCTTTCCCGATCTCATGGCATACCATCTTCTCGGTTTCCCATGCATGTTTTGATGTAGGAAGATGCCCTTGTACCTGGAAATTTGAGACCCATGGGGTGTGTTCCCCGCAGTGTTACTTTAAAGTATCTGCGTTTGCTCACCCAACCTCACCAATCCTCTCAGCCCCAAGAGTGTCCAGCCTTATGTCTCATCCCGCTGTGGGTCTAGATATGGTCAATCCAGGTTGCATCAGAGACCCTGAACGGATTTTGTAAGAATTTCTCTCTCTTTCACTGTCTTTGTTTTGTGGGTTTTTTAAAGTACTTTACGTTTAGAATGGGGCTTGGCTGCTTTTCCCTGCTGTGTTGATGCCGCTTTACACCCTCTTGATTCACTTGCAGAGAGATATCGATACATAGATTTTCAGATTCTTACTAGTCAGATATATTCTTGTGTGGTGACTAGGGTGTGTTGAGTCCAGTTCACTGAGCAGGGAGTAGGCCTTGTCTATTACATATTTGGCTTATGGAGCGGTGTCTGAGCTAATTTCAAACCCTTGTTTTATGCATCACCCCACCTCACCTTTCCCGTTAAGCAGCCATAGTGTGTCTTCTAAAGGTGTGACTCTGTTCTGTTTTGTAATTCAGTTCAAGTGTAGCGATTTTGACATTCCCTCTATAAGCGATATCTTAGGATAAGTGTCTTTTTCTGTGTGACTTATTTCACTTAGAATCATCGTACCTAAATCCACTCATCATGCTGCTAACTAGCCTTATGACATTGATTTCATGGCTGAGTGATATTCCATTGTGCCAAGTACCACCATTTCTTTATCCATTTTTCTCTTTCCTGGGATATTGAAGGTGTACCGAAGCGGAGGTTCTTGGCAACAGAGCAGCCGTAAACTTTAGGGTGCCTGTGTCTTGTTGATTTTTAGTTTTCCCAATTTATACGCCCATGAGTGGAAGTGCCCTATGCTCTCTACGCTGTGTTTATTACTTGTTTCAGGACACACCGTACTCTTCTCCAGAGTGCCTGTTGGCAATTTACATCCCGCCCATCAGCGTAGCAAGGCTCCCATGTCTCCATGGCCTGTCCTGCTTTTCTGGTTTTTACAATTTGTTCAGCATGGCCCTTTTGACCGAGGGCAAGCGAGACTTCTTTGTAGCGCTGATTTGCCCTTCCGGCTTGCTTGGTTGGCCAAAAAGGGCGTATGCGTTTTTTCCTGAATATATTCAGGAAAAAACGCATACGCCCTTTTTGGCCAAGGGCATCATTGTCAACGTTTTGCCGCTTTTCATGTGCTTTAAAGGCGAGTCGAATCTACCTCCTGAAATCTGTTTCCTGCAAATCTGCCTTGCTTTCAAATCCTCTTCGTTGCCTTCCCTCAATATATTTGTGGACGAGAGTTCTCATTTATAACTCTGCACGTTTGTGAATTGCAGTGCCCCTGAGCTCCATTTGTCTCCTCGCATTTTTGGGAGCTGGCCGCAAAAGCGCAGGATTGCTTCAGGCCCTATTTTGGTTCTGGGGGGCAGGCTGAGCCTGTGGTTCATTCTTCTTCCTGATGGGAAAATGGAGTGACCTATGCCTGTCCCAACACCTAGGGCTCGTCTCTCGTTGGTTCCACGTCTTCCCGTTCATAGTCAGGACAAATTGCAACCTGTACAATCAGGAGGTTAAAGGTGCTGATTCTCCAAGTAGGCAGATGGTTAGTCAAGCGGCTGGAATGGCGAACCCGAGCACAACGAGGGGAGAAATGAGGTGCGTTTTAGAAACCTTTCCCGATCTCATGGCATACCATCTTCTCGGTTTCCCATGCATGTTTTGATGTAGGAAGATGCCCTTGTACCTGGAAATTTGAGACCCATGGGGTGTGTTCCCCGCAGTGTTACTTTAAAGTATCTGCGTTTGCTCACCCAACCTCACCAATCCTCTCAGCCCCAAGAGTGTCCAGCCTTATGTCTCATCCCGCTGTGGGTCTAGATATGGTCAATCCAGGTTGCATCAGAGACCCTGAACGGATTTTGTAAGAATTTCTCTCTCTTTCACTGTCTTTGTTTTGTGGGTTTTTTAAAGTACTTTACGTTTAGAATGGGGCTTGGCTGCTTTTCCCTGCTGTGTTGATGCCGCTTTACACCCTCTTGATTCACTTGCAGAGAGATATCGATACATAGATTTTCAGATTCTTACTAGTCAGATATATTCTTGTGTGGTGACTAGGGTGTGTTGAGTCCAGTTCACTGAGCAGGGAGTAGGCCTTGTCTATTACATATTTGGCTTATGGAGCGGTGTCTGAGCTAATTTCAAACCCTTGTTTTATGCATCACCCCACCTCACCTTTCCCGTTAAGCAGCCATAGTGTGTCTTCTAAAGGTGTGACTCTGTTCTGTTTTGTAATTCAGTTCAAGTGTAGCGATTTTGACATTCCCTCTATAAGCGATATCTTAGGATAAGTGTCTTTTTCTGTGTGACTTATTTCACTTAGAATCATCGTACCTAAATCCACTCATCATGCTGCTAACTAGCCTTATGACATTGATTTCATGGCTGAGTGATATTCCATTGTGCCAAGTACCACCATTTCTTTATCCATTTTTCTCTTTCCTGGGATATTGAAGGTGTACCGAAGCGGAGGTTCTTGGCAACAGAGCAGCCGTAAACTTTAGGGTGCCTGTGTCTTGTTGATTTTTAGTTTTCCCAATTTATACGCCCATGAGTGGAAGTGCCCTATGCTCTCTACGCTGTGTTTATTACTTGTTTCAGGACACACCGTACTCTTCTCCAGAGTGCCTGTTGGCAATTTACATCCCGCCCATCAGTGTAGCAAGGCTCCCATGTCTCCATGGCCTGTCCTGCTTTTCTGGTTTTTACCATTTGTTCAGCATGGCCTTTTTGACCGAGGGCAAGCGAGACTTCTTTGTAGCGCTGATTTGCCCTTCCGGCTTGCTTGGTTGCCCTAAAAGGGCGTATGCGTTTTTTCCTGAATATATTCAGGAAAAAACGCATACGCCCTTTTTGGCCAAGGGCATCATTGTCAACGTTTTGCCGCTTTTCATGTGCTTTAAAGGCGAGTCGAATCTACCTCCTGAAATCTGTTTCCTGCAAATCTGCCTTGCTTTCAAATCCTCTTCGTTGCCTTCCCTCAATATATTTGTGGATGAGAGTTCTCATTTATAACTCTGCACGTTTGTGAATTACAGTGCCCCTGAGCTCCATTTGTCTCCTCGCATTTTTGGGAGCTGGCCGCAAAAGCGCAGGATTGCTTCAGGCCCCATTTTGGTTCTGGGGGGCAGGTTGAGCCTGTGGTTCATTCTTCTTCCTGATGGGAAAATGGAGTGACCTATGCCTGTCCCAACACCTAGGGCTCGTCTCTCGTTGGTTCCGCGTCTTCCCGTTCATCCTCAGGACAAATTGCAACCTGTACAATCAGGAGGTTAAAGGTGCTGATTCTCCAAGTAGGCAGATGGTTAGTCAAGCGGCTGGAATGGCGAACCGGAGCACAAGGAGAGGAGAAATGAGGTGCGTTTTAGAAACCTTTTCCGATCTCATGGCATACCATCTTCTGGGTTTCCCATGCATGTTTTGATGTAGGAAGATGCCCTTGTACCTGGAGATTTGAGACCCATGGGGTGTGTTCTCCGCAGTGTTACTTTAAAGTATCTGCGTTTGCTCACCCAACCTCACCAATCCTCTCAGCCCCAAGAGTGTCCAGCCTTATGTCTCATCCAGCTGTGGGTCTAGATATGGTCAATCCAGTTTGCATCATAGACACTGAACGGATTTTGTAAGAATTTCTCTCTCTTTCACTGTCTTTGTTTTGTGGGTTTTTTTAAAGTAATTTATGTTTAGAATCGGGCTTGGCTGCTTTTCCCTGCTGTGTTGATGCCGCTTTAAACCATCTTGATTCACTTGCAGAGAGATATCGATACATAGGTTTTCAGATTCTTACTAGTCAGATATATTCTTGTGTGGTGACTAGGGTGTGTTGAGTCCAGTTCATTGAGCAGGGAGTAGGCCTTGTCTATTACATATTTGGCTTATGGAGTGGTCTCTGAGCTAATTTCAAACCCTTGTTTTATGCATCACCCCACCTCACCTTTCCCGTTAAGCAGCCATAGTGTGTCTTCTAAAGGTGTGACTCTGTTCTGTTTTGTAATTCAGTTCAAGTGTAGCGATTTTGACATTCCCTCTATAAGCGATATCTTAGGATAAGTGTCTTTTTCTGTGTGACTTATTTCACTTAGAATCATCGTACCTAAATCCACTCATCATGCTGCTAACTAGCCTTATGACATTGATTTCATGGCTGAGTGATATTCCATTGTGCCAAGTACCACCATTTCTTTATCCATTTTTCTCTTTCCTGGGATATTGAAGGTGTACCGAAGCGGAGGTTCTTGGAAACAGAGCAGCCGTAAACTTTAGGGTGCCTGTGTCTTGTTGATTTTTAGTTTTCCCAATTTATACGCCCATGAGTGGAAGTGCCCTATGCTCTCTACGCTGTGTTTATTACTTGTTTCAGGACACACCGTACTCTTCTCCAGAGTGCCTGTTGGCAATTTACATCCTGCCCATCAGCATAGCAAGGCTCCCATGTCTCCATGGCCTGTCCTGCTTTTCTGGTTTTTACCATTTGTACAGCATGGCCTTTTTGACCGAGGGCAAGCGAGACTTCTTTGTAGCGCTGATTTGCCCTTCCGGCTTGATTGGTTGCCCTAAAAGGGCGTATGCGTTTTTTCCTGAATATATTCAGGAAAAAACGTATACGCCCTTTTTGGCCAAGGGCATCATTGTCAACGATTTGCCGCTTTTCATGTGCTTTAAAGGCGAGTCGAATCTACCTCCTGAAATCTGTTTCCTGCAAATCTGCCTTGCTTTCAAATCCTCTTCGTTGCCTTCCCTCAATATATTTGTGGACGAGAGTTCTCATTTATAACTCTGCACGTTTGTGAATTGCAGTGCCCCTGAGCTCCATTTGTCTCCTCGCATTTTTGGGAGCTGGCCGCAAAAGCGCAGGATTGCTTCAGGCCCCATTTTGGTTCTGGGGGGCAGGCTGAGCCTGTGGTTCATTCTTCTTCCTGATGGGAAAATGGAGTGACCTATGCCTGTCCCAACACCTAGGGCTCGTCTCTCGTTGGTTCCGCGTCTTCCCGTTCATCCTCAGGACAAATTGCAACCTGTACAATCAGGAGGTTAAAGGTGCTGATTCTCCAAGTAGGCAGATGGTTATTCAAGCGGCTGGAATGGCGAACCCGAGCACAAGGAGAGGAGAAATGAGGTGCGTTTTAGAAACCTTTCCCGATCTCATGGCATACCATCTTCTGGGTTTCCCATGCATGTTTTGATGTAGGAAGATTCCCTTGTACCTGGAGATTTGAGACCCATGGGGTGTGTTCCCCGCAGTGTTACTTTAAAGTATCTGCTTTTGCTCACCCAACCTCACCAATCCTCTCAGCCCCAAGAGTGTCCAGCCTTATGTCTCATCCAGCTGTGGGTCTAGATATGGTCAATCCAGTTTGCATCATAAACCCTGAACGGATTTTGTAAGAATTTCTCTCTCTTTCACTGTCTTTGTTTTGTGGGTTTTTTAAAGTAATTTATGTTTAGAATCGGGCTTGGCTGCTTTTCCCTGCTGTGTTGATGCCGCTTTACACCCTCTTGATTCACTTGCAGAGAGATATCGATACATAAGTTTTCAGATTCTTACTAGTCAGATATATTCTTGTGTGGTGACTAGGGTGTGTTGAGTCCAGTTCACTGAGCAGGGAGTAGGCCTTGTCTTTTACATATTTGGCTTATGGAGCGGTGTCTGAGCTAATTTCAAACCCTTGTTTTATGCATCACCCCACCTCACCTTTCCCGTTAAGCAGCCATAGTGTGTCTTCTAAAGGTGTGACTCTGTTCTGTTTTGTAATTCAGTTCAAGTGTAGCGATTTTGACATTCCCTCTATAAGCGATATCTTAGGATAAGTGTCTTTTTCTGTGTGACTTATTTCACTTAGAATCATCGTACCTAAATCCACTCATCATGCTGCTAACTAGCCTTATGACATTGATTTCATGGCTGAGTGATATTCCATTGTGCCAAGTACCACCATTTCTTTATCCATTTTTCTCTTTCCTGGGATATTGAAGGTGTACCGAAGCGGAGGTTCTTGGCAACAGAGCAGCCGTAAACTTTAGGGTGCCTGTGTCTTGTTGATTTTTAGTTTTCCCAATTTATACGCCCATGAGTGGAATTGCCCTATGCTCTCTACGCTGTGTTTATTACTTGTTTCAGGACACACCGTACTCTTCTCCAGAGTGCCTGTTGGCAATTTACATCCCGCCCATCAGCGTAGCAAGGCTCCCATGTCTCCATGGCCTGTCCTGCTTTTCTGGTTTTTACCATTTGTTCAGCATGGCCTTTTTGACCGAGGGCAAGCGAGACTTCTTTGTAGCGCTGATTTGCTCTTCCGGCTTGCTTGGTTGCCCTAAAAGGGCGTATGCGTTTTTTCCTGAATATATTCAGGAAAAAACGTATACGCCCTTTTTGGCCAAGGGCATCATTGTCAACGTTTGGCCGCTTTTCATGTGCTTTAAAGGCGAGTCGAATCTACCTCCTGAAATCTGTTTCCTGCAAATCTGCCTTGCTTTCAAATCCTCTTCGTTGCCTTCCCTCAATATATTTGTGGACGAGAGTTCTCATTTATAACTCTGCACGTTTGTGAATTGCAGTGCCCCTGAGCTCCATTTGTCTCCTCGCATTTTTGGGAGCTGGCCGCAAAAGCGCAGGATTGCTTCAGGCCCCATTTTGGTTCTGGGGGGCAGGCTGAGCCTGTGGTTCATTCTTCTTCCTGATGGGAAAATGGAGTGACCTATGCCTGTCCCAACACCTAGGGCTCGTCTCTCGTTGGTTCCGCGTCTTCCCGTTCATCCTCAGGACAAATTGCAACCTGTACAATCAGGAGGTTAAAGGTGCTGATTCTCCAAGTAGGCAGATGGTTAGTCAAGCGGCTGGAATGGCGAACCCGAGCACAAGGAGAGGAGAAATGAGGTGCGTTTTAGAAACCTTTCCCGATCTCATGGCATACCATCTTCTGGGTTTCCCATGCATGTTTTGATGTAGGAAGATGCCCTTGTACCTGGAAATTTGAGACCCATGGGGTGTGTTCCCCGCAGTGTTACTTTAAAGTATCTGCTTTTGCTCACCCAACCTCACCAATCCTCTCAGCCCCAAGAGTGTCCAGCCTTATGTCTCATCCAGCTGTGGGTCTAGATATGGTCAATCCAGTTTGCATCATAGACACTGAACGGATTTTGTAAGAATTTCTCTCTCTTTCACTGTCTTTGTTTTGTGGGTTTTTTAAAGTAATTTATGTTTAGAATCGGGCTTGGCTGCTTTTCCCTGCTGTGTTGATGCCACTTTAAACCCTCTTGATTCACTTGCAGAGAGATATCGATACATAGGTTTTCAGATTCTTACTAGTCAGATATATTCTTGTGTGGTGACTAGGGTGTGTTGAGTCCAGTTCACTGAGCAGGGAGTAGGCCTTGTCTATCACATATTTGGCTTATGGAGTGGTCTCTGAGCTAATTTCAAACCCTTGTTTTATGCATCACCCCACCTCACCTTTCCCGTTAAGCAGCCATAGTGTGTCTTCTAAAGGTGTGACTCTGTTCTGTTTTGTAATTCAGTTCAAGTGTAGCGATTTTGACATTCCCTCTATAAGCGATATCTTAGGATAAGTGTCTTTTTCTGTGTGACTTATTTCACTTAGAATCATCGTACCTAAATCCACTCATCATGCTGCTAACTAGCCTTATGACATTGATTTCATGGCTGAGTGATATTCCATTGTGCCAAGTACCACCATTTCTTTATCCATTTTTCTCTTTCCTGGGATATTGAAGGTGTACCGAAGCGGAGGTTCTAGGAAACAGAGCAGCCGTAAACTTTAGGGTGCCTGTGTCTTGTTGATTTTTAGTTTTCCCAATTTATACGCCCATGAGTGGAAGTGCCCTATGCTCTCTACGCTGTGTTTATTACTTGTTTCAGGACACACCGTACTCTTCTCCAGAGTGCCTGTTGGCAATTTACATCCCGCCCATCAGCGTAGCAAGGCTCCCATGTCTCCATGGCCTGTCCTGCTTTTCTGGTTTTTACCATTTGTTCAGCATGGCCTTTTTGACCGAGGGCAAGCGAGACTTCTTTGTAGCGCTGATTTGCCCTTCCGGCTTGCTTGGTTGCCCTAAAAGGGCGTATGCGTTTTTTCCTGAATATATTCAGGAAAAAACGTATACGCCCTTTTTGGCCAAGGGCATCATTGTCAACGTTTTGCCGCTTTTCATGTGCTTTAAAGGCGAGTCGAATCTACCTCCTGAAATCTGTTTCCTGCAAATCTGCCTTGCTTTCAAATCCTCTTCGTTGCCTTCCCTCAATATATTTGTGGACGAGAGTTCTCATTTATAACTCTGCACGTTTGTGAATTGCAGTGCCCCTGAGCTCCATTTGTCTCCTCGCATTTTTGGGAGCTGGCCGCAAAAGCGCAGGATTGCTTCAGGCCCCATTTTGGTTCTGGGGGGCAGGCTGAGCCTGTGGTTCATTCTTCTTCCTGATGGGAAAATGGAGTGACCTATGCCTGTCCCAACACCTAGGGCTCGTCTCTCGTTGGTTCCGCGTCTTCCCGTTCATCCTCAGGACAAATTGCAACCTGTACAATCAGGAGGTTAAAGGTGCTGATTCTCCAAGTAGGCAGATGGTTAGTCAAGCGGCTGGAATGGCGAACCCGAGCACAAGGAGAGGAGAAATGAGGTGCGTTTTAGAAACCTTTCCCGATCTCATGGCATACCATCTTCTGGGTTTCCCATGCATGTTTTGATGTAGGAAGATGCCCTTGTACCTGGAGATTTGAGACCCATGGGGTGTGTTCCCCGCAGTGTTACTTTAAAGTATCTGCGTTTGCTCACCCAACCTCACCAATCCTCTCAGCCCCAAGAGTGTCCAGCCTTATGTCTCATCCAGCTGTGGGTCTAGATATGGTCAATCCAGGTTGCATCATAGACCCTGAACGGATTTTGTAAGAATTTCTCTCTCTTTCACTGTCTTTGTTTTGTGGGTTTTTTAAAGTAATTTATGTTTAGAATCGGGCTTGGCTGCTTTTCCCTGCTGTGTTGATGCCGCTTTACACCCTCTTGATTCACTTGCAGAGAGATATCGATACATAGGTTTTCAGATTCTTACTAGTCAGATATATTCTTGTGTGGTGACTAGGGTGTGTTGAGTCCACTTCACTGAGCAGGGAGTAGGCCTTGTCTATTACATATTTGGCTTATGGAGCGGTCTCTGAGCTAATTTCAAACCCTTGTTTTATGCATCACCCCACCTCACCTTTCCGGTTAAGCAGCCATAGTGTGTCTTCTAAAGGTGTGACTCTGTTCTGTTTTGTAATTCAGTTCAAGTGTAGCGATTTTGACATTCGCTCTATAAGCGATATCTTAGGATAAGTGTCTTTTTCTGTGTGACTTATTTCACTTAGAATCATCGTCGCTAAATCCACTCATCATGCTGCTAACTAGCCTTATGACATTGATTTCATGGCTGAGTGATATTCCATTGTGCCAAGTACCACCATTTCTTTATCCATTTTTCTCTTTCCTGGGATATTGAAGGTGTACCGAAGCGTAGGTTCTTGGCAACAGAGCAGCCGTAAAGTTTGGGGTGCCTATGTCTTGTTGATTTTTAGTTTTCCCAATTTATACGCCCATGAGTGGAAGTGCCCTATGCTCTCTACGCTGTGTTTATTACTTGTTTCAGGACACACCGTACTCTTCTCCAGAGTGCCTGTTGGCAATTTACATCCCGCCCATCAGCGTAGCAAGGCTCCCATGTCTCCATGGCCTGTCCTGCTTTTCTGGTTTTTACACTTTGTTCAGCATGGCCCTTTTGACCGAGGGCAAGCGAGACTTCTTTGTAGCGCTGATTTGCCCTTCCGGCCTGCTTGGTTGGCCAAAAAGGGCGTATGCGTTTTTTCCTGAATATATTCAGGAAAAAACGCATACGCCCTTTTTGGCCAAGGGCATCATTGTCAACGTTTTGCCGCTTTTCATGTGCTTTAAAGGCGAGTCGAATCTACCTCCTGAAATCTGTTTCCTGCAAATCTGCCTTGCTTTCAAATCCTCTTCGTTGCCTTCCCTCAATATATTTGTGGACGAGAGTTCTCATTTATAACTCTGCACGTTTGTGAATTGCAGTGCCCCTGAGCTCCATTTGTCTACTCGCTTTTTTGGGAGCTGGCCGCAAAAGCGCAGGATTGTTTCAGGCCCTATTTTGGTTCTGGGGGGCAGGCTGAGCCTGTGGTTCATTCTTCTTCCTGATGGGAAAATGGAGTGACCTGTGCCTGTCCCAACACCTAGGGCTAGTCTCTCGTTGGTTCCCCGTCTTCCCGTTCATCCTCAGGACAAATTGCAACCTGGACGAAACAGTAGGTTAAAGGTGCTGATTCTCCAAGTAGGGAGATGGTTAGTCAAGTGGCTGGAATGGCGAACCCGAGCACAAGGAGAGGAGAAATGAGGTGCGTTTTAGAAACCTTTCCCGATCTCACGGCATACCATCTTCTGGGTTTCCCATGCATGTTTTGATGTAGGAAGATTCCCTTGTACCTTGAGATTTGAGACTCATGGGGTGGGTACCCCGCGGTATTACTTTAAAGTATCTGCATTTGCTCACCCAACCTAACCAATCCTCTCAGCCCCAAGAGTGTCCAGCCTTATGTCTCATCCAGCTGTGGGTCTAGATATGGTCAATCCAGGTTGCATCAGAGACCCTAAACGGATTTTGTAAGAATTTCTCTCTCTTTCACTGTCTTTGCTTTGTGGGTTTTTTAAAGTAATGTATGTTTAGAATGGGGATTGGCTGCTTTTCCCTGCTGTGTTTATGCCGCTTTACACCCTCTTGATTCACTTGCAGAGAGATATCGATACATAGGTTTTCAGATTCTTACTAGTCAGATATATTCTTGTGTGGTGACTAGGGTGTGTTGAGTCCAGTTCACTGAGCAGGGAGTAGGCCTTGTCTATTACATATTTGGCTTATGGAGCGGTGTCTGAGCTAATTTCAAACCCTTGTT
The DNA here is from genome assembly GCF_028564815.1 of Eubalaena glacialis. NCBI lineage: Eukaryota > Metazoa > Chordata > Mammalia > Artiodactyla > Balaenidae > Eubalaena > Eubalaena glacialis. The sequence continues at coordinate 2,797,311 of NW_026871426.1, forward strand.
TTATGCATCACCCCACCTCACCTTTCCCGTTAAGCAGCCATAGTGTGTCTTCTAAAGGTGTGACTCTGTTCTGTTTTGTAATTCAGTTCAAGTGTAGCGATTTTGACATTCCCTCTATAAGCGATATCTTAGGATAATTTTCTTTTTCTGTGTGACTTATTTCACTTAGAATCATCGTATCTAAATCCACTCATCATGCTGCTAACTAGCCTTATGACATTGATTTCATGACTGAGTGATGTTCCATTGTGCCAAGTACCACCATTTCTTTATCCATTTTTCTCTTTCCTGGGATATTGAAGGTGTACCGAAGCGGAGGTTCTTGGAAACAGAGCAGCCGTAAACTTTAGGGTGCCTGTGTCTTGTTGATTTTTAGTTTTCCCAATTTATACGCCCTTGAGTGGAAGTGCCCTATGCTCTCTACGCTGTGTTTATTACTTGTTTCAGGACACACCGTACTCTTCTCCAGAGTGCCTGTTGGCAATTTACATCCCGCCCATCAGCGTAGCAAGGCTCCCATGTCTCCATGGCCTGTCCTGCTTTTCTGGTTTTTACACTTTGTTCAGCATGGCCCTTTTGACCGAGGGCAAGCGAGACTTCTTTGTAGCGCTGATTTGCCCTTCCGGCCTGCTTGGTTGGCCAAAAAGGGCGTATGCGTTTTTTCCTGAATATATTCAGGAAAAAACGCATACGCCCTTTTTGGCCAAGGGCATCATTGTCAACGTTTTGCCGCTTTTCATGTGCTTTAAAGGCGAGTCGAATCTACCTCCTGAAATCTGTTTCCTGCAAATCTGCCTTGCTTTCAAATCCTCTTCGTTGCCTTCCCTCAATATATTTGTGGACGAGAGTTCTCATTTATAACTCTGCACGTTTGTGAATTGCAGTGCCCCTGAGCTCCATTTGTCTCCTCGCTTTTTTGGGAGCTGGCCGCAAAAGCGCAGGATTGCTTCAGGCCCTATTTTGGTTCTGGGGGGCAGGCTGAGCCTGTGGTTCATTCTTCTTCCTGATGGGAAAATGGAGTGACCTGTGCCTGTCCCAACACCTAGGGCTAGTCTGTCGTTGGTTCCCCGTCTTCCCGTTCATCCTCAGGACAAATTGCAACCTGGACGAAACAGTAGGTTAAAGGTGCTGATTCTCCAAGTAGGGAGGTGGTTAGTCCAGTGGCTGCAATGGCGAACCGGAGCACAAGGAGAGGTGAAATGATGTGCGTTTTAGAAACCTTTCCCGATCTCACGGCATACCATCTTCTGGATTTCCCATGCATGTTTTGATGTAGGAAGATGCCCTTGTACCTGGAGATTTGAGACCCATCTGGTGTGTTCCCCGCAGTGTTACTTTAAAGTATCTGCGTTTGCTCACCCAACCTCACCAATCCTCTCAGCCCCAAGAGTGTCCAGCCTTATGTCTCATCCAGCTGTGGGTCTACATATGGTCAATCCAGGTTGCATCAGAGACCCTGAACGGATTTTGTAAGAATTTCTCTCTCTTTCACTGTCTTTGCTTTGTGGGTTTTTTAAAGTAATGTATTTTTAGAATGGGGTTTGGCTGCTTTTCCCTGCTGTTTTTATGCCGCTTTACACCCTCTTGATTCATTTGCAGAGAGATATCAATACATAGGTTTTCAGATTCATACTAGTCAGATATATTCTTGTGCGGTGACTAGGGGGTGTTGAGTCCAGTTCACTGAGCAGGGAGTAGGCCTTGTCTATTACATATTTGGCTTATGGAGCGGTGTCTGAGCTAATTTCAAACCCTTGTTTTATGCATCACCCCACCTCACCTTTCCCGTTAAGCAGCCATAGTGTGTCTTCTAAAGGTGTGACTCTGTTCTGTTTTGTAATTCAGTTCAAGTGTAGCGATTTTGACATTCCCTCTATAAGCGATATCTTAGGATAAGTGTCTTTTTCTGTGTGACTTATTTCACTTAGAATCATCGTACCTAAATCCACTCATCATGCTGCTAACTAGCCTTATGACATTGATTTCATGGCTGAGTGATATTCCATTGTGCCAAGTACCACCATTTCTTTATCCATTTTTCTCTTTCCTGGGATATTGAAGGTGTACCGAAGCGGAGGTTCTTGGAAACAGAGCAGCCGTAAACTTTAGGGTGCCTGTGTCTTGTTGATTTTTAGTTTTCCCAATTTATACGCCCATGAGTGGAAGTGCCCTATGCTCTCTACGCTGTGTTTATTACTTGTTTCAGGACACACCGTACTCTTCTCCAGAGTGCCTGTTGGCAATTTACATCCCGCCCATCAGCGTAGCAAGGCTCCCATGTCTCCATGGCCTGTCCTGCTTTTCTGGTTTTTACCATTTGTTCAGCATGGCCTTTTTGACCGAGGGCAAGCGAGACTTCTTTGTAGCGCTGATTTGCTCTTCCGGCTTGCTTGGTTGCCCTAAAAGGGCGTATGCGTTTTTTCCTGAATATATTCAGGAAAAAACGTATACGCCCTTTTTGGCCAAGGGCATCATTGTCAACGTTTGGCCGCTTTTCATGTGCTTTAAAGGCGAGTCGAATCTACCTCCTGAAATCTGTTTCCTGCAAATCTGCCTTGCTTTCAAATCCTCTTCGTTGCCTTCCCTCAATATATTTGTGGACGAGAGTTCTCATTTATAACTCTGCACGTTTGTGAATTGCAGTGCCCCTGAGCTCCATTTGTCTCCTCGCATTTTTGGGAGCTGGCCGCAAAAGCGCAGGATTGCTTCAGGCCCCATTTTGGTTCTGGGGGGCAGGCTGAGCCTGTGGTTCATTCTTCTTCCTGATGGGAAAATGGAGTGACCTATGCCTGTCCCAACACCTAGGGCTCGTCTCTCGTTGGTTCCGCGTCTTCCCGTTCATCCTCAGGACAAATTGCAACCTGTACAATCAGGAGGTTAAAGGTGCTGATTCTCCAAGTAGGCAGATGGTTAGTCAAGCGGCTGGAATGGCGAACCCGAGCACAAGGAGAGGAGAAATGAGGTGCGTTTTAGAAACCTTTCCCGATCTCATGGCATACCATCTTCTGGGTTTCCCATGCATGTTTTGATGTAGGAAGATGCCCTTGTACCTGGAAATTTGAGACCCATGGGGTGTGTTCCCCGCAGTGTTACTTTAAAGTATCTGCTTTTGCTCACCCAACCTCACCAATCCTCTCAGCCCCAAGAGTGTCCAGCCTTATGTCTCATCCAGCTGTGGGTCTAGATATGGTCAATCCAGTTTGCATCATAGACACTGAACGGATTTTGTAAGAATTTCTCTCTCTTTCACTGTCTTTGTTTTGTGGGTTTTTTAAAGTAATTTATGTTTAGAATCGGGCTTGGCTGCTTTTCCCTGCTGTGTTGATGCCGCTTTAAACCCTCTTGATTCACTTGCAGAGAGATATCGATACATAGGTTTTCAGATTCTTACTAGTCAGATATATTCTTGTGTGGTGACTAGGGTGTGTTGAGTCCAGTTCACTGAGCAGGGAGTAGGCCTTGTCTATTACATATTTGGCTTATGGAGTGGTCTCTGAGCTAATTTCAAACCCTTGTTTTATGCATCACCCCACCTCACCTTTCCCGTTAAGCAGCCATAGTGTGTCTTCTAAAGGTGTGACTCTGTTCTGTTTTGTAATTCAGTTCAAGTGTAGCGATTTTGACATTCCCTCTATAAGCGATATCTTAGGATAAGTGTCTTTTTCTGTGTGACTTATTTCACTTAGAATCATCGTACCTAAATCCACTCATCATGCTGCTAACTAGCCTTATGACATTGATTTCATGGCTGAGTGATATTCCATTGTGCCAAGTACCACCATTTCTTTATCCATTTTTCTCTTTCCTGGGATATTGAAGGTGTACCGAAGCGTAGGTTCTTGGCAACAGAGCAGCCGTAAAGTTTGGGGTGCCTATGTCTTGTTGATTTTTAGTTTTCCCAATTTATACGCCCATGAGTGGAAGTGCCCTATGCTCTCTACGCTGTGTTTATTACTTGTTTCAGGACACACCGTACTCTTCTCCAGAGTGCCTGTTGGCAATTTACATGCCGCCCATCAGCGTAGCAAGGCTCCCATGTCTCCATGGCCTGTCCTGCTTTTCTGGTTTTTACACTTTGTTCAGCATGGCCCTTTTGACCGAGGGCAAGCGAGACTTCTTTGTAGCGCTGATTTGCCCTTCCGGCCTGCTTGGTTGGCCAAAAAGGGCGTATGCGTTTTTTCCTGAATATATTCAGGAAAAAACGCATACGGCCTTTTTGGCCAAGGGCATCATTGTCAACGTTTTGCCGCTTTTCATGTGCTTTAAAGGCGAGTCGTATCTACCTCCTGAAATCTGTTTCCTGTAAATCTGCCTTGCTTTCAAATCCTCTTCGTTGCCTTCCCTCAATATATTTGTGGACGAGAGTTCTCATTTATAACTCTGCACGTTTGTGAATTGCAGTGCCCCTGAGCTCCATTTGTCTCCTCGCTTTTTTGGGAGCTGGCCGCAAAAGCGCAGGATTGCTTCAGGCCCTATTTTGGTTCTGGGGGGCAGGCTGAGCCTGTGGTTCATTCTTCTTCCTGATGGGAAAATGGAGTGACCTGTGCCTGTCCCAACACCTAGGGCTAGTCTCTCGTTGGTTCCCCGTCTTCCCGTTCATCCTCAGGACAAATTGCAACCTGGACGAAACAGTAGGTTAAAGGTGCTGATTCTCCAAGTAGGGAGATGGTTAGTCAAGTGGCTGGAATGGCGAACCCGAGCACAAGGAGAGGAGAAATGAGGTGCGTTTTAGAAACCTTTCCCGATCTCACGGCATACCATCTTCTGGGTTTCCCATGCATGTTTTGATGTAGGAAGATTCCCTTGTACCTTGAGATTTGAGACTCATGGGGTGGGTACCCCGCGGTATTACTTTAAAGTATCTGCATTTGCTCACCCAACCTCACCAATCCTCTCAGCCCCAAGAGTGTCCAGCCTTATGTCTCATCCAGCTGTGGGTCTAGATATGGTCAATCCAGGTTGCATCAGAGACCCTAAACGGATTTTGTAAGAATTTCTCTCTCTTTCACTGTCTTTGCTTTGTGGGTTTTTTAAAGTAATGTATGTTTAGAATGGGGATTGGCTGCTTTTCCCTGCTGTGTTTATGCCGCTTTACACCCTCTTGATTCACTTGCAGAGAGATATCGATACATAGGTTTTCAGATTCTTACTAGTCAGATATATTCTTGTGCGGTGACTAGGGGGTGTTGAGTCCAGTTCACTGAGCAGGGAGTAGGCCTTGTCTATTACATATTTGGCTTATGGAGCGGTGTCTGAGCTAATTTCAAACCCTTGTTTTATGCATCACCCCACCTCACCTTTCCCGTTAAGCAGCCATAGTGTGTCTTCTAAAGGTGTGACTGTGTTCTGTTTTGTAATTCAGTTCAAGTGTAGCGATTTTGACATTCCCTCTATAAGCGATATCTTAGGATAAGTGTCTTTTTCTGTGTGACTTATTTCACTTAGAATCATCGTACCTAAATCCACACATCATGCTGCTAACTAGCCTTATGACATTGATTTCATGGCTGAGTGATATTCCATTGTGCCAAGTACCACCATTTCATTATCCATTTTTCTCTTTCCTGGGATATTGAAGGTGTACCGAAGCGGAGGTTCTTGGAAACAGAGCAGCCGTAAACTTTAGGGTGCCTGTGTCTTGTTGATTTTTAGTTTTCCCAATTATACGCCCATGAGTGGAAGTGCCCTATGCTCTCTACGCTTTGTTTATTACTTGTTTCAGGACACACCGTACTCTTCTCCAGAGTGCCTGTTGGCAATTTATATCCTGCCCATCAGCGTAGCAAGGCTCCCATGTCTCCATGGCCTGTCCTGCTTTTCTGGTTTTTACCATTTGTTCAGCATGGCCTTTTTGACCGAGGGCAAGCGAGACTTCTTTGTAGCGCTGATTTGCTCTTCCGGCTTGCTTGGTTGCCCTAAAAGGGCGTATGCGTTTTTTCCTGAATATATTCAGGAAAAAACGTATACGCCCTTTTTGGCCAAGGGCATCATTGTCAACGTTTGGCCGCTTTTCATGTGCTTTAAAGGCGAGTCGAATCTACCTCCTGAAATCTGTTTCCTGCAAATCTGCCTTGCTTTCAAATCCTCTTCGTTGCCTTCCCTCAATATATTTGTGGACGAGAGTTCTCATTTATAACTCTGCACGTTTGTGAATTGCAGTGCCCCTGAGCTCCATTTGTCTCCTCGCATTTTTGGGAGCTGGCCGCAAAAGCGCAGGATTGCTTCAGGCCCCATTTTGGTTCTGGGGGGCAGGCTGAGCCTGTGGTTCATTCTTCTTCCTGATGGGAAAATGGAGTGACCTATGCCTGTCCCAACACCTAGGGCTCGTCTCTCGTTGGTTCCGCGTCTTCCCGTTCATCCTCAGGACAAATTGCAACCTGTACAATCAGGAGGTTAAAGGTGCTGATTCTCCAAGTAGGCAGATGGTTAGTCAAGCGGCTGGAATGGCGAACCCGAGCACAAGGAGAGGAGAAATGAGGTGCGTTTTAGAAACCTTTCCCGATCTCATGGCATACCATCTTCTGGGTTTCCCATGCATGTTTTGATGTAGGAAGATGCCCTTGTACCTGGAAATTTGAGACCCATGGGGTGTGTTCCCCGCAGTGTTACTTTAAAGTATCTGCTTTTGCTCACCCAACCTCACCAATCCTCTCAGCCCCAAGAGTGTCCAGCCTTATGTCTCATCCAGCTGTGGGTCTAGATATGGTCAATCCAGTTTGCATCATAGACACTGAACGGATTTTGTAAGAATTTCTCTCTCTTTCACTGTCTTTGTTTTGTGGGTTTTTTAAAGTAATTTATGTTTAGAATCGGGCTTGGCTGCTTTTCCCTGCTGTGTTGATGCCGCTTTAAACCCTCTTGATTCACTTGCAGAGAGATATCGATACATAGGTTTTCAGATTCTTACTAGTCAGATATCTTATTGTGTGGTGACTAGGGTGTGTTGAGTCCAGTTCACTGAGCAGGGAGTAGGCCTTGTCTATTACATATTTGGCTTATGGAGTGGTCTCTGAGCTAATTTCAAACCCTTGTTTTATGCATCACCCCACCTCACCTTTCCCGTTAAGCAGCCATAGTGTGTCTTCTAAAGGTGTGACTCTGTTCTGTTTTGTAATTCAGTTCAAGTGTAGCGATTTTGACATTCCCTCTATAAGCGATATCTTAGGATAAGTGTCTTTTTCTGTGTGACTTATTTCACTTAGAATCATCGTACCTAAATCCACTCATCATGCTGCTAACTAGCCTTATGACATTGATTTCATGGCTGAGTGATATTCCATTGTGCCAAGTACCACCATTTCTTTATCCATTTTTCTCTTTCCTGGGATATTGAAGGTGTACCGAAGCGTAGGTTCTTGGCAACAGAGCAGCCGTAAAGTTTGGGGTGCCTATGTCTTGTTGATTTTTAGTTTTCCCAATTTATACGCCCATGAGTGGAAGTGCCCTATGCTCTCTACGCTGTGTTTATTACTTGTTTCAGGACACACCGTACTCTTCTCCAGAGTGCCTGTTGGCAATTTACATGCCGCCCATCAGCGTAGCAAGGCTCCCATGTCTCCATGGCCTGTCCTGCTTTTCTGGTTTTTACACTTTGTTCAGCATGGCCCTTTTGACCGAGGGCAAGCGAGACTTCTTTGTAGCGCTGATTTGCCCTTCCGGCCTGCTTGGTTGGCCAAAAAGGGCGTATGCGTTTTTTCCTGAATATATTCAGGAAAAAACGCATACGGCCTTTTTGGCCAAGGGCATCATTGTCAACGTTTTGCCGCTTTTGATGTGCTTTAAAGGCGAGTCGTATCTACCTCCTGAAATCTGTTTCCTGTAAATCTGCCTTGCTTTCAAATCCTCTTCGTTGCCTTCCCTCAATATATTTGTGGACGAGAGTTCTCATTTATAACTCTGCACGTTTGTGAATTGCAGTGCCCCTGAGCTCCATTTGTCTACTCGCTTTTTTGGGAGCTGGCCGCAAAAGCGCAGGATTGCTTCAGGCCCTATTTTGGTTCTGGGGGGCAGGCTGAGCCTGTGGTTCATTCTTCTTCCTGATGGGAAAATGGAGTGACCTGTGCCTGTCCCAACACCTAGGGCTAGTCTCTCGTTGGTTCCCCGTCTTCCCGTTCATCCTCAGGACAAATTGCAACCTGGACGAAACAGTAGGTTAAAGGTGCTGATTCTCCAAGTAGGGAGATGGTTAGTCAAGTGGCTGGAATGGCGAACCCGAGCACAAGGAGAGGAGAAATGAGGTGCGTTTTAGAAACCTTTCCCGATCTCACGGCATACCATCTTCTGGGTTTCCCATGCATGTTTTGATGTAGGAAGATTCCCTTGTACCTTGAGATTTGAGACCCATGGGGTGGGTACCCCGCGGTATTACTTTAAAGTATCTGCATTTGCTCACCCAACCTCACCAATCCTCTCAGCCCCAAGAGTGTCCAGCCTTATGTCTCATCCAGCTGTGGGTCTAGATATGGTCAATCCAGGTTGCATCAGAGACCCTAAACGGATTTTGTAAGAATTTCTCTCTCTTTCACTGTCTTTGCTTTGTGGGTTTTTTAAAGTAATGTATGTTTAGAATGGGGATTGGCTGCTTTTCCCTGCTGTGTTTATGCCGCTTTACACCCTCTTGATTCACTTGCAGAGAGATATCGATACATAGGTTTTCAGATTCTTACTAGTCAGATATATTCTTGTGTGGTGACTAGGGTGTGTTGAGTCCAGTTCACTGAGCAGGGAGTAGGCCTTGTCTATTACATATTTGGCTTATGGAGCGGTGTCTGAGCTAATTTCAAACCCTTGTTTTATGCATCACCCCACCTCACCTTTCCCGTTAAGCAGCCATAGTGTGTCTTCTAAAGGTGTGACTGTGTTCTGTTTTGTAATTCAGTTCAAGTGTAGCGATTTTGACATTCCCTCTATAAGCGATATCTTAGGATAAGTGTCTTTTTCTGTGTGACTTATTTCACTTAGAATCATCGTACCTAAATCCACACATCATGCTGCTAACTAGCCTTATGACATTGATTTCATGGCTGAGTGATATTCCATTGTGCCAAGTACCACCATTTCATTATCCATTTTTCTCTTTCCTGGGATATTGAAGGTGTACCGAAGCGGAGGTTCTTGGAAACAGAGCAGCCGTAAACTTTAGGGTGCCTGTGTCTTGTTGATTTTTAGTTTTCCCAATTATACGCCCATGAGTGGAAGTGCCCTATGCTCTCTACGCTGTGTTTATTACTTGTTTCAGGACACACCGTACTCTTCTCCAGAGTGCCTGTTGGCAATTTATATCCTGCCCATCAGCGTAGCAAGGCTCCCATGTCTCCATGGCCTGTCCTGCTTTTCTGGTTTTTACACTTTGTTCAGCATGGCCCTTTTGACCGAGGGCAAGCGAGACTTCTTTGTAGCGCTGATTTGCCCTTCCGGCTTGCTTGGTTGGCCAAAAAGGGCGTATGCGTTTTTTCCTGAATATATTCAGGAAAAAACGCATACGCCCTTTTTGGCCAAGGGCATCATTGTCAACGTTTTGCCGCTTTTCATGTGCTTTAAAGGCGAGTCGAATCTACCTCCTGAAATCTGTTTCCTGCAAATCTGCCTTGCTTTCAAATCCTCTTCGTTGCCTTCCCTCAATATATTTGTGGACGAGAGTTCTCATTTATAACTCTGCACGTTTGTGAATTGCAGTGCCCCTGAGCTCCATTTGTCTCCTCGCTTTTTTGGGAGCTGGCCGCAAAAGCGCAGGATTGCTTCAGGCCCTATTTTGGTTCTGGGGGGCAGGCTGAGCCTGTGGTTCATTCTTCTTCCTGATGGGAAAATGGAGTGACCTATGCCTGTCCCAACACCTAGGGCTCGTCTCTCGTTGGTTCCGCGTCTTCCCGTTCATCCTCAGGACAAATTGCAACCTGTACAATCAGGAGGTTAAAGGTGATGATTCTCCAAGTAGGGAGATGGTTAGTCAAGCGGCTGGAATGGCGAACCCGAGCACAAGGAGAGGAGAAATGAGGTGCGTTTTAGAAACCTTTCCCGATCTCATGGCATACCATCTTCTGGGTTTCCAATGCATGTTTTGATGTAGGAAGATGCCCTTGTACCTGGAGATTTGAGACCCATGGGGTGTGTTCCCCGCAGTGTTACTTTAAAGTATCTGCGTTTGCTCACCCCACCTCACCAATCCTCTCAGCCCCAAGAGTGTCCAGCCTTATGTCTCATCCAGCTGTGGGTCTAGATATGGTCAATCCAGGTTGCATCATAGACCCTGAACGGATTTTGTAAGAATTTCTCTCTCTTTCACTGTCTTTGTTTTGTGGGTGTTTTAAAGTAATTTATGTTTAGAATCGGGCTTGGCTGCTTTTCCCTGCTGTATTGATGCCGCTTTACACCCTCTTGATTCACTTGCAGAGAGATATCGATACATAGGTTTTCAGATTCTTACTAGTCAGATATATTCTTGTGTGGTGACTAGGGTGTGTTGAGTCCAGTTCACTGAGCAGGGAGTAGGCCTTGTCTATTACATATTTGGCTTATGGAGCGGTCTCTGAGCTAATTTCAAACCCTTGTTTTATGCATCACCCCACCTCACCTTTCCCGTTAAGCAGCCATAGTGTGTCTTCTAAAGGTGTGACTCTGTTCTGTTTTGTAATTCAGTTCAAGTGTAGCGATTTTGACATTCCCTCTATAAGCGATATCTTAGGATAAGTGTCTTTTTCTGTGTGACTTATTTCACTTAGAATCATCGTACCTAAATCCACTCATCATGCTGCTAACTAGCCTTATGACATTGATTTCATGGCTGAGTGATATTCCATTGTGCCAAGTACCACCATTTCTTTATCCATTTTTCTCTTTCCTGGGATATTGAAGGTGTACCGAAGTGGAGGTTCTTGGAAACAGAGCAGCCGTAAACTTTAGGGTGCCTGTGTCTTGTTGATTTTTAGTTTTCCCAATTTATACGCCCTTGAGTGGAAGTGCCCTATGCTCTCTACGCTGTGTTTATTACTTGTTTCAGGACACACCGTACTCTTCTCCAGAGTGCCTGTTGGCAATTTACATCCCGCCCATCAGTGTAGCAAGGCTCCCATGTCTCCATGGCCTGTCCTGCTTTTCTGGTTTTTACACTTTGTTCAGCATGGCCCTTTTGACCGAGGGCAAGCGAGACTTCTTTGTAGCGCTGATTTGCCCTTCCGGCTTGCTTGGTTGGCCAAAAAGGGCGTATGCGTTTTTTCCTGAATATATTCAGGAAAAAACGCATACGCCCTTTTTGGCCAAGGGCATCATTGTCAACGTTTTGCCGCTTTTCATGTGCTTTAAAGGCGAGACGAATCTACCTCCTGAAATCTGTTTCCTGCAAATCTGCCTTGCTTTCAAATCCTCTTCGTTGCCTTCCCTCAATATATTTGTGGACGAGAGTTCTCATTTATAACTCTGCACGTTTGTGAATTGCAGTGCCCCTGAGCTCCATTTGTCTCCTCCCTTTTTTGGGAGCTGGCCGCAAAAGCGCAGGATTGCTTCAGGCCCTATTTTGGTTCTGGGGGGCAGGCTGAGCCTGTGGTTCATTCTTCTTCCTGATGGGAAAATGGAGTGACCTGTGCCTGTCCCAACACCTAGGGCTAGTCTTTCGTTGGTTCCCCGTCTTCCCGTTCATCCTCAGGACAAATTGCAACCTGGACGAAACAGTAGGTTAAAGGTGCTGATTCTCCAAGTAGAGAGATGGTTAGTCAAGCGACTGGAATGGCGAACCCGAGCACAAGGAGAGGAGAAATGAGGTGCGTTTTAGAAACCTTTCCCGATCTCACGGCATACCATCTTCTGGGTTTCCCATGCATGTTTTGATGTAGGAAGATTCCCTTGTACCTTGAGATTTGAGACCCATGGGGTGGGTACCCCGCGGTATTACTTTAAACTATCTGCATTTGCTCACCCAACCTCACCAATCCTCTCAGCCCCAAGAGTGTCCAGCCTTATGTCTCATCCAGCTGTGGGTCTAGATATGGTCAATCCAGGTTGCATCAGAGACCCTGAACGGATTTTGTAAGAATTTCTCTCTCTTTCACTGTCTTTGCTTTGTGAGTTTTTTAAAGTAATGTATTTTTAGAATGGGGTTTGGCTGCTTTTCCCTGCTGTGTTTATGCCGCTTTACACCCTCTTGATTCACTTGCAGAGAGATATCAATACATAGGTTTTCAGATTCATACTAGTCAGATATATTCTTGTGCGGTGACTAGGGGGTGTTGAGTCCAGTTCACTGAGCAGGGAGTAGGCCTTGTCTATTACATATTTGGCTTATGGAGCGGTGTCTGAGCTAATTTCAAACCCTTGTTTTATGCATCACCCCACCTCACCTTTCCGGTTAAGCAGCCATAGTGTGTCTTCTAAAGGTGTGACTCTGTTCTGTTTTGTAATTCAGTTCAAGTGTAGCGATTTTGACATTCCCTCTATAAGCGATATCTTAGGATAAGTGTCTTTTTCTGTGTGACTTATTTCACTTAGAATCATCGTACCTAAATCCACTCATCATGCTGCTAACTAGCCTTATGACATTGATTTCATGGCTGAGTGATATTCCATTGTGCCAAGTACCACCATTTCATTATCCATTTTTCTCTTTCCTGGGATATTGAAGGTGTACCGAAGCGGAGGTTCTTGGAAACAGAGCAGCCGTAAACTTTAGGGTGCCTGTGTCTTGTTGATTTTTAGTTTTCCCAATTTATACGCCCATGAGTGGAAGTGCCCTATGCTCTCTACGCTGTGTTTATTACTTGTTTCAGGACACACCGTACTCTTCTCCAGAGTGCCTGTTGGTAATTTATATCCTGCCCATCAGCGTAGCAAGGCTCCCATGTCTCCATGGCCTGTCCTGCTTTTCTGGTTTTTACACTTTGTTCAGCATGGCCCTTTTGACCGAGGGCAAGCGAGACTTCTTTGTAGCGCTGATTTGCCCTTCCGGCTTGCTTGGTTGGCCAAAAAGGGCGTATGCGTTTTTTCCTGAATATATTCAGGAAAAAACGCATACGCCCTTTTTGGCCAAGGGCATCATTGTCAACGTTTTGCCGCTTTTCATGTGCTTTAAAGGCGAGTCGAATCTACCTCCTGAAATCTGTTTCCTGCAAATCTGCCTTGCTTTCAAATCCTCTTCGTTGCCTTCCCTCAATATATTTGTGGACGAGAGTTCTCATTGATAACTCTGCACGTTTGTGAATTGCAGTGCCCCTGAGCTCCATTTGTCTCCTCGCTTTTTTGGGAGCTGGCCGCAAAAGCGCAGGATTGCTTCAGGCCCTATTTTGGTTCTGGGGGGCAGGCTGAGCCTGTGGTTCATTCTTCTTCCTGATGGGAAAATGGAGTGACCTATGCCTGTCCCAACACCTAGGGCTCGTCTCTCGTTGGTTCCGCGTCTTCCCGTTCATCCTCAGGACAAATTGCAACCTGTACAATCAGGAGGTTAAAGGTGCTGATTCTCCAAGTAGGGAGATGGTTAGTCAAGCGGCTGGAATGGCGAACCCGAGCACAAGGAGAGGAGAAATGAGGTGCGTTTTAGAAACCTTTCCCGATCTCATGGCATACCATCTTCTGGGTTTCCCATGCATGTTTTGATGTAGGAAGATGCCCTTGTACCTGGAGATTTGAGACCCATGGGGTGTGTTCCCCGCAGTGTTACTTTAAAGTATCTGCGTTTGCTCACCCAACCTCACCAATCCTCTCAGCCCCAAGAGTGTCCAGCCTTATGTCTCATCCAGCTGTGGGTCTAGATATGGTCAATCCAGTTTGCATCATAGACCCTGAACGGATTTTGTAAGAATTTCTCTCTCTTTCACTGTCTTTGTTTTGTGGGTGTTTTAAAGTAATTTATGTTTAGAATCGGGCTTGGCTGCTTTTCCCTGCTGTATTGATGCCGCTTTACACCCTCTTGATTCACTTGCAGAGAGATATCGATACATAGGTTTTCAGATTCTTACTAGTCAGATATATTCTTGTGCGGTGACTAGGGGGTGTTGAGTCCAGTTCACTGAGCAGGGAGTAGGCCTTGTCTATTACATATTTGGCTTATGGAGCGGTGTCTGAGCTAATTTCAAACCCTTGTTTTATGCATCACCCCACCTCACCTTTCCGGTTAAGCAGCCATAGTGTGTCTTCTAAAGGTGTGACTCTGTTCTGTTTTGTAATTCAGTTCAAGTGTAGCGATTTTGACATTCCCTCTATAAGCGATATCTTAGGATAAGTGTCTTTTTCTGTGTGACTTATTTCACTTAGAATCATCGTACCTAAATCCACTCATCATGCTGCTAACTAGCCTTATGACATTGATTTCATGGCTGAGTGATATTCCATTGTGCCAAGTACCACCATTTCATTATCCATTTTTCTCTTTCCTGGGATATTGAAGGTGTACCGAAGCGGAGGTTCTTGGAAACAGAGCAGCCGTAAACTTTAGGGTGCCTGTGTCTTGTTGATTTTTAGTTTTCCCAATTTATACGCCCATGAGTGGAAGTGCCCTATGCTCTCTACGCTGTGTTTATTACTTGTTTCAGGACACACCGTACTCTTCTCCAGAGTGCCTGTTGGTAATGTATATCCTGCCCATCAGCGTAGCAAGGCTCCCATGTCTCCATGGCCTGTCCTGCTTTTCTGGTTTTTACACTTTGTTCAGCATGGCCCTTTTGACCGAGGGCAAGCGAGACTTCTTTGTAGCGCTGATTTGCCCTTCCGGCTTGCTTGGTTGGCCAAAAAGGGCGTATGCGTTTTTTCCTGAATATATTCAGGAAAAAACGCATACGCCCTTTTTGGCCAAGGGCATCATTGTCAACGTTTTGCCGCTTTTCATGTGCTTTAAAGGCGAGTCGAATCTACCTCCTGAAATCTGTTTCCTGCAAATCTGCCTTGCTTTCAAATCCTCTTCGTTGCCTTCCCTCAATATATTTGTGGACGAGAGTTCTCATTGATAACTCTGCACGTTTGTGAATTGCAGTGCCCCTGAGCTCCATTTGTCTCCTCGCTTTTTTGGGAGCTGCCCGCAAAAGCGCAGGATTGCTTCAGGCCCTATTTTGGTTCTGGGGGGCAGGCTGAGCCTGTGGTTCATTCTTCTTCCTGATGGGAAAATGGAGTGACCTATGCCTGTCCCAACACCTAGGGCTCGTCTCTCGTTGGTTCCGCGTCTTCCCGTTCATCCTCAGGACAAATTGCAACCTGTACAATCAGGAGGTTAAAGGTGCTGATTCTCCAAGTAGGGAGATGGTTAGTCAAGCGGCTGGAATGGCGAACCCGAGCACAAGGAGAGGAGAAATGAGGTGCGTTTTAGAAACCTTTCCCGATCTCATGGCATACCATCTTCTGGGTTTCCCATGCATGTTTTGATGTAGGAAGATGCCCTTGTACCTGGAGATTTGAGACCCATGGGGTGTGTTCCCCGCAGTGTTACTTTAAAGTATCTGCGTTTGCTCACCCAACCTCACCAATCCTCTCAGCCCCAAGAGTGTCCAGCCTTATGTCTCATCCAGCTGTGGGTCTAGATATGGTCAATCCAGTTTGCATCATAGACCCTGAACAGATTTTGTAAGAATTTCTCTCTCTTTCACTGTCTTTGTTTTGTGGGTTTTTTAAAGTAATTTATGTTTAGAATCGGGCTTGGCTGCTTTTCCCTGCTGTGTTGATGCCGCTTTACACCCTCTTGATTCACTTGCAGAGAGATATCGATACATAGGTTTTCAGATTCTTACTAGTCAGATATATTCTTGTGTGGTGACTAGGGTGTGTTGAGTCCAGTTCACTGAGCAGGGAGTAGGCCTTGTCTATTACATATTTGGCTTATGGAGCGGTCTCTGAGCTAATTTCAAACCCTTGTTTTATGCATCACCCCACCTCACCTTTCCCGTTAATCAGCCATAGTGTGTCTTCTAAAGGTGTGACTCTGTTCTGTTTTGTAATTCAGTTCAAGTGTAGCGATTTTGACATTCCCTCTATAAGTGATATCTTAGGATAAGTGTCTTTTTCTGTGTGACTTATTTCACTTAGAATCATCGTACCTAAATCCACTCATCATGCTGCTAACTAGCCTTATGACATTGATTTCATGGCTGAGTGATATTCCACTGTGCCAAGTACCACCATTTCTTTATCCATTTTTCTCTTTCCTGGGATATTGAAGGTGTACCGAAGTGGAGGTTCTTGGAAACAGAGCAGCCGTAAACTTTAGGGTGCCTGTGTCTTGTTGATTTTTAGTTTTCCCAATTTATACGCCCTTGAGTGGAAGTGCCCTATGCTCTCTACGCTGTGTTTATTACTTGTTTCAGGACACACGGTACTCTTCTCCAGAGTGCCTGTTGGCAATTTACATCCCGCCCATCAGCGTAGCAAGGCTCCCATGTCTCCATGGCCTGTCCTGCTTTTCTGGTTTTTACACTTTGTTCAGCATGGCCCTTTTGACCGAGGGCAAGCGAGACTTCTTTGTAGTGCTGATTTGCCCTTCCGGCTTGCTTGTTTGGCCATAAAGGGCGTATGCGTTGTTTCCTGAATATATTCAGGAAACAACGCATACGCCCTTTTTGGCCAAGGGCATCATTGTCAACGTTTTGCCGCTTTTCATGTGCTTTAAAGGCGAGTCGAATCTACCTCCTGAAATCTGTTTCCTGCAAATCTGCCTTGCTTTCAAATCCTCTTCGTTGCCTTCCCTCAATATATTTGTGGACGAGAGTTCTCATTGATAACTCTACCCGTTTGTGAATTGCAGTGCCCCTGAGCTCCATTTGTCTCCTCGCTTTTTTGGGAGCTGGCCGCAAAAGCGCAGGATTGCTTCAGGCCCTATTTTGGTTCTGGGGGGCAGGCTGAGCCTGTGGTTCATTCTTCTTCCTGATGGGAAAATGGAGTGACCTGTGCCTGTCCCAACACCTAGGGCTAGTCTGTCGTTGGTTCCCCGTCTTCCCGTTCATCCTCAGGACAAATTGCAACCTGGACGAAACAGTAGGTTAAAGGTGCTGATTCTCCAAGTAGGGAGATGGTTAGTCAAGCGGCTGGAATGGTGAACCCGAGCACAAGGAGAGGAGAAATGAGGTGCGTTTTAGAAACCTTTCCCGATCTCACGGCATACCATCTTCTGGCTTTCCCATGCATGTTTTGATGTAGGAAGATTCCCTTGTACCTGGAGATTTGAGACCCATGGGGTGTGTTCCCCGCAGTGTTACTTTAAAGTATCTGCGTTTGCTCACCCAACCTCACCAATCCTCTCAGCCCCAAGAGTGTCCAGCCTTATGTCTCATCCAGCTGTGGGTCTAGATATGGTCAACCCAGGTTGCATCATAGACCCTGAACGGATTTTGTAAGAATTTCTCTCTCTTTCACTGTCTTTGTTTTGTGGGTTTTTTAAAGTAATTTATGTTTAGAATCGGGCTTGGCTGCTTTTCCCTGCTGTGTTGATGCCGCTTTACACCCTCTTGATTCACTTGCAGAGAGATATCGATACATAGGTTTTCAGATTCGTACTAGTCAGAATTATTCTTGTGTGGTGACTAGGGGGTGTTGAGTCCAGTTCACTGAGCAGGGAGTAGGCCTTGTCTATTACATATTTGGCTTATGGAGCGGTCTCTGAGCTAATTTCAAACCCTTGTTTTATGCATCACCCCACCTCAGCTTTCCCGTTAAGCAGCCATAGTGTGTCTTCTACAGGTGTGACTCTGTTCTGTTTTGTAATTCAGTTCAAGTGTAGCGATTTTGACATTCCCTCTATAAGCGATATCTTAGGATAAGTGTCTTTTTCTGTGTGACTTATTTCACTTAGAATCATCGTCGCTAAATCCACTCATCATGCTGCTAACTAGCCTTATGACATTGATTTCATGGCTGAGTGATATTCCATTGTGCCAAGTACCACCATTTCTTTATCCATTTTTCTCTTTCCTGGGATATTGAAGGTGTTCCGAAGCGGAGGTTCTTGGAAACAGAGCAGCCGTAAACTTTAGGGTGCCTGTGTCTTGTTTATTTTTAGTTTTGCCAATTTATACGCCCATGAGTGGAAGTGCCCTATGCTCTCTACGCTGTGTTTATTACTTGTTTCAGGACACACCGTACTCTTCTCCAGAGTGCCTGTTGGCAATTTATATCCCGCCCATCAGCGTAGCAAGGCTCCCATGTCTCCATGGCCTGTCCTGCTTTTCTGGTTTTTACTGTTTGTTCAGCATGGCCCTTTTGACCGAGGGCAAGCGAGACTTCTTTGTAGCGCTGATTTGCACTTCCGGCTTGCTTGGTTGGCCAAAAAGGGCGTATGCGTTTTTTCCTGAATATATTCAGGAAAAAACGCATACGCCCTTTTTGGCCAAGGGCATCATTGTCAACGTTTTGCCGCTTTTCATGTGCTTTAAAGGCGAGTCGAATCTACCTGCTGAAATCTGTTTCCTGCAAATCTGCCTTGCTTTCAAATCCTCTTCGTTGCCTTCCCTCAATATATTTGTGGACGAGAGTTCTCATTTATAACTCTGCACGTTTGTGAATTGCAGTGCCCCTGAGCTCCATTTGTCTCCTCGCTTTTTTGGGAGCTGGACGCAAAAGCGCAGGATTGCTTCAGGCCCTATTTTGGTTCTGGGGGGCAGGCTGAGCCTGTGGTTCATTCTTCTTCCTGATGGGAAAATGGAGTGACCTATGCCTGTCCCAACACCTAGGGCTCGTCTCTCGTTGGTTCCGCATCTTCCCGTCCATCCTCAGGACAAATTGCAACCTGTACAATCAGGAGGTTAAAGGTGCTGATTCTCCAAGTAGGGAGATGGTTAGTCAAGCGGCTGGAATGGCGAACCCGAGCACAAGGAGAGGAGAAATGAGGTGCGTTTTAGAAACCTTTCCCGATCTCATGGCATACCATCTTCTGGGTTTCCCATGCATGTTTTGATGTAGGAAGATGCCCTTGTACCTGGAGATTTGAGACCCATGGGGTGTGTTCCCCGCAGTGTTACTTTAAAGTATCTGCGTTTGCTCACCCAACCTCACCAATCCTCTCAGCCCCAAGAGTGTCCAGCCTTATGTCTCATCCAGCTGTGGGTCTAGATATGGTCAATCCAGGTTGCATCATAGACCCTGAACGGATTTTGTAAGAATTTCTCTCTCTTTCACTGTCTTTGTTTTGTGGGTTTTTTAAAGTAATTTATGTTTAGAATCGGGCTTGGCTGCTTTTCCCTGCTGTGTTGATGCCGCTTTACACCCTCTTGATTCACTTGCAGAGAGATATCGATACATAGGTTTTCAGATTCTTACTAGTCAGATATATTCTTGTGTGGTGTCTAGGGTGTGTTGAGTCCAGTTCACTGAGCAGGGAGTAGGCCTTGTCTATTACATATTTGGCTTATGGAGCGGTCTCTGAGCTAATTTCAAACCCTTGTTTTATGCATCACCCCACCTCACCTTTCCCGTTAAGCAGCCATAGTGTGTCTTCTAAAGGTGTGACTCTGTTCTGTTTTGTAATTCAGTTCAAGTGTAGCGATTTTGACATTCCCTCTATAAGCGATATCTTAGGATAAGTGTCTTTTTCTGTGTGACTTATTTCACTTAGAATCATCGTACCTAAATCCACTCATCATGCTACTAACTAGCCTTATGACATTGATTTCATGGCTGAGTGATATTCCATTGTGCCAAGTACCACCATTTCTTTATCCATTTTTCTCTTTCTTGGGATATTGAAGGTGTACCGAAGTGGAGGTTCTTGGAAACAGAGCAGCCGTAAACTTTAGGGTGCCTGTGTCTTGTTGATTTTTAGTTTTCCCAATTTATACGCCCTTGAGTGGAAGTGCCCTATGCTCTCTACGCTGTGTTTATTACTTGTTTCAGGACACACCGTACTCTTCTCCAGAGTGCCTGTTGGCAATTTACATCCCGCCCATCAGCGTAGCAAGGCTCCCATGTCTCCATGGCCTGTCCTGCTTTTCTGGTTTTTACACTTTGTTCAGCATGGCCCTTTTGACCGAGGGCAAGCGAGACTTCTTTGTAGCGCTGATTTGCCCTTCCGGCTTGCTTGGTTGGCCAAAAAGGGCGTATGCGTTTTTTCCTGAATATATTCAGGAAAAAACGCATACGCCCTTTTTGGCCAAGGGCATCATTGTCAACGTTTTGCCGCTTTTCATGTGCTTTAAAGGCGAGTCGAATCTACCTCCTGAAATCTGTTTCCTGCAAATCTGCCTTGCTTTCAAATCCTCTTCGTTGCCTTCCCTCAATATATTTGTGGACGAGAGTTCTCATTTATAACTCTGCACGTTTGTGAATTGCAGTGCCCCTGAGCTCCATTTGTCTCCTCGCTTTTTTGGGAGCTGGCCGCAAAAGCGCAGGATTGCTTCAGGCCCTATTTTGGTTCTGGGGGGCAGGCTGAGCCTGTGGTTCATTCTTCTTCCTGATGGGAAAATGGAGTGACCTGTGCCTGTCCCAACACCTAGGGCTAGTCTCTCGTTGGTTCCCCGTCTTCCCGTTCATCCTCAGGACAAATTGCAACCTGGACGAAACAGTAGGTTAAAGGTGCTGATTCTCCAAGTAGGGAGGTGGTTAGTCCAGTGGCTGCAATGGCGAACCGGAGCACAAGGAGAGGTGAAATGAGGTGCGTTTTAGAAACCTTTCCCGATCTCACGGCATACCATCTTCTGGATTTCCCATGCATGTTTTGATGTAGGAAGATGCCCTTGTACCTGGAGATTTGAGACCCATCTGGTGTGTTCCCCGCAGTGTTACTTTAAAGTATCTGCGTTTGCTCACCCAACCTCACCAATCCTCTCAGCCCCAAGAGTGTCCAGCCTTATGTCTCATCCAGCTGTGGGTCTACATATGGTCAATCCAGGTTGCATCAGAGACCCTGAACGGATTTTGTAAGAATTTCTCTCTCTTTCACTGTCTTTGCTTTGTGGGTTTTTTAAAGTAATGTATTTTTAGAATGGGGTTTGGCTGCTTTTCCCTGCTGTGTTTATGCCGCTTTACACCCTCTTGATTCATTTGCAGAGAGATATCAATACATAGGTTTTCAGATTCATACTAGTCAGATATATTCTTGTGCGGTGACTAGGGGGTGTTGAGTCCAGTTCACTGAGCAGGGAGTAGGCCTTGTCTATTACATATTTGGCTTATGGAGCGGTGTCTGAGCTAATTTCAAACCCTTGTTTTATGCATCACCCCACCTCACCTTTCCCGTTAAGCAGCCATAGTGTGTCTTCTAAAGGTGTGACTCTGTTCTGTTTTGTAATTCAGTTCAAGTGTAGCGATTTTGACATTCCCTCTATAAGCGATATCTTAGGATAAGTGTCTTTTTCTGTGTGACTTATTTCACTTAGAATCATCGTACCTAAATCCACTCATCATGCTGCTAACTAGCCTTATGACATTGATTTCATGGCTGAGTGATATTCCATTGTGCCAAGTACCACCATTTCTTTATCCATTTTTCTCTTTCCTGGGATATTGAAGGTGTACCGAAGCGGAGGTTCTTGGAAACAGAGCAGCCGTAAACTTTAGGGTGCCTGTGTCTTGTTGATTTTTAGTTTTCCCAATTTATACGCCCATGAGTGGAAGTGCCCTATGCTCTCTACGCTGTGTTTATTACTTGTTTCAGGACACACCGTACTCTTCTCCAGAGTGCCTGTTGGCAATTTACATCCCGCCCATCAGCGTAGCAAGGCTCCCATGTCTCCATGGCCTGTCCTGCTTTTCTGGTTTTTACCATTTGTTCAGCATGGCCTTTTTGACCGAGGGCAAGCGAGACTTCTTTGTAGCGCTGATTTGCTCTTCCGGCTTGCTTGGTTGCCCTAAAAGGGCGTATGCGTTTTTTCCTGAATATATTCAGGAAAAAAAGTATACGCCCTTTTTGGCCAAGGGCATCATTGTCAACGTTTGGCCGCTTTTCATGTGCTTTAAAGGCGAGTCGAATCTACCTCCTGAAATCTGTTTCCTGCAAATCTGCCTTGCTTTCAAATCCTCTTCGTTGCCTTCCCTCAATATATTTGTGGACTAGAGTTCTCATTTATAACTCTGCACGTTTGTGAATTGCAGTGCCCCTGAGCTCCATTTGTCTCCTCGCATTTTTGGGAGCTGGCCGCAAAAGCGCAGGATTGCTTCAGGCCCCATTTTGGTTCTGGGGGGCAGGCTGAGCCTGTGGTTCATTCTTCTTCCTGATGGGAAAATGGAGTGACCTATGCCTGTCCCAACACCTAGGGCTCGTCTCTCGTTGGTTCCGCGTCTTCCCGTTCATCCTCAGGACAAATTGCAACCTGTACAATCAGGAGGTTAAAGGTGCTGATTCTCCAAGTAGGCAGATGGTTAGTCAAGCGGCTGGAATGGCGAACCCGAGCACAAGGAGAGGAGAAATGAGGTGCGTTTTAGAAACCTTTCCCGATCTCATGGCATACCATCTTCTGGGTTTCCCATGCATGTTTTGATGTAGGAAGATGCCCTTGTACCTGGAAATTTGAGACCCATGGGGTGTGTTCCCCGCAGTGTTACTTTAAAGTATCTGCTTTTGCTCACCCAACCTCACCAATCCTCTCAGCCCCAAGAGTGTCCAGCCTTATGTCTCATCCAGCTGTGGGTCTAGATATGGTCAATCCAGTTTGCATCATAGACACTGAACGGATTTTGTAAGAATTTCTCTCTCTTTCACTGTCTTTGTTTTGTGGGTTTTTTAAAGTAATTTATGTTTAGAATCGGGCTTGGCTGCTTTTCCCTGCTGTGTTGATGCCGCTTTAAACCCTCTTGATTCACTTGCAGAGAGATATCGATACATAGGTTTTCAGATTCTTACTAGTCAGATATATTCTTGTGTGGTGACTAGGGTGTGTTGAGTCCAGTTCACTGAGCAGGGAGTAGGCCTTGTCTATTACATATTTGGCTTATGGAGTGGTCTCTGAGCTAATTTCAAACCCTTGTTTTATGCATCACCCCACCTCACCTTTCCCGTTAAGCAGCCATAGTGTGTCTTCTAAAGGTGTGACACTGTTCTGTTTTGTAATTCAGTTCAAGTGTAGCGATTTTGACATTCCCTCTATAAGCGATATCTTAGGATAAGTGTCTTTTTCTGTGTGACTTATTTCACTTAGAATCATCGTACCTAAATCCACTCATCATGCTGCTAACTAGCCTTATGACATTGATTTCATGGCTGAGTGATATTCCATTGTGCCAAGTACCACCATTTCTTTATCCATTTTTCTCTTTCCTGGGATATTGAAGGTGTACCGAAGCGTAGGTTCTTGGCAACAGAGCAGCCGTAAAGTTTGGGGTGCCTATGTCTTGTTGATTTTTAGTTTTCCCAATTTATACGCCCATGAGTGGAAGTGCCCTATGCTCTCTACGCTGTGTTTATTACTTGTTTCAGGACACACCGTACTCTTCTCCAGAGTGCCTGTTGGCAATTTACATGCCGCCCATCAGCGTAGCAAGGCTCCCATGTCTCCATGGCCTGTCCTGCTTTTCTGGTTTTTACACTTTGTTCAGCATGGCCCTTTTGACCGAGGGCAAGCGAGACTTCTTTGTAGCGCTGATTTGCCCTTCCGGCCTGCTTGGTTGGCCAAAAAGGGCGTATGCGTTTTTTCCTGAATATATTCAGGAAAAAACGCATACGGCCTTTTTGGCCAAGGGCATCATTGTCAACGTTTTGCCGCTTTTCATGTGCTTTAAAGGCGAGTCGTATCTACCTCCTGAAATCTGTTTTCTGTAAATCTGCCTTGCTTTCAAATCCTCTTCGGTGCCTTCCCTCAATATATTTGTGGACGAGAGTTCTCATTTATAACTCTGCACGTTTGTGAATTGCAGTGCCCCTGAGCTCCATTTGTCTACTCGCTTTTTTGGGAGCTGGCCGCAAAAGCGCAGGATTGCTTCAGGCCCTATTTTGGTTCTGGGGTGCAGGCTGAGCCTGTGGTTCATTCTTCTTCCTGATGGGAAAATGGAGTGACCTGTGCCTGTCCCAACACCTAGGGCTAGTCTCTCGTTGGTTCCCCGTCTTCCCGTTCATCCTCAGGACAAATTGCAACCTGGACGAAACAGTAGGTTAAAGGTGCTGATTCTCCAAGTAGGGAGATGGTTAGTCAAGTGGCTGGAATGGCGAACCCGAGCACAAGGAGAGGAGAAATGAGGTGCGTTTTAGAAACCTTTCCCGATCTCACGGCATACCATCTTCTGGGTTTCCCATGCATGTTTTGATGTAGGAAGATTCCCTTGTACCTTGAGATTTGAGACCCATGGGTTGGGTACCCCGCGGTATTACTTTAAAGTATCTGCATTTGCTCACCCAACCTCACCAATCCTCTCAGCCCCAAGAGTGTCCAGCCTTATGTCTCATCCAGCTGTGGGTCTAGATATGGTCAATCCAGGTTGCATCAGAGACCCTAAACGGATTTTGTAAGAATTTCTCTCTCTTTCACTGTCTTTGCTTTGTGGGTTTTTTAAAGTAATGTATGTTTAGAATGGGGATTGGCTGCTTTTCCCTGCTGTGTTTATGCCGCTTTACACCCTCTTGATTCACTTGCAGAGAGATATCGATACATAGGTTTTCAGATTCTTACTAGTCAGATATATTCTTGTGCGGTGACTAGGGGGTGTTGAGTCCAGTTCACTGAGCAGGGAGTAGGCCTTGTCTATTACATATTTGGCTTATGGAGCGGTGTCTGAGCTAATTTCAAACCCTTGTTTTATGCATCACCCCACCTCACCTTTCCCGTTAAGCAGCCATAGTGTGTCTTCTAAAGGTGTGACTGTGTTCTGTTTTGTAATTCAGTTCAAGTGTAGCGATTTTGACATTCCCTCTATAAGCGATATCTTAGGATAAGTGTCTTTTTCTGTGTGACTTATTTCACTTAGAATCATCGTACCTAAATCCACACATCATGCTGCTAACTAGCCTTATGACATTGATTTCATGGCTGAGTGATATTCCATTGTGCCAAGTACCACCATTTCATTATCCATTTTTCTCTTTCCTGGGATATTGAAGGTGTACCGAAGCAGAGGTTCTTGGAAACAGAGCAGCCGTAAACTTTAGGGTGCCTGTGTCTTGTTGATTTTTAGTTTTCCCAATTATACGCCCATGAGTGGAAGTGCCCTATGCTCTCTACGCTGTGTTTATTACTTGTTTCAGGACACACCGTACTCTTCTCCAGAGTGCCTGTTGGCAATTTATATCCTGCCCATCAGCGTAGCAAGGCTCCCATGTCTCCATGGCCTGTCCTGCTTTTCTGGTTTTTACACTTTGTTCAGCATGGCCCTTTTGACCGAGGGCAAGCGAGACATCTTTGTAGCGCTGATTTGCCCTTCCGGCTTGCTTGGTTGGCCAAAAAGGGCGTATGCGTTTTTTCCTGAATATATTCAGGAAAAAACGCATACGCCCTTTTTGGCCAAGGGCATCATTGTCAACGTTTTGCCGCTTTTCATGTGCTTTAAAGGCGAGTCGAATCTACCTCCTGAAATCTGTTTCCTGCAAATCTGCCTTGCTTTCAAATCCTCTTCGTTGCCTTCCCTCAATATATTTGTGGACGAGAGTTCTCATTTATAACTCTGCACGTTTGTGAATTGCAGTGCCCCTGAGCTCCATTTGTCTCCTCGCTTTTTTGGGAGCTGGCCGCAAAAGCGCAGGATTGCTTCAGGCCCTATTTTGGTTCTGGGGGGCAGGCTGAGCCTGTGGTTCATTCTTCTTCCTGATGGGAAAATGGAGTGACCTATGCCTGTCCCAACACCTAGGGCTCGTCTCTCGTTGGTTCCGCGTCTTCCCGTTCATCCTCAGGACAAATTGCAACCTGTACAATCAGGAGGTTAAAGGTGCTGATTCTCCAAGTAGGGAGATGGTTAGTCAAGCGGCTGGAATGGCGAACCCGAGCACAAGGAGAGGAGAAATGAGGTGCGTTTTAGAAACCTTTCCCGATCTCATGGCATACCATCTTCTGGGTTTCCAATGCATGTTTTGATGTAGGAAGATGCCCTTGTACCTGGAGATTTGAGACCCATGGGGTGTGTTCCCCGCAGTGTTACTTTAAAGTATCTGCGTTTGCTCACCCCACCTCACCAATCCTCTCAGCCCCAAGAGTGTCCAGCCTTATGTCTCATCCAGCTGTGGGTCTAGATATGGTCAATCCAGGTTGCATCATAGACCCTGAACGGATTTTGTAAGAATTTCTCTCTCTTTCACTGTCTTTGTTTTGTGGGTGTTTTAAAGTAATTTATGTTTAGAATCGGGCTTGGCTGCTTTTCCCTGTTGTATTGATGCCGCTTTACACCCTCTTGATTCACTTGCAGAGAGATATCGATACATAGGTTTTCAGATTCTTACTAGTCAGATATATTCTTGTGTGGTGACTAGGGTGTGTTGAGTCCAGTTCACTGAGCAGGGAGTAGGCCTTGTCTATTACATATTTGGCTTATGGAGCGGTCTCTGAGCTAATTTCAAACCCTTGTTTTATGCATCACCCCACCTCACCTTTCCCGTTAATCAGCCATAGTGTGTCTTCTAAAGGTGTGACTCTGTTCTGTTTTGTAATTCAGTTCAAGTGTAGCGATTTTGACATTCCCTCTATAAGCGATATCTTAGGATAAGTGTCTTTTTCTGTGTGACTTATTTCACTTAGAATCATCGTACCTAAATCCACTCATCATGCTGCTAACTAGCCTTATGACATTGATTTCATGGCTGAGTGATATTCCATTGTGCCAAATACCACCATTTCTTTATCCATTTTTCTCTTTCCTGGGATATTGAAGGTGTACCGAAGTGGAGGTTCTTGGAAACAGAGCAGCCGTAAACTTTAGGGTGCCTGTGTCTTGTTGATTTTTAGTTTTCCCAATTTATACGCCCTTGAGTGGAAGTGCCCTATGCTCTCTACGCTGTGTTTATTACTTGTTTCAGGACACACCGTACTCTTCTCCAGAGTGCCTGTTGGCAATTTACATCCCGCCCATCAGCGTAGCAAGGCTCCCATGTCTCCATGGCCTGTCCTGCTTTTCTGGTTTTTACACTTTGTTCAGCATGGCCCTTTTGACCGAGGGCAAGCGAGACTTCTTTGTAGCGCTGATTTGCCCTTCCGGCTTGCTTGGTTGGCCAAAAAGGGCGTATGCGTTTTTTCCTGAATATATTCAGGAAAAAACGCATACGCCCTTTTTGGCCAAGGGCATCATTGTCAACGTTTTGCCGCTTTTCATGTGCTTTAAAGGCGAGACGAATCTACCTCCTGAAATCTGTTTCCTGCAAATCTGCCTTGCTTTCAAATCCTCTTCGTTGCCTTCCCTCAATATATTTGTGGACGAGAGTTCTCATTGATAACTCTGCACGTTTGTGAATTGCAGTGCCCCTGAGCTCCATTTGTCTCCTCGCTTTTTTGGGAGCTGGCCGCAAAAGCGCAGGATTGCTTCAGGCCCTATTTTGGTTCTGGGGGGCAGGCTGAGCCTGTGGTTCATTCTTCTTCCTGATGGGAAAATGGAGTGACCTGTGCCTGTCCCAACACCTAGGGCTAGTCTTTCGTTGGTTCCCCGTCTTCCCGTTCATCCTCAGGACAAATTGCAACCTGGACGAAACAGTAGGTTAAAGGTGCTGATTCTCCAAGTAGAGAGATGGTTAGTCAAGCGACTGGAATGGCGAACCCGAGCACAAGGAGAGGAGAAATGAGGTGCGTTTTAGAAACCTTTCCCGATCTCACGGCATACCATCTTCTGGGTTTCCCATGCATGTTTTGATGTAGGAAGATTCCCTTGTACCTTGAGATTTGAGACCCATGGGGTGGGTACCCCGCGGTATTACTTTAAACTATCTGCATTTGCTCACCCAACCTCACCAATCCTCTCAGCCCCAAGAGTGTCCAGCCTTATGTCTCATCCAGCTGTGGGTCTAGATATGGTCAATCCAGGTTGCATCAGAGACCCTGAACGGATTTTGTAAGAATTTCTCTCTCTTTCACTGTCTTTGCTTTGTGAGTTTTTTAAAGTAATGTATTTTTAGAATGGGGTTTGGCTGCTTTTCCCTGCTGTGTTTATGCCGCTTTACACCCTCTTGATTCACTTGCAGAGAGATATCAATACATAGGTTTTCAGATTCATACTAGTCAGATATATTCTTGTGCGGTGACTAGGGGGTGTTGAGTCCAGTTCACTGAGCAGGGAGTAGGCCTTGTCTATTACATATTTGGCTTATGGAGCGGTGTCTGAGCTAATTTCAAACCCTTGTTTTATGCATCACCCCACCTCACCTTTCCGGTTAAGCAGCCATAGTGTGTCTTCTAAAGGTGTGACTCTGTTCTGTTTTGTAATTCAGTTCAAGTGTAGCGATTTTGACATTCCCTCTATAAGCGATATCTTAGGATAAGTGTCTTTTTCTGTGTGACTTATTTCACTTAGAATCATCGTACCTAAATCCACTCATCATGCTGCTAACTAGCCTTATGACATTGATTTCATGGCTGAGTGATATTCCATTGTGCCAAGTACCACCATTTCTTTATCCATTTTTCTCTTTCCTGGGATATTGAAGGTGTACCGAAGCGGAGGTTCTTGGAAACAGAGCAGCCGTAAACTTTAGGGTGCCTGTGTCTTGTTGATTTTTAGTTTTCCCAATTTATACGCCCATGAGTGGAAGTGCCCTATGCTCTCTACGCTGTGTTTATTACTTGTTTCAGGACACACCGTACTCTTCTCCAGAGTGCCTGTTGGCAATTTACATCCCGCCCATCAGCGTAACAAGGCTCCCATGTCTCCATGGCCTGTCCTGCTTTTCTGGTTTTTACCATTTGTTCAGCATGGCCTTTTTGACCGAGGGCAAGCGAGACTTCTTTGTAGCGCTGATTTGCTCTTCCGGCTTGCTTGGTTGCCCTAAAAGGGCGTATGCGTTTTTTCCTGAATATATTCAGGAAAAAACGTATACGCCCTTTTTGGCCAAGGGCATCATTGTCAACGTTTGGCCGCTTTTCATGTGCTTTAAAGGCGAGTCGAATCTACCTCCTGAAATCTGTTTCCTGCAAATCTGCCTTGCTTTCAAATCCTCTTCGTTGCCTTCCCTCAATATATTTGTGGACGAGAGTTCTCATTTATAACTCTGCACGTTTGTGAATTGCAGTGCCCCTGAGCTCCATTTGTCTCCTCGCATTTTTGGGAGCTGGCCGCAAAAGCGCAGGATTGCTTCAGGCCCCATTTTGGTTCTGGGGGGCAGGCTGAGCCTGTGGTTCATTCTTCTTCCTGATGGGAAAATGGAGTGACCTATGCCTGTCCCAACACCTAGGGCTCGTCTCTCGTTGGTTCCGCGTCTTCCCGTTCATCCTCAGGACAAATTGCAACCTGTACAATTAGGAGGTTAAAGGTGCTGATTCTCCAAGTAGGCAGATGGTTAGTCAAGCGGCTGGAATGGCGAACCCGAGCACAAGGAGAGGAGAAATGAGGTGCGTTTTAGAAACCTTTCCCGATCTCATGGCATACCATCTTCTGGGTTTCCCATGCATGTTTTGATGTAGGAAGATGCCCTTGTACCTGGAAATTTGAGACCCATGGGGTGTGTTCCCCGCAGTGTTACTTTAAAGTATCTGCTTTTGCTCACCCAACCTCACCAATCCTCTCAGCCCCAAGAGTGTCCAGCCTTATGTCTCATCCAGCTGTGGGTCTAGATATGGTCAATCCAGTTTGCATCATAGACACTGAACGGATTTTGTAAGAATTTCTCTCTCTTTCACTGTCTTTGTTTTGTGGGTTTTTTAAAGTAATTTATGTTTAGAATCGGGCTTGGCTGCTTTTCCCTGCTGTGTTGATGCCGCTTTAAACCCGCTTGATTCACTTGCAGAGAGATATCGATACATAGGTTTTCAGATTCTTACTAGTCAGATATATTCTTGTGTGGTGACTAGGGTGTGTTGAGTCCAGTTCACTGAGCAGGGAGTAGGCCTTGTCTATTACATATTTGGCTTATGGAGTGGTCTCTGAGCTAATTTCAAACCCTTGTTTTATGCATCACCCCACCTCACCTTTCCCGTTAAGCAGCCATAGTGTGTCTTCTAAAGGTGTGACTCTGTTCTGTTTTGTAATTCAGTTCAAGTGTAGCGATTTTGACATTCCCTCTATAAGCGATATCTTAGGATAAGTGTCTTTTTCTGTGTGACTTATTTCACTTAGAATCATCGTCGCTAAATCCACTCATCATGCTGCTAACTAGCCTTATGACATTGATTTCATGGCTGAGTGATATTCCATTGTGCCAAGTACCACCATTTCTTTATCCATTTTTCTCTTTCCTGGGATATTGAAGGTGTACCGAAGCGTAGGTTCTTGGCAACAGAGCAGCCGTAAAGTTTGGGGTGCCTATGTCTTGTTGATTTTTAGTTTTCCCAATTTATACGCCCATGAGTGGAAGTGCCCTATGCTCTCTACGCTGTGTTTATTACTTGTTTCAGGACACACCGTACTCTTCTCCAGAGTGCCTGTTGGCAATTTACATGCCGCCCATCAGCGTAGCAAGGCTCCCATGTCTCCATGGCCTGTCCTGCTTTTCTGGTTTTTACACTTTGTTCAGCATGGCCCTTTTGACCGAGGGCAAGCGAGACTTCTTTGTAGCGCTGATTTGCCCTTCCGGCCTGCTTGGTTGGCCAAAAAGGGCGTATGCGTTTTTTCCTGAATATATTCAGGAAAAAACGCATACGGCCTTTTTGGCCAAGGGCATCATTGTCAACGTTTTGCCGCTTTTCATGTGCTTTAAAGGCGAGTCGTATCTACCTCCTGAAATCTGTTTCCTGTAAATCTGCCTTGCTTTCAAATCCTCTTCGTTGCCTTCCCTCAATATATTTGTGGACGAGAGTTCTCATTTATAACTCTGCACGTTTGTGAATTGCAGTGCCCCTGAGCTCCATTTGTCTACTCGCTTTTTTGGGAGCTGGCCGCAAAAGCGCAGGATTGCTTCAGGCCCTATTTTGGTTCTGGGGTGCAGGCTGAGCCTGTGGTTCATTCTTCTTCCTGATGGGAAAATGGAGTGACCTGTGCCTGTCCCAACACCTAGGGCTAGTCTCTCGTTGGTTCCCCGTCTTCCCGTTCATCCTCAGGACAAATTGCAACCTGGACGAAACAGTAGGTTAAAGGTGCTGATTCTCCAAGTAGGGAGATGGTTAGTCAAGTGGCTGGAATGGCGAACCCGAGCACAAGGAGAGGAGAAATGAGGTGCGTTTTAGAAACCTTTCCCGATCTCACGGCATACCATCTTCTGGGTTTCCCATGCATGTTTTGATGTAGGAAGATTCCCTTGTACCTGGAGATTTGAGACCCATGGGGTGGGTACCCCGCGGTATTACTTTAAAGTATCTGCATTTGCTCACCCAACCTCACCAATCCTCTCATCCCCAAGAGTGTCCAGCCTTATGTCTCATCCAGCTGTGGGTCTAGATATGGTCAATCCAGGTTGCATCAGAGACCCTAAACGGATTTTGTAAGAATTTCTCTCTCTTTCACTGTCTTTGCTTTGTGGGTTTTTTAAAGTAATGTATGTTTAGAATGGGGATTGGCTGCTTTTCCCTGCTGTGTTTATGCCGCTTTACACCCTCTTGATTCACTTGCAGAGAGATATCGATACATAGGTTTTCAGATTCTTACTAGTCAGATATATTCTTGTGCGGTGACTAGGGGGTGTTGAGTCCAGTTCACTGAGCAGGGAGTAGGCCTTGTCTATTACATATTTGGCTTATGGAGCGGTGTCTGAGCTAATTTCAAACCCTTGTTTTATGCATCACCCCACCTCACCTTTCCCGTTAAGCAGCCATAGTGTGTCTTCTAAAGGTGTGACTCTGTTCTCTTTTGTAATTCAGTTCAAGTGTAGCGATTTTGACATTCCCTCTATAAGCGATATCTTAGGATAAGTGTCTTTTTCTGTGTGACTTATTTCACTTAGAATCATCGTACCTAAATCCACACATCATGCTGCTAACTAGCCTTATGACATTGATTTCATGGCTGAGTGATATTCCATTGTGCCAAGTACCACCATTTCATTATCCATTTTTCTCTTTCCTGGGATATTGAAGGTGTACCGAAGCGGAGGTTCTTGGAAACAGAGCAGCCGTAAACTTTAGGGTGCCTGTGTCTTGTTGATTTTTAGTTTTCCCAATTATACGCCCATGAGTGGAAGTGCCCTATGCTCTCTACGCTGTGTTTATTACTTGTTTCAGGACACACCGTACTCTTCTCCAGAGTGCCTGTTGGCAATTTATATCCTGCCCATCAGCGTAGCAAGGCTCCCATGTCTCCATGGCCTGTCCTGCTTTTCTGGTTTTTACACTTTGTTCAGCATGGCCCTTTTGACCGAGGGCAAGCGAGACTTCTTTGTAGCGCTGATTTGAATATATTCAGGAAAAAACGCATACGCCCTTTTTGGCCAAGGGCATCATTGTCAACGTTTTGCCGCTTTTCATGTGCTTTAAAGGCGAGACGAATCTACCTCCTGAAATCTGTTTCCTGCAAATCTGCCTTGCTTTCAAATCCTCTTCGTTGCCTTCCCTCAATATATTTGTGGACGAGAGTTCTCATTTATAACTCTGCACGTTTGTGAATTGCAGTGCCCCTGAGCTCCATTTGTCTCCTCGCTTTTTTGGGAGCTGGCCGCAAAAGCGCAGGATTGCTTCAGGCCCTATTTTGGTTCTGGGGGGCAGGCTGAGCCTGTGGTTCATTCTTCTTCCTGATGGGAAAATGGAGTGACCTGTGCCTGTCCCAACACCTAGGGCTAGTCTTTCGTTGGTTCCCCGTCTTCCCGTTCATCCTCAGGACAAATTGCAACCTGGACGAAACAGTAGGTTAAAGGTGCTGATTCTCCAAGTAGAGAGATGGTTAGTCAAGCGACTGGAATGGCGAACCCGAGCACAAGGAGAGGAGAAATGAGGTGCGTTTTAGAAACCTTTCCCGATCTCACGGCATACCATCTTCTGGGTTTCCCATGCATGTTTTGATGTAGGAAGATTCCCTTGTACCTTGAGATTTGAGACCCATGGGGTGGGTACCCCGCGGTATTACTTTAAACTATCTGCATTTGCTCACCCAACCTCACCAATCCTCTCAGCCCCAAGAGTGTCCAGCCTTATGTCTCATCCAGCTGTGGGTCTAGATATGGTCAATCCAGGTTGCATCAGAGACCCTGAACGGATTTTGTAAGAATTTCTCTCTCTTTCACTGTCTTTGCTTTGTGAGTTTTTTAAAGTAATGTATTTTTAGAATGGGGTTTGGCTGCTTTTCCCTGCTGTGTTTATGCCGCTTTACACCCTCTTGATTCACTTGCAGAGAGATATCAATACATAGGTTTTCAGATTCATACTAGTCAGATATATTCTTGTGCGGTGACTAGGGGGTGTTGAGTCCAGTTCACTGAGCAGGGAGTAGGCCTTGTCTATTACATATTTGGCTTATGGAGCGGTGTCTGAGCTAATTTCAAACCCTTGTTTTATGCATCACCCCACCTCACCTTTCCGGTTAAGCAGCCATAGTGTGTCTTCTAAAGGTGTGACTCTGTTCTGTTTTGTAATTCAGTTCAAGTGTAGCGATTTTGACATTCCCTCTATAAGCGATATCTTAGGATAAGTGTCTTTTTCTGTGTGACTTATTTCACTTAGAATCATCGTACCTAAATCCACTCATCATGCTGCTAACTAGCCTTATGACATTGATTTCATGGCTGAGTGATATTCCATTGTGCCAAGTACCACCATTTCATTATCCATTTTTCTCTTTCCTGGGATATTGAAGGTGTACCGAAGCGGAGGTTCTTGGAAACAGAGCAGCCGTAAACTTTAGGGTGCCTGTGTCTTGTTGATTTTTAGTTTTCCCAATTTATACGCCCATGAGTGGAAGTGCCCTATGCTCTCTACGCTGTGTTTATTACTTGTTTCAGGACACACCGTACTCTTCTCCAGAGTGCCTGTTGGTAATTTATATCCTGCCCATCAGCGTAGCAAGGCTCCCATGTCTCCATGGCCTGTCCTGCTTTTCTGGTTTTTACACTTTGTTCAGCATGGCCCTTTTGACCGAGGGCAAGCGAGACTTCTTTGTAGCGCTGATTTGCCCTTCCGGCTTGCTTGGTTGGCCAAAAAGGGCGTATGCGTTTTTTCCTGAATATATTCAGGAAAAAACGCATACGCCCTTTTTGGCCAAGGGCATCATTGTCAACGTTTTGCCGCTTTTCATGTGCTTTAAAGGCGAGTCGAATCTACCTCCTGAAATCTGTTTCCTGCAAATCTGCCTTGCTTTCAAATCCTCTTCGTTGCCTTCCCTCAATATATTTGTGGACGAGAGTTCTCATTGATAACTCTGCACGTTTGTGAATTGCAGTGCCCCTGAGCTCCATTTGTCTCCTCGCTTTTTTGGGAGCTGGCCGCAAAAGCGCAGGATTGCTTCAGGCCCTATTTTGGTTCTGGGGGGCAGGCTGAGCCTGTGGTTCATTCTTCTTCCTGATGGGAAAATGGAGTGACCTATGCCTGTCCCAACACCTAGGGCTCGTCTCTCGTTGTTTCCGCGTCTTCCCGTTCATCCTCAGGACAAATTGCAACCTGTACAATCAGGAGGTTAAAGGTGCTGATTCTCCAAGTAGGGAGATGGTTAGTCAAGCGGCTGGAATGGCGAACCCGAGCACAAGGAGAGGAGAAATGAGGTGCGTTTTAGAAACCTTTCCCGATCTCATGGCATACCATCTTCTGGGTTTCCCATGCATGTTTTGATGTAGGAAGATGCCCTTGTACCTGGAGATTTGAGACCCATGGGGTGTGTTCCCCGCAGTGTTACTTTAAAGTATCTGCGTTTGCTCACCCAACCTCACCAATCCTCTCAGCCCCAAGAGTGTCCAGCCTTATGTCTCATCCAGCTGTGGGTCTAGATATGGTCAATCCAGTTTGCATCATAGACCCTGAACAGATTTTGTAAGAATTTCTCTCTCTTTCACTGTCTTTGTTTTGTCGGTTTTTTAAAGTAATTTATGTTTAGAATCGGGCTTGGCTGCTTTTCCCTGCTGTGTTGATGCCGCTTTACACCCTCTTGATTCACTTGCAGAGAGATATCGATACATAGGTTTTCAGATTCTTACTAGTCAGATATATTCTTGTGTGGTGACTAGGGTGTGTTGAGTCCAGTTCACTGAGCAGGGAGTAGGCCTTGTGTATTACATATTTGGCTTATGGAGCGGTCTCTGAGCTAATTTCAAACCCTTGTTTTATGCATCACCCCACCTCACCTTTCCCGTTAAGCAGCCATAGTGTGTCTTCTAAAGGTGTGACTCTGTTCTGTTTTGTAATTCAGTTCAAGTGTAGCGATTTTGACATTCCCTCTATAAGCGATATCTTAGGATAAGTGTCTTTTTCTGTGTGACTTATTTCACTTAGAATCATCGTACCTAAATCCACTCATCATGCTGCTAACTAGCCTTATGACATTGATTTCATGGCTGAGTGATATTCCACTGTGCCAAGTACCACCATTTCTTTATCCATTTTTCTCTTTCCTGGGATATTGAAGGTGTACCGAAGTGGAGGTTCTTGGAAACAGAGCAGCCGTAAACTTTAGGGTGCCTGTGTCTTGTTGATTTTTAGTTTTCCCAATTTATACGCCCTTGAGTGGAAGTGCCCTATGCTCTCTACGCTGTGTTTATTACTTGTTTCAGGACACACGGTACTCTTCTCCAGAGTGCCTGTTGGCAATTTATATCCCGCCCATCAGCGTAGCAAGGCTCCCATGTCTCCATGGCCTGTCCTGCTTTTCTGGTTTTTACTGTTTGTTCAGCATGGCCCTTTTGACCGAGGGCAAGCGAGACTTCTTTGTAGCGCTGATTTGCCCTTCCGGCTTGCTTGGTTGGCCAAAAAGGGCGTATGCGTTTTTTCCTGAATATATTCAGGAAAAAACGCATACGCCCTTTTTGGCCAAGGGCATCATTGTCAACGTTTTGCCGCTTTTCATGTGCTTTAAAGGCGAGTCGAATCTACCTGCTGAAATCTGTTTCCTGCAAATCTGCCTTGCTTTCAAATCCTCTTCGTTGCCTTCCCTCAATATATTTGTGGACGAGAGTTCTCATTTATAACTCTGCACGTTTGTGAATTGCAGTGCCCCTGAGCTCCATTTGTCTCCTCGCTTTTTTGGGAGCTGGCCGCAAAAGCGCAGGATTGCTTCAGGCCCTATTTTGGTTCTGGGGGGCAGGCTGAGCCTGTGGTTCATTCTTCTTCCTGATGGGAAAATGGAGTGACCTATGCCTGTCCCAACACCTAGGGCTCGTCTCTCGTTGGTTCCGCATCTTCCCGTCCATCCTCAGGACAAATTGCAACCTGTACAATCAGGAGGTTAAAGGTGCTGATTTTCCAAGTAGGGAGATGGTTAGTCAAGCGGCTGGAATGGCGAACCCGAGCACAAGGAGAGGAGAAATGAGGTGCGTTTTAGAAACCTTTCCCGATCTCATGGCATACCATCTTCTGGGTTTCCCATGCATGTTTTGATGTAGGAAGATGCCCTTGTACCTGGAGATTTGAGACCCATGGGGTGTGTTCCCCGCAGTGTTACTTTAAAGTATCTGCGTTTGCTCACCCAACCTCACCAATCCTCTCAGCCCCAAGAGTGTCCAGCCTTATGTCTCATCCAGCTGTGGGTCTAGATATGGTCAATCCAGGTTGCATCATAGACCCTGAACGGATTTTGTAAGAATTTCTCTCTCTTTCACTGTCTTTGTTTTGTGGGTTTTTTAAAGTAATTTATGTTTAGAATCGGGCTTGGCTGCTTTTCCCTGCTGTGTTGATGCCGCTTTACACCCTCTTGATTCACTTGCAGAGAGATATCGATACATAGGTTTTCAGATTCGTACTAGTCAGATATATTCTTGTGTGGTGTCTAGGGTGTGTTGAGTCCAGTTCACTGAGCAGGGAGTAGGCCTTGTCTATTACATATTTGGCTTATGGAGCGGTCTCTGAGCTAATTTCAAACCCTTGTTTTATGCATCACCCCACCTCACCTTTCCCGTTAAGCAGCCATAGTGTGTCTTCTAAAGGTGTGACTCTGTTCTGTTTTGTAATTCAGTTCAAGTGTAGCGATTTTGACATTCCCTCTATAAGCGATATCTTAGGATAAGTGTCTTTTTCTGTGTGA
Organism: Eubalaena glacialis; assembly: GCF_028564815.1. Lineage (NCBI taxonomy): Eukaryota > Metazoa > Chordata > Mammalia > Artiodactyla > Balaenidae > Eubalaena > Eubalaena glacialis. The sequence goes on from NW_026871426.1 coordinate 2,834,340, forward strand.
CTTATTTCACTTAGAATCATCGTACCTAAATCCACTCATCATGCTACTAACTAGCCTTATGACATTGATTTCATGGCTGAGTGATATTCCATTGTGCCAAGTACCACCATTTCTTTATCCATTTTTCTCTTTCTTGGGATATTGAAGGTGTACCGAAGTGGAGGTTCTTGGAAACAGAGCAGCCGTAAACTTTAGGGTGCCTGTGTCTTGTTGATTTTTAGTTTTCCCAATTTATACGCCCTTGAGTGGAAGTGCCCTATGCTCTCTACGCTGTGTTTATTACTTGTTTCAGGACACACCGTACTCTTCTCCAGAGTGCCTGTTGGCAATTTACATCCCGCCCATCAGCGTAGCAAGGCTCCCATGTCTCCATGGCCTGTCCTGCTTTTCTGGTTTTTACACTTTGTTCAGCATGGCCCTTTTGACCGAGGGCAAGCGAGACTTCTTTGTAGCGCTGATTTGCCCTTCCGGCTTGCTTGGTTGGCCAAAAAGGGCGTATGCGTTTTTTCCTGAATATATTCAGGAAAAAACGCATACGCCCTTTTTGGCCAAGGGCATCATTGTCAACGTTTTGCCGCTTTTCATGTGCTTTAAAGGCGAGACGAATCTACCTCCTGAAATCTGTTTCCTGCAAATCTGCCTTGCTTTCAAATCCTCTTCGTTGCCTTCCCTCAATATATTTGTGGACGAGAGTTCTCATTTATAACTCTGCACGTTTGTGAATTGCAGTGCCCCTGAGCTCCATTTGTCTCCTCGCTTTTTTGGGAGCTGGCCGCAAAAGCGCAGGATTGCTTCAGGCCCTATTTTGGTTCTGGGGGGCAGGCTGAGCCTGTGGTTCATTCTTCTTCCTGATGGGAAAATGGAGTGACCTGTGCCTGTCCCAACACCTAGGGCTAGTCTTTCGTTGGTTCCCCGTCTTCCCGTTCATCCTCAGGACAAATTGCAACCTGGACGAAACAGTAGGTTAAAGGTGCTGATTCTCCAAGTAGAGAGATGGTTAGTCAAGCGACTGGAATGGCGAACCCGAGCACAAGGAGGGGAGAAATGAGGTGCGTTTTAGAAACCTTTCCCGATCTCACGGCATACCATCTTCTGGGTTTCCCATGCATGTTTTGATGTAGGAAGATTCCCTTGTACCTTGAGATTTGAGACCCATGGGGTGGGTACCCCGCGGTATTACTTTAAACTATCTGCATTTGCTCACCCAACCTCACCAATCCTCTCAGCCCCAAGAGTGTCCAGCCTTATGTCTCATCCAGCTGTGGGTCTAGATATGGTCAATCCAGGTTGCATCAGAGACCCTGAACGGATTTTGTAAGAATTTCTCTCTCTTTCACTGTCTTTGCTTTGTGAGTTTTTTAAAGTAATGTATTTTTAGAATGGGGTTTGGCTGCTTTTCCCTGCTGTATTTATGCCGCTTTACACCCTCTTGATTCACTTGCAGAGAGATATCAATACATAGGTTTTCAGATTCATACTAGTCAGATATATTCTTGTGCGGTGACTAGGGGGTGTTGAGTCCAGTTCACTGAGCAGGGAGTAGGCCTTGTCTATTACATATTTGGCTTATGGAGCGGTGTCTGAGCTAATTTCAAACCCTTGTTTTATGCATCACCCCACCTCACCTTTCCGGTTAAGCAGCCATAGTGTGTCTTCTAAAGGTGTGACTCTGTTCTGTTTTGTAATTCAGTTCAAGTGTAGCGATTTTGACATTCCCTCTATAAGCGATATCTTAGGATAAGTGTCTTTTTCTGTGTGACTTATTTCACTTAGAATCATCGTACCTAAATCCACTCATCATGCTGCTAACTAGCCTTATGACATTGATTTCATGGCTGAGTGATATTCCATTGTGCCAAGTACCACCATTTCATTATCCATTTTTCTCTTTCCTGGGATATTGAAGGTGTACCGAAGCGGAGGTTCTTGGAAACAGAGCAGCCGTAAACTTTAGGGTGCCTGTGTCTTGTTGATTTTTAGTTTTCCCAATTTATACGCCCATGAGTGGAAGTGCCCTATGCTCTCTACGCTGTGTTTATTACTTGTTTCAGGACACACCGTACTCTTCTCCAGAGTGCCTGTTGGTAATTTATATCCTGCCCATCAGCGTAGCAAGGCTCCCATGTCTCCATGGCCTGTCCTGCTTTTCTGGTTTTTACACTTTGTTCAGCATGGCCCTTTTGACCGAGGGCAAGCGAGACTTCTTTGTAGCGCTGATTTGCCCTTCCGGCTTGCTTGGTTGGCCAAAAAGGGCGTATGCGTTTTTTCCTGAATATATTCAGGAAAAAACGCATACGCCCTTTTTGGCCAAGGGCATCATTGTCAACGTTTTGCCGCTTTTCATGTGCTTTAAAGGCGAGTCGAATCTACCTCCTGAAATCTGTTTCCTGCAAATCTGCCTTGCTTTCAAATCCTCTTCGTTGCCTTCCCTCAATATATTTGTGGACGAGAGTTCTCATTTATAACTCTGCACGTTTGTGAATTGCAGTGCCCCTGAGCTCCATTTGTCTCCTCGCTTTTTTGGGAGCTGGCCGCAAAAGCGCAGGATTGCTTCAGGCCCTATTTTGGTTCTGGGGGGCAGGCTGAGCCTGTGGTTCATTCTTCTTCCTGATGGGAAAATGGAGTGACCTATGCCTGTCCCAACACCTAGGGCTCGTCTCTCGTTGGTTCCGCGTCTTCCCGTTCATCCTCAGGACAAATTGCAACCTGTACAATCAGGAGGTTAAAGGTGCTGATTCTCCAAGTAGGGAGATGGTTAGTCAAGCGGCTGGAATGGCGAACCCGAGCACAAGGAGAGGAGAAATGAGGTGCGTTTTAGAAACCTTTCCCGATCTCATGGCATACCATCTTCTGGGTTTCCCATGCATGTTTTGATGTAGGAAGATGCCCTTGTACCTGGAGATTTGAGACCCATGGGGTGTGTTCCCCGCAGTGTTACTTTAAAGTATCTGCGTTTGCTCACCCAACCTCACCAATCCTCTCAGCCCCAAGAGTGTCCAGCCTTATGTCTCATCCAGCTGTGGGTCTAGATATGGTCAATCCAGTTTGCATCATAGACCCTGAACAGATTTTGTAAGAATTTCTCTCTCTTTCACTGTCTTTGTTTTGTCGGTTTTTTAAAGTAATTTATGTTTAGAATCGGGCTTGGCTGCTTTTCCCTGCTGTGTTGATGCCGCTTTACACCCTCTTGATTCACTTGCAGAGAGATATCGATACATAGGTTTTCAGATTCTTACTAGTCAGATATATTCTTGTGTGGTGACTAGGGTGTGTTGAGTCCAGTTCACTGAGCAGGGAGTAGGCCTTGTCTATTACATATTTGGCTTATGGAGCGGTCTCTGAGCTAATTTCAAACCCTTGTTTTATGCATCACCCCACCTCACCTTTCCCGTTAAGCAGCCATAGTGTGTCTTCTAAAGGTGTGACTCTGTTCTGTTTTGTAATTCAGTTCAAGTGTAGCGATTTTGACATTCCCTCTATAAGCGATATCTTAGGATAAGTGTCTTTTTCTGTGTGACTTATTTCACTTAGAATCATCGTACCTAAATCCACTCATCATGCTGCTAACTAGCCTTATGACATTGATTTCATGGCTGAGTGATATTCCATTGTGCCAAGTACCACCATTTCTTTATCCATTTTTCTCTTTCCTGGGATATTGAAGGTGTACCGAAGTGGAGGTTCTTGGAAACAGAGCAGCCGTAAACTTTAGGGTGCCTGTGTCTTGTTGATTTTTAGTTTTCCCAATTTATACGCCCTTGAGTGGAAGTGCCCTATGCTCTCTACGCTGTGTTTATTACTTGTTTCAGGACACACCGTACTCTTCTCCAGAGTGCCTGTTGGCAATTTACATCCCGCCCATCAGCGTAGCAAGGCTCCCATGTCTCCATGGCCTGTCCTGCTTTTCTGGTTTTTACACTTTGTTCAGCATGGCCCTTTTGACCGAGGGCAAGCGAGACTTCTTTGTAGTGCTGATTTGCCCTTCCGGCTTGCTTGTTTGGCCATAAAGGGCGTATGCGTTGTTTCCTGAATATATTCAGGAAACAACGCATACGCCCTTTTTGGCCAAGGGCATCATTGTCAACCTTTTGCCGCTTTTCATGTGCTTTAAAGGCGAGTCGAATCTACCTCCTGAAATCTGTTTCCTGCAAATCTGCCTTGCTTTCAAATCCTCTTCGTTGCCTTCCCTCAATATATTTGTGGACGAGAGTTCTCATTGATAACTCTGCCCGTTTGTGAATTGCAGTGCCCCTGAGCTCCATTTGTCTCCTCGCTTTTTTGGGAGCTGGCCGCAAAAGCGCAGGATTGCTTCAGGCCCTATTTTGGTTCTGGGGGGCAGGCTGAGCCTGTGGTTCATTCTTCTTCCTGATGGGAAAATGGAGTGACCTGTGCCTGTCCCAACACCTAGGGCTAGTCTGTCGTTGGTTCCCCGTCTTCCCGTTCATCCTCAGGACAAATTGCAACCTGGACGAAACAGTAGGTTAAAGGTGCTGATTCTCCAAGTAGGGAGATGGTTAGTCAAGCGGCTGGAATGGTGAACCCGAGCACAAGGAGAGGAGAAATGAGGTGCGTTTTAGAAACCTTTCCCGATCTCATGGCATACCATCTTCTGGGTTTCCAATGCATGTTTTGATGTAGGAAGATGCCCTTGTACCTGGAGATTTGAGACCCATGGGGTGTGTTCCCCGCAGTGTTACTTTAAAGTATCTGCGTTTGCTCACCCAACCTCACCAATCCTCTCAGCCCCAAGAGTGTCCAGCCTTATGTCTCATCCAGCTGTGGGTCTAGATATGGTCAACCCAGGTTGCATCATAGACCCTGAACGGATTTTGTAAGAATTTCTCTCTCTTTCACTGTCTTTGTTTTGTGGGTTTTTTAAAGTAATTTATGTTTAGAATCGGGCTTGGCTGCTTTTCCCTGCTGTGTTGATGCCGCTTTACACCCTCTTGATTCACTTGCAGAGAGATATCGATACATAGGTTTTCAGATTCGTACTAGTCAGAATTATTCTTGTGTGGTGACTAGGGGGTGTTGAGTCCAGTTCACTGAGCAGGGAGTAGGCCTTGTCTATTACATATTTGGCTTATGGAGCGGTGTCTGAGCTAATTTCAAACCCTTGTTTTATGCATCACCCCACCTCAGCTTTCCCGTTAAGCAGCCATAGTGTGTCTTCTACAGGTGTGACTCTGTTCTGTTTTGTAATTCAGTTCAAGTGTAGCGATTTTGACATTCCCTCTATAAGCGATATCTTAGGATAAGTGTCTTTTTCTGTGTGACTTATTTCACTTAGAATCATCGTCGCTAAATCCACTCATCATGCTGCTAACTAGCCTTATGACATTGATTTCATGGCTGAGTGATATTCCATTGTGCCAAGTACCACCATTTCTTTATCCATTTTTCTCTTTCCTGGGATATTGAAGGTGTTCCGAAGCGGAGGTTCTTGGAAACAGAGCAGCCGTAAACTTTAGGGTGCCTGTGTCTTGTTTATTTTTAGTTTTGCCAATTTATACGCCCATGAGTGGAAGTGCCCTATGCTCTCTACGCTGTGTTTATTACTTGTTTCAGGACACACCGTACTCTTCTCCAGAGTGCCTGTTGGCAATTTATATCCCGCCCATCAGCGTAGCAAGGCTCCCATGTCTCCATGGCCTGTCCTGCTTTTCTGGTTTTTACTGTTTGTTCAGCATGGCCCTTTTGACCGAGGGCAAGCGAGACTTCTTTGTAGCGCTGATTTGCCCTTCCGGCTTGCTTGGTTGGCCAAAAAGGGCGTATGCGTTTTTTCCTGAATATATTCAGGAAAAAACGCATACGCCCTTTTTGGCCAAGGGCATCATTGTCAACGTTTTGCCGCTTTTCATGTGCTTTAAAGGCGAGTCGAATCTACCTCCTGAAATCTGTTTCCTGCAAATCTGCCTTGCTTTCAAATCCTCTTCGTTGCCTTCCCTCAATATATTTGTGGACGAGAGTTCTCATTTATAACTCTGCACGTTTGTGAATTGCAGTGCCCCTGAGCTCCATTTGTCTCCTCGCTTTTTTGGGAGCTGGGCGCAAAAGCGCAGGATTGCTTCAGGCCCTATTTTGGTTCTGGGGGGCAGGCTGAGCCTGTGGTTCATTCTTTTCCTGATGGGAAAATGGAGTGACCTATGCCTGTCCCAACACCTAGGGCTCGTCTCTCGTTGGTTCTGTGTCTTCCCGTTCATCCTCAGGACAAATTGCAACCTGTACAATCAGGAGGTTAAAGGTGCTGATTCTCCAAGTAGGGAGATGGTTAGTCAAGCGGCTGGAATGGTGAACCCGAGCACAAGGAGAGGAGAAATGAGGTGCGTTTTAGAAACCTTTCCCGATCTCACGGCATACCATCTTCTGGCTTTCCCATGCATGTTTTGATGTAGGAAGATGCCCTTGTACCTGGAGATTTGAGACCCATGGGGTGTGTTCCCCGCAGTGTTACTTTAAAGTATCTGCGTTTGCTCACCCAACCTCACCAATCCTCTCAGCCCCAAGAGTGTCCAGCCTTATGTCTCATCCAGCTGTGGGTCTAGATATGGTCAATCCAGGTTGCATCATAGACCCTGAACGGATTTTGTAAGAATTTCTCTCTCTTTCACTGTCTTTGTTTTGTCGGTTTTTTAAAGTAATTTATGTTTAGAATCGGGCTTGGCTGCTTTTCCCTGCTGTGTTGATGCCGCTTTACACCCTCTTGATTCACTTGCAGAGAGATATCGATACATAGGTTTTCAGATTCGTACTAGTCAGAATTATTCTTGTGCGGTGACTAGGGGGTGTTGAGTCCAGTTCACTGAGCAGGGAGTAGGCCTTGTCTATTACATATTTGGCTTATGGAGCGGTGTCTGAGCTAATTTCAAACCCTTGTTTTATGCATCACCTCACCTCACCTTTCCCGTTAAGCAGCCATAGTGTGTCTTCTAAAGGTGTGACTCTGTTCTGTTTTGTAATTCAGTTCAAGTGTAGCGATTTTGACATTCCCTCTATAAGCGATATCTTAGGATAAGTGTCTTTTTCTGTGTGACTTATTTCACTTAGAATCATCGTACCTAAATCCACACATCATGCTGCTAACTAGCCTTATGACATTGATTTCATGGCTGAGTGATATTCCATTGTGCCAAGTACCACCATTTCTTTATCCATTTTTCTCTTTCCTGGGATATTGAAGGTGTACCGAAGCGGAGGTTCTTGGAAACAGAGCAGCCGTAAACTTTAGGGTGCCTGTGTCTTGTTGATTTTTAGTTTTCCCAATTTATACGCCCATGAGTGGAAGTGCCCTATGCTCTCTACGCTGTGTTTATTACTTGTTTCAGGACACACCGTACTCTTCTCCAGATTGCCTGTTGGCAATTTATATCCCGCCCATCAGCGTAGCAAGGCTCCCATGTCTCCATGGCCTGTCCTGCTTTTCTGGTTTTTACTGTTTGTTCAGCATGGCCCTTTTGACCGAGGGCAAGCGAGACTTCTATGTAGCGCTGATTTGCCCTTCCGGCTTGCTTGGTTGGCCAAAAAGGGCGTATGCGTTTTTTCCTGAATATATTCAGGAAAAAACGCATACGCCCTTTTTGGCCAAGGGCATCATTGTCAACGTTTTGCCGCTTTTCATGTGCTTTAAAGGAGAGTCGAATCTACCTCCTGAAATCTGTTTCCTGCAAATCTGCCTTGCTTTCAAATCCTCTTCGTTGCCTTCCCTCAATATATTTGTGGACGAGAGTTCTCATTTATAACTCTGCACGTTTGTGAATTGCAGTGCCCCTGAGCTCCATTTGTCTCCTCGCTTTTTTGGGAGCTGGCCGCAAAAGCGCAGGATTGCTTCAGGCCCTATTTTGGTTCTGGGGGGCAGGCTGAGCCTGTGGTTCATTCTTCTTCCTGATGGGAAAATGGAGTGACCTATGCCTGTCCCAACACCTAGGGCTCGTCTCTCGTTGGTTCCGCGTCTTCCCGTTCATCCTCAGGACAAATTGCAACCTGTACAATCAGGAGGTTAAAGGTGCTGATTCTCCAAGTAGGGAGATGGTTAGTCAAGCGGCTGGAATGGCGAACCCGAGCACAAGGAGAGGAGAAATGAGGTGCGTTTTAGAAACCTTTCCCAATCTCATGGCATACCATCTTCTGGGTTTCCCATGCATGTTTTGATGTAGGAAGATTCCCTTGTACCTGGAGATTTGAGACCCATAGGGTGTGTTCCCCGCAGTGTTACTTTAAAGTATCTGCGTTTGCTCACCCAACCTCACCAATCCTCTCAGCCCCAAGAGTGTCCAGCCTTATGTCTCATCCAGCTGTGGGTCTAGATATGGTCAATCCAGGTTGCATCATAGACCCTGAACGGATTTTGTAAGAATTTCTCTCTCTTTCACTGTCTTTGTTTTGTGGGTTTTTTAAAGTAATTTATGTTTAGAATCGGGCTTGGCTGCTTTTCCCTGCTGTGTTGATGCCGCTTTACAACCTCTTGATTCACTTGCAGAGAGATATCGATACATAGGTTTTCAGATTCGTACTAGTCAGAATTATTCTTGTGCGGTGACTAGGGGGTGTTGAGTCCAGTTCACTGAGCAGGGAGTAGGCCTTGTCTATTACATATTTGGCTTATGGAGTGGTCTCTGAGCTAATTTCAAACCCTTGTTTTATGCATCACCCCACCTCACCTTTCCCGTTAAGCAGCCATAGTGTGTCTTCTACAGGTGTGACTCTGTTCTGTTTTGTAATTCAGTTCAAGTGTAGCGATTTTGACATTCCCTCTATAAGCGATATCTTAGGATAAGTGTCTTTTTCTGTGTGACTTATTTCACTTAGAATCATCGTCGCTAAATCCACTCATCATGCTGCTAACTAGCCTTATGACATTGATTTCATGGCTGAGTGATATTCCATTGTGCCAAGTACCACCATTTCTTTATCCATTTTTCTCTTTCCTGGGATATTGAAGGTGTTCCGAAGCGGAGGTTCTTGGAAACAGAGCAGCCGTAAACTTTAGGGTGCCCGTGTCTTGTTTATTTTTATTTTTGCCAATTTATACGCCCATGAGTGGAAGTGCCCTATGCTCTCTACGCTGTGTTTATTACTTGTTTCAGGACACACCGTACTCTTCTCCAGAGTGCCTGTTGGCAATTTATATCCCGCCCATCAGCGTAGCAAGGCTCCCATGTCTCCATGGCCTGTCCTGCTTTTCTGGTTTTTACTGTTTGTTCAGCATGGCCCTTTTGACCGAGGGCAAGCGAGACTTCTTTGTAGCGCTGATTTGCCCTTCCGGCTTGCTTGGTTGGCCAAAAAGGGCGTATGCGTTTTTTCCTGAATATATTCAGGAAAAAACGCATACGCCCTTTTTGGCCAAGGGCATCATTGTCAACGTTTTGCCGCTTTTCATGTGCTTTAAAGGCGAGTCGAATCTACCTCCTGAAATCTGTTTCCTGCAAATCTGCCTTGCTTTCAAATCCTCTTCGTTGCCTTCCCTCAATATATTTGTGGACGAGAGTTCTCATTTATAACTCTGCACGTTTGTGAATTGCAGTGCCCCTGAGCTCCATTTGTCTCCTCGCTTTTTTGGGAGCTGGCCGCAAAAGCGCAGGATTGCTTCAGGCCCTATTTTGGTTCTGGGGGGCAGGCTGAGCCTGTGGTTCATTTCTTCTTCCTGATGGGAAAATGGAGTGACCTATGCCTGTCCCAACACCTAGGGCTCGTCTCTCGTTGGTTCCGCGTCTTCCCGTTCATCCTCAGGACAAATTGCAACCTGTACAATCAGGAGGTTAAAGGTGCTGATTCTCCAAGTAGGGAGATGGTTAGTCAAGCGGCTGGAATGGCAAACCCGAGCACAAGGAGAGGAGAAATGAGGTGCGTTTTAGAAACCTTTCCCGATCTCACGGCATACCATCTTCTGGCTTTCCCATGCATGTTTTGATGTAGGAAGATGCCCTTGTACCTGGAGATTTGAGACCCATGGGGTGTGTTCCCCGCAGTGTTACTTTAAAGTATCTGCGTTTGCTCACCCAACCTCACCAATCCTCTCAGCCCCAAGAGTGTCCAGCCTTATGTCTCATCCAGCTGTGGGTCTAGATATGGTCAATCCAGGTTGCATCATAGACCCTGAACGGATTTTGTAAGAATTTCTCTCTCTTTCACTGTCTTTGTTTTGTGGGTTTTTTAAAGTAATTTATGTTTAGAATCGGGCTTGGCTGCTTTTCCCTGCTGTGTTGATGCCGCTTTACACCCTCTTGATTCACTTGCAGAGAGATATCGATACATAGGTTTTCAGATTCGTACTAGTCAGAATTATTCTTGTGCGGTGACTAGGGGGTGTTGAGTCCAGTTCACTGAGCAGGGAGTAGGCCTTGTCTATTACATATTTGGCTTATGGAGCGGTCTCTGAGCTAATTTCAAACCCTTGTTTTATGCATCACCCCACCTCAGCTTTCCCGTTAAGCAGCCATAGTGTGTCTTCTACAGGTGTGACTCTGTTCTGTTTTGTAATTCAGTTCAAGTGTAGCGATTTTGACATTCCCTCTATAAGCGATATCTTAGGATAAGTGTCTTTTTCTGTGTGACTTATTTCACTTAGAATCATCGTACCTAAATCCACTCATCATGTTGCTAACTAGCCTTATGACATTGATTTCATGGCTGAGTGATATTCCATTGTGCCAAGTACCACCATTTCTTTATCCATTTTTCTCTTTCCTGGGATATTGAAGGTGTACCGAAGTGGAGGTTCTTGGAAACAGAGCAGCCGTAAACTTTAGGGTGCCTGTGTCTTGTTGATTTTTAGTTTTCCCAATTTATACGCCCTTGAGTGGAAGTGCCCTATGCTCTCTACGCTGTGTTTATTACTTGTTTCAGGACACACCGTACTCTTCTGCAGAGTGCCTGTTGGCAATTTATATCCCGCCCATCAGCGTAGCAAGGCTCCCATGTCTCCATGGCCTGTCCTGCTTTTCTGGTTTTTACACTTTGTTCAGCATGGCCCTTTTGACCGAGGGCAAGCGAGACTTCTTTGTAGCGCTGATTTGCCCTTCCGGCTTGCTTGGTTGGCCATAAAGGGCGTATGCGTTTTTTCCTGAATATATTCAGGAAAAAACGCATACGCCCTTTATGGCCAAGGGCATCATTGTCAACGTTTTGCCGCTTTTCATGTGCTTTAAAGGCGAGTCGAATCTACCTCCTGAAATCTGTTTCCTGCAAATCTGCCTTGCTTTCAAATCCTCTTCGTTGCCTTCCCTCAATATATTTGTGGACGAGAGTTCTCATTTATAACTCTGCACGTTTGTGAATTGCAGTGCCCCTGAGCTCCATTTGTCTCCTCGCTTTTTTGGGAGCTGGCCGCAAAAGTGCAGGATTGCTTCAGGCCCTATTTTGGTTCTGGGGGGCAGGCTGAGCCTGTGGTTCATTCTTCTTCCTGATGGGAAAATGGAGTGACCTGTGCCTGTCCCACCACCTAGGGCTAGTCTTTCGTTGGTTCCCCGTCTTCCCGTTCATCCTCAGGACAAATTGCAACCTGGACGAAACAGTAGGTTAAAGGTGCTGATTCTCCAAGTAGGGAGATGGTTAGTCAAGCGGCTGGAATGGTGAACCCGAGCACAAGGAGAGGAGAAATGAGGTGCCTTTTAGAAACCTTTCCCGATCTCACGGCATACAATCTTCTGGCTTTCCCATGCATGTTTTGATGTAGGAAGATTCCCTTGTACCTGGAGATTTGAGACCCATGGGGTGTGTTCCCCGCAGTGTTACTTTAAAGTATCTGCGTTTGCTCACCCAACCTCACCAATCCTCTCAGCCCCAAGAGTGTCCAGCCTTATGTCTCATCCAGCTGTGGGTCTAGATATGGTCAATCCAGGTTGCATCAGAGACCCTGAACGGATTTTGTAAGAATTTCTCTCTCTTTCACTGTCTTTGTTTTGTGGGTTTTTTAAAGTAATTTATGTTTAGAATCGGGCTTGGCTGCTTTTCCCTGCTGTGTTGATGCCGCTTTACACCCTCTTGATTCACTTGCAGAGAGATATCGATACATCGGTTTTCAGATTCGTACTAGTCAGAATTATTCTTGTGCGGTGACTATGGGGTGTTGAGTCCAGTTCACTGAGTAGGGAGTAGGCCTTGTCTATTACATATTTGGCTTAAGGAGCGGTGTCTGAGCTAATTTCAAACCCTTGTTTTATGCATCACCCCACCTCACCTTTCCCGTTAAGCAGCCATAGTGTGTCTTCTAAAGGTGTGACTCTGTTCTGTTTTGTAATTCAGTTCAAGTGTAGCGATTTTGACATTCCCTCTATAAGCGATATCTTAGGATAAGTGTCTTTTTCTGTGTGACTTATTTCACTTAGAATCATCGTACCTAAATCCACACATCATGCTGCTAACTAGCCTTATGACATTGATTTCATGGCTGAGTGATATTCCATTGTGCCAAGTACCACCATTTCTTTATCCATTTTTCTCTTTCCTGGGATATTGAAGGTGTACCGAAGCGGAGGTTCTTGGAAACAGAGCAGCCGTAAACTTTAGGGTGCCTGTGTCTTGTTGATTTTTAGTTTTCCCAATTTATACGCCCATGAGTTGAAGTGCCCTATGCTCTCTACGCTGTGTTTATTACTTGTTCCAGGACACACCGTACTCTTCTCCAGAGTGCCTGTTGGCAATTTACATCCCGCCCATCAGCGTAGCAAGGCTCCCATGTCTCCATGGCCTGTCCTGCTTTTCTGGTTTTTACTGTTTGTTCAGCATGGCCCTTTTGACCGAGGGCATCGAGACTTCTTTGTAGCGCTGATTTGCCCTTCCGGCTTGCTTGGTTGGCCAAAAAGGGCGTATGCGTTTTTTCCTGAATATATTCAGGAAAAAACGCATACGCCCTTTTTGGCCAAGGGCATCATTGTCAACGTTTTGCCGCTTTTCATGTGCTTTAAAGGCGAGTCGAATCTACCTCCTGAAATCTGTTTCCTGCAAATCTGCCTTGCTTTCAAATCCTCTTCGTTGCCTTCCCTCAATATATTTGTGGACGAGAGTTCTCATTTATAACTCTGCACGTTTGTGAATTGCAGTGCCCCTGAGCTCCATTTGTCTCCTCGCTTTTTTGGGAGCTGGCCGCAAAAGCGCAGGATTGCTTCAGGCCCTATTTTGGTTCTGGGGGGCAGGCTGAGCCTGTGGTTCATTCTTCTTCCTGATGGGAAAATGGAGTGACCTGTGCCTGTCCCAACACCTAGGGCTAGTCTCTCGTTCGTTGCCCGTCTTCCCGTTCATCCTCAGGACAAATTGCAACCTGGACGAAACAGGAGGTTAAAGGTGCTGATTCTCCAAGTAGGGAGATGGTTAGTCAAGCGGCTGGAATGGCGAACCCGAGCACAAGGAGAGGAGAAATGAGGTGCGTTTTAGAAACCTTTCCCGATCTCACGGCATACCATCTTCTGGGTTTCCCATGCATGTTTTGATGTAGGAAGATTCCCTTGTACCTGGAGATTTGAGACCCATGGGGTGTGTTCCCCGCAGTGTTACTTTAAAGTATCTGCGTTTGCTCACCCAACCTCACCAATCCTCTCAGCCCCAAGAGTGTCCAGCCTTATGTCTCATCCAGCTGTGGGTCTAGATATGGTCAATCCAGGTTGCATCATAGACCCTGAACGGATTTTGTAAGAATTTCTCTCTCTTTCACTGTCTTTGTTTTGTGGGTTTTTTAAAGTAATTTATGTTTAGAATCGGGCTTGGCTGCTTTTCCCTGCTGTGTTGATGCCGCTTTACACCCTCTTGATTCACTTGCAGAGAGATATCGATACATAGGTTTTCAGATTCGTACTAGTCAGAATTATTCTTGTGCGGTGACTAGGGGGTGTTGAGTCCAGTTCACTGAGCAGGGAGTAGGCCTTGTCTATTACATATTTGGCTTATGGAGCGGTCTCTGAGCTAATTTCAAACCCTTGTTTTATGCATCACCCCACCTCACCTTTCCCGTTAAGCAGCCATAGTGTGTCTTCTACAGATGTGACTGTGTTCTGTTTTGTAATTCAGTTCAAGTGTAGCGATTTTGACGTTCCCTCTATAAGCGATATATTAGGATAAGTGTCTTTTTCTGTGTGACTTATTTCACTTAGAATCATCGTACCTACATCCACTCATAATGCTGCTAACTAGCCTTATGACATTGATTTCATGGCTGAGTGATATTCCATTGTGCCAAGTCCCACCATTTCTTTATCCATTTTTCTCTTTCCTGGGATATTGAAGGTGTTCCGAAGCGGAGGTTCTTGGAAACAGAGCAGCCGTAAACTTTAGGGTGCCTGTGTCTTGTTGATTTTTAGTTTTCCCAATTTATACGCCCATGAGTGGAAGTGCCCTATGCTGTCTACGCTGTGTTTATTACTTGTTTCAGGACACAACGTACTCTTCTCCAGAGTGCCTGTTGGCAATTTATATCCCGCCCATCAGCGTAGCAAGGCTCCCATGTCTCCATGGCCTGTCCTTCTTTTCTGGTTTTTACACTTTGTTCAGCATGGCCCTTTTGACCGAGGGCAAGCGAGACTTCTTTGTAGCGCTGATTTGCCCTTCCGGCTTGCTTGGTTGGCCAAAAAGGGCGTATGCGTTTTTTCCTGAATATATTCAGGAAAAAACGCATACGCCCTTTTTGGCCAAGGGCATCATTGTCAACGTTTTGCCGCTTTTCATGTGCTTTAAAGGCGAGTCGAATCTACCTCCTGAAATCTGTTTCCTGCAAATCTGCCTTGCTTTCAAATCCTCTTCGTTGCCTTCCCTCAATATATTTGTGGACGAGAGTTCTCATTTATAACTCTGCACGTTTGTGAATTGCAGTGCCCCTGAGCTCCATTTGTCTCCTCGCTTTTTTGGGAGCTGGCCGCAAAAGCGCAGGATTGCTTCAGGCCCTATTTTGGTTCTGGGGGGCAGGCTGAGCCTGTGATTCATTCTTCTTCCTGATGGGAAAATGGAGTGACCTGTGCCTGTCCCAATACCTAGGGCTAGTCTTTCGTTGGTTCCCCGTCTTCCCGTTCATCCTCAGGACAAATTGCAACCTGGACGAAACAGTAGGTTAAAGGTGCTGATTCTCCAAGTAGGGAGAGGGTTAGTCAAGCGGCTGGAATGGTGAACCCGAGCACAAGGAGAGGAGAAATGAGGTGCGTTTTAGAAACCTTTCCCGATCTCACGGCATACCATCTTCTGGCTTTCCCATGCATGTTTTGATGTAGGAAGATTCCCTTGTACCTGGAGATTTGAGACCCATGGGGTGTGTTCCCCGCAGTGTTACTTTAAAGTATATGCGTTTGCTCACCCAACCTCACCAATCCTATCAGCCCCAAGAGTGTCCAGCCTTATATTTCATCCAGCTGTCGGTCTAGATATGGTCAATCCAGGTTGCATCATAGACCCTGAACGGATTTTGTAAGAATTTCTCTCTCTTTCACTGTCTTTGTTTTGTGGGTTTTTTAAAGTAATTTATGTTTAGAATCGGGCTTGGCTGCTTTTCCCTGCTGTGTTGATGCCGCTTTACACCCCCTTGATTCACTTGCAGAGAGATATCGATACATAGGTTTTCAGATTCGTACTAGTCAGAATTATTCTTGTGCGGTGACTAGGGGGTGTTGAGTCCAGTTCACTGAGCAGGGAGTAGGCCTTGTCTATTACATATTTGGCTTATGGAGCGGTCTCTGAGCTAATTTCAAACCCTTGTTTTATGCATCACCCCACCTCACCTTTCCCGTTAAGCAGCCATAGTGTGTCTTCTACAGGTGTGACTGTGTTCTGTTTTGTAATTCAGTTCAAGTGTAGCGATTTTGACGTTCCCTCTATAAGCGATATATTAGGATAAGTGTCTTTTTCTGTGTGACTTATTTCACTTAGAATCATCGTACCTACATCCACTCATAATGCTGCTAACTAGCCTTATGACATTGATTTCATGGCTGAGTGATATTCCATTGTGCCAAGTCCCACCATTTCTTTATCCATTTTTCTCTTTCCTGGGATATTGAAGGTGTTCCGAAGCGGAGGTTCTTGGAAACAGAGCAGCCGTAAACTTTAGGGTGCCTGTGTCTTGTTGATTTTTAGTTTTCCCAATTTATACGCCCATGAGTGGAAGTGCCCTATGCTCTCTACGCTGTGTTTATTACTTGTTTCAGGACACACCGTACTCTTCTCCAGAGTGCCTGTTGGCAATTTATATCCCGCCCATCAGCGTAGCAAGGCTCCCATGTCTCCATGGCCTGTCCTGCTTTTCTGGTTTTTACTGTTTGTTCAGCATGGCCCTTTTGACCAAGGGCAAGCGAGACTTCTTTGTAGCGCTGATTTGCCCTTCCGGCTTGCTTGGTTGGCCAAAAAGGGCGTATGCGTTTTTTCCTGAATATATTCAGGAAAAAACGCATACGCCCTTTTTGGCCAAGGGCATCATTGTCAACGTTTTGCCGCTTTTCATGTGCTTTAAAGGCGAGTCGAATCTACCTCCTGAAATCTGTTTCCTGCAAATCTGCCTTGCTTTCAAATCCTCTTCGTTGCCTTCCCTCAATATATTTGTGGACGAGAGTTCTCATTTATAACTCTGCACGTTTGTGAATTGCAGTGCCCCTGAGCTCCATTTGTCTCCTCGCTTTTTTGGGAGCTGGCCGCAAAAGCGCAGGATTGCTTCAGGCCCTATTTTGGTTCTGGGGGGCAGGCTGAGCCTGTGGTTCATTCTTCTTCCTGATGGGAAAATGGAGTGACCTGTGCCTGTCCCAATACCTAGGGCTAGTCTTTCGTTGGTTCCCCGTCTTCCCGTTCATCCTCAGGACAAATTGCAACCTGGACGAAACAGTAGGTTAAAGGTGCTGATTCTCCAAGTAGGGAGAGGGTTAGTCAAGCGGCTGGAATGGTGAACCCGAGCACAAGGAGAGGAGAAATGAGGTGCGTTTTAGAAACCTTTCCCGATCTCACGGCATACCATCTTCTGGCTTTCCCATGCATGTTTTGATGTAGGAAGATTCCCTTGTACCTGGAGATTTGAGACCCATGGGGTGTGTTCCCCGCAGTGTTACTTTAAAGTATCTGCGTTTGCTCACCCAACCTCACCAATCCTCTCAGCCCCAAGAGTGTCCAGCCTTATGTCTCATCCAGCTGTCGGTCTAGATATGGTCAATCCAGGTTGCATCATAGACCCTGAACGGATTTTGTAAGAATTTCTCTCTCTTTCACTGTCTTTGTTTTGTCGGTTTTTTAAAGTAATTTATGTTTAGAATCGGGCTTGGCTGCTTTTCCCTGCTGTGTTGATGCCGCTTTACACCCTCTTGATTCACTTGCAGAGAGATATCGATACATAGGTTTTCAGATTCGTACTAGTCAGAATTATTCTTGTGCGGTGACTAGGGGGTGTTGAGTCCAGTTCACTGAGCAGGGAGTAGGCCTTGTCTATTACATATTTAGCTTATGGAGCGGTGTCTGAGCTAATTTCAAACCCTTGTTTTATGCATCACCCCACCTCACCTTTCCCGTTAAGCAGCCATAGTGTTTCTTCTACAGGTGTGACTGTGTTCTGTTTTGTAATTCAGTTCAAGTGTAGCGATTTTGACGTTCCCTCTATAAGCGATATATTAGGATAAGTGTCTTTTTCTGTGTGACTTATTTCACTTAGAATCATCGTACCTACATCCACTCATCATGCTGCTAACTAGCCTTATGACATTGATTTCATGGCTGAGTGATATTCCATTGTGCCAAGTCCCACCATTTCTTTATCCATTTTTCTCTTTCCTGGGATATTGAAGGTGTTCCGAAGCGGAGGTTCTTGGAAACAGAGCAGCCGTAAACTTTAGGGTGCCTGTGTCTTGTTGATTTTTAGTTTTCCCAATTTATACGCCCATGAGTGGAAGTGCCCTATGCTCTCTACGCTGTGTTTATTACTTGTTTCAGGACACACCGTACTCTTCTCCAGAGTGCCTGTTGGCAATTTATATCCCGCCCATCAGCGTAGCAAGGCTCCCATGTCTCCATGGCCTGTCCTGCTTTTCTGGTTTTTACTGTTTGTTCAGCATGGCCCTTTTGACCAAGGGCAAGCGAGACTTCTTTGTAGCGCTGATTTGCCCTTCCGGCTTGCTTGGTTGGCCAAAAAGGGCGTATGCGTTTTTTCCTGAATATATTCAGGAAAAAACGCATACGCCCTTTTTGGCCATGGGCATCATTGTCAACGTTTTGCCGCTTTTCATGTGCTTTAAAGGCGAGTCGAATCTACCTCCTGAAATCTGTTTCCTGCAAATCTGCCTTGCTTTCAAATCCTCTTCGTTGCCTTCCCTCAATATATTTGTGGACGAGAGTTCTCATTTATAACTCTGCACGTTTGTGAATTGCAGTGCCCCTGAGCTCCATTTGTCTCCTCGCTTTTTTGGGAGCTGGCCGCAAAAGCGCAGGATTGCTTCAGGCCCTATTTTGGTTCTGGGGGGCAGGCTGAGCCTGTGGTTCATTCTTCTTCCTGATGGGAAAATGGAGTGACCTGTGCCTGTCCCAATACCTAGGGCTAGTCTTTCGTTGGTTCCCCGTCTTCCCGTTCATCCTCAGGACAAATTGCAACCTGGACGAAACAGTAGGTTAAAGGTGCTGATTCTCCAAGTAGGGAGAGGTTTAGTCAAGCGGCTGGAATGGTGAACCCGAGCACAAGGAGAGGAGAAATGAGGTGCGTTTTAGAAACCTTTCCCGATCTCACGGCATACCATCTTCTGGCTTTCCCATGCATGTTTTGATGTAGGAAGATTCCCTTGTACCTGGAGATTTGAGACCCATGGGGTGTGTTCCCCGCAGTGTTACTTTAAAGTATCTGCGTTTGCTCACCCAACCTCACCAATCCTCTCAGCCCCAAGAGTGTCCAGCCTTATGTCTCATCCAGCTGTCGGTCTAGATATGGTCAATCCAGGTTGCATCATAGACCCTGAACGGATTTTGTAAGAATTTCTCTCTCTTTCACTGTCTTTGTTTTGTGGGTTTTTTAAAGTAATTTATGTTTAGAATCGGGCTTGGCTGCTTTTCCCTGCTGTGTTGATGCCGCTTTACACCCTCTTGATTCACTTGCAGAGAGATATCGATACATAGGTTTTCAGATTCGTACTAGTCAGAATTATTCTTGTGCGGTGACTAGGGGGTGTTGAGTCCAGTTCACTGAGCAGGGAGTAGGCCTTGTCTATTACATATTTGGCTTATGGAGCGGTGTCTGAGCTAATTTCAAACCCTTGTTTTATGCATCACCCCACCTCACCTTTCCCGTTAAGCAGCCATAGTGTTTCTTCTACAGGTGTGACTGTGTTCTGTTTTGTAATTCAGTTCAAGTGTAGCGATTTTGACGTTCCCTCTATAAGCGATATATTAGGATAAGTGTCTTTTTCTGTGTGACTTATTTCACTTAGAATCATCGTACCTACATCCACTCATCATGCTGCTAACTAGCCTTATGACATTGATTTCATGGCTGAGTGATATTCCATTGTGCCAAGTCCCACCATTTCTTTATCCATTTTTCTCTTTCCTGGGATATTGAAGGTGTTCCGAAGCGGAGGTTCTTGGAAACAGAGCAGCCGTAAACTTTAGGGTGCCTGTGTCTTGTTGATTTTTAGTTTTCCCAATTTATACGCCCATGAGTGGAAGTGCCCTATGCTCTCTACGCTGTGTTTATTACTTGTTTCAGGACACACCGTACTCTTCTCCAGAGTGCCTGTTGGCAATTTATATCCCGCCCATCAGCGTAGCAAGGCTCCCATGTCTCCATGGCCTGTCCTGCTTTTCTGGTTTTTACTGTTTGTTCAGCATGGCCCTTTTGACCAAGGGCAAGCGAGACTTCTTTGTAGCGCTGATTTGCCCTTCCGGCTTGCTTGGTTGGCCAAAAAGGGCGTATGCGTTTTTTCCTGAATATATTCAGGAAAAAACGCATACGCCCTTTTTGGCCATGGGCATCATTGTCAACGTTTTGCCGCTTTTCATGTGCTTTAAAGGCGAGTCGAATCTACCTCCTGAAATCTGTTTCCTGCAAATCTGCCTTGCTTTCAAATCCTCTTCGTTGCCTTCCCTCAATATATTTGTGGACGAGAGTTCTCATTTATAACTCTGCACGTTTGTGAATTGCAGTGCCCCTGAGCTCCATTTGTCTCCTCGCTTTTTTGGGAGCTGGCCGCAAAAGCGCAGGATTGCTTCAGGCCCTATTTTGGTTCTGGGGGGCAGGCTGAGCCTGTGGTTCATTCTTCTTCCTGATGGGAAAATGGAGTGACCTGTGCCTGTCCCAATACCTAGGGCTAGTCTTTCGTTGGTTCCCCGTCTTCCCGTTCATCCTCAGGACAAATTGCAACCTGGACGAAACAGTAGGTTAAAGGTGCTGATTCTCCAAGTAGGGAGATGGTTAGTCAAGCGGCTGGAATGGTGAACCCGAGCATAAGGAGAGGAGAAATGAGGTGCGTTTTGGAAACCTTTCCCGATCTCACGGCATACCATCTTCTGGCTTTCCCATGCATGTTTTGATGTAGGAAGATTCCCTTGTACCTGGAGATTTGAGACCCATGGGGTGTGTTCCCCGCAGTGTTACTTTAAAGTATCTGCGTTTGCTCACCCAACCTCACCAATCCTCTCAGCCCCAAGAGTGTCCAGCCTTATGTCTCATCCAGCTGTGGGTCTAGATATGGTCAATCCAGGTTGCATCATAGACCCTGAACGGATTTTGTAAGAATTTCTCTCTCTTTCACTGTCTTTGTTTTGTGGGTTTTTTAAAGTAATTTATGTTTAGAATCGGGCTTGGCTGCTTTTCCCTGCTGTGTTGATGCCGCTTTACACCCCCTTGATTCACTTGCAGAGAGATATCGATACATAGGTTTTCAGATTCGTACTAGTCAGAATTATTCTTGTGCGGTGACTAGGGGGTGTTGAGTCCAGTTCACTGAGCAGGGAGTAGGCCTTGTCTATTACATATTTGGCTTATGGAGCGGTCTCTGAGCTAATTTCAAACCCTTGTTTTATGCATCACCCCACCTCACCTTTCCCGTTAAGCAGCCATAGTGTGTCTTCTACAGGTGTGACTGTGTTCTGTTTTGTAATTCAGTTCAAGTGTAGCGATTTTGACGTTCCCTCTATAAGCGATATATTAGGATAAGTGTCTTTTTCTGTGTGACTTATTTCACTTAGAATCATCGTACCTACATCCACTCATAATGCTGCTAACTAGCCTTATGACATTGATTTCATGGCTGAGTGATATTCCATTGTGCCAAGTCCCACCATTTCTTTATCCATTTTTCTCTTTCCTGGGATATTGAAGGTGTTCCGAAGCGGAGGTTCTTGGAAACAGAGCAGCCGTAAACTTTAGGGTGCCTGTGTCTTGTTGATTTTTAGTTTTCCCAATTTATACGCCCATGAGTGGAAGTGCCCTATGCTCTCTACGCTGTGTTTATTACTTGTTTCAGGACACACCGTACTCTTCTCCAGAGTGCCTGTTGGCAATTTATATCCCGCCCATCAGCGTAGCAAGGCTCCCATGTCTCCATGGCCTGTCCTGCTTTTCTGGTTTTTACTGTTTGTTCAGCCTGGCCCTTTTGACCAAGGGCAAGCGAGACTTCTTTGTAGCGCTGATTTGCCCTTCCGGCTTGCTTGGTTGGCCAAAAAGGGCGTATGCGTTTTTTCCTGAATATATTCAGGAAAAAACGCATACGCCCTTTTTGGCCAAGGGCATCATTGTCAACGTTTTGCCGCTTTTCATGTGCTTTAAAGGCGAGTCGAATCTACCTCCTGAAATCTGTTTCCTGCAAATCTGCCTTGCTTTCAAATCCTCTTCGTTGCCTTCCCTCAATATATTTGTGGACGAGAGTTCTCATTTATAACTCTGCACGTTTGTGAATTGCAGTGCCCCTGAGCTCCATTTGTCTCCTCGCTTTTTTGGGAGCTGGCCGCAAAAGCGCAGGATTGCTTCAGGCCCTATTTTGGTTCTGGGGGGCAGGCTGAGCCTGTGGTTCATTCTTCTTCCTGATGGGAAAATGGAGTGACCTGTGCCTGTCCCAATACCTAGGGCTAGTCTTTCGTTGGTTCCCCGTCTTCCCGTTCATCCTCAGGACAAATTGCAACCTGGACGAAACAGTAGGTTAAAGGTGCTGATTCTCCAAGTAGGGAGAGGGTTAGTCAAGCGGCTGGAATGGTGAACCCGAGCACAAGGAGAGGAGAAATGAGGTGCGTTTTAGAAACCTTTCCCGATCTCACGGCATACCATCTTCTGGCTTTCCCATGCATGTTTTGATGTAGGAAGATTCCCTTGTACCTGGAGATTTGAGACCCATGGGGTGTGTTCCCCGCAGTGTTACTTTAAAGTATCTGCGTTTGCTCACCCAACCTCACCAATCCTCTCAGCCCCAAGAGTGTCCAGCCTTATGTCTCATCCAGCTGTCGGTCTAGATATGGTCAATCCAGGTTGCATCATAGACCCTGAACGGATTTTGTAAGAATTTCTCTCTCTTTCACTGTCTTTGTTTTGTGGGTTTTTTAAAGTAATTTATGTTTAGAATCGGGCTTGGCTGCTTTTCCCTGCTGTGTTGATGCCGCTTTACACCCTCTTGATTCACTTGCAGAGAGATATCGATACATAGGTTTTCAGATTCGTACTAGTCAGAATTATTCTTGTGCGGTGACTAGGGGGTGTTGAGTCCAGTTCACTGAGCAGGGAGTAGGCCTTGTCTATTACATATTTGGCTTATGGAGCGGTGTCTGAGCTAATTTCAAACCCTTGTTTTATGCATCACCCCACCTCACCTTTCCCGTTAAGCAGCCATAGTGTTTCTTCTACAGGTGTGACTGTGTTCTGTTTTGTAATTCAGTTCAAGTGTAGCGATTTTGACGTTCCCTCTATAAGCGATATATTAGGATAAGTGTCTTTTTCTGTGTGACTTATTTCACTTAGAATCATCGTACCTACATCCACTCATCATGCTGCTAACTAGCCTTATGACATTGATTTCATGGCTGAGTGATATTCCATTGTGCCAAGTCCCACCATTTCTTTATCCATTTTTCTCTTTCCTGGGATATTGAAGGTGTTCCGAAGCGGAGGTTCTTGGAAACAGAGCAGCCGTAAACTTTAGGGTGCCTGTGTCTTGTTGATTTTTAGTTTTCCCAATTTATACGCCCATGAGTGGAAGTGCCCTATGCTCTCTACGCTGTGTTTATTACTTGTTTCAGGACACACCGTACTCTTCTCCAGAGTGCCTGTTGGCAATTTATATCCCGCCCATCAGCGTAGCAAGGCTCCCATGTCTCCATGGCCTGTCCTGCTTTTCTGGTTTTTACTGTTTGTTCAGCATGGCCCTTTTGACCAAGGGCAAGCGAGACTTCTTTGTAGCGCTGATTTGCCCTTCCGGCTTGCTTGGTTGGCCAAAAAGGGCGTATGCGTTTTTTCCTGAATATATTCAGGAAAAAACGCATACGCCCTTTTTGGCCATGGGCATCATTGTCAACGTTTTGCCGCTTTTCATGTGCTTTAAAGGCGAGTCGAATCTACCTCCTGAAATCTGTTTCCTGCAAATCTGCCTTGCTTTCAAATCCTCTTCGTTGCCTTCCCTCAATATATTTGTGGACGAGAGTTCTCATTTATAACTCTGCACGTTTGTGAATTGCAGTGCCCCTGAGCTCCATTTGTCTCCTCGCTTTTTTGGGAGCTGGCCGCAAAAGCGCAGGATTGCTTCAGGCCCTATTTTGGTTCTGGGGGGCAGGCTGAGCCTGTGGTTCATTCTTCTTCCTGATGGGAAAATGGAGTGACCTGTGCCTGTCCCAATACCTAGGGCTAGTCTTTCGTTGGTTCCCCGTCTTCCCGTTCATCCTCAGGACAAATTGCAACCTGGACGAAACAGTAGGTTAAAGGTGCTGATTCTCCAAGTAGGGAGATGGTTAGTCAAGCGGCTGGAATGGTGAACCCGAGCATAAGGAGAGGAGAAATGAGGTGCGTTTTGGAAACCTTTCCCGATCTCACGGCATACCATCTTCTGGCTTTCCCATGCATGTTTTGATGTAGGAAGATTCCCTTGTACCTGGAGATTTGAGACCCATGGGGTGTGTTCCCCGCAGTGTTACTTTAAAGTATCTGCGTTTGCTCACCCAACCTCACCAATCCTCTCAGCCCCAAGAGTGTCCAGCCTTATGTCTCATCCAGCTGTCGGTCTAGATATGGTCAATCCAGGTTGCATCATAGACCCTGAACGGATTTTGTAAGAATTTCTCTCTCTTTCACTGTCTTTGTTTTGTCGGTTTTTTAAAGTAATTTATGTTTAGAATCGGGCTTGGCTGCTTTTCCCTGCTGTGTTGATGCCGCTTTACACCCTCTTGATTCACTTGCAGAGAGATATCGATACATAGGTTTTCAGATTCGTACTAGTCAGAATTATTCTTGTGCGGTGACTAGGGGGTGTTGAGTCCAGTTCACTGAGCAGGGAGTAGGCCTTGTCTATTACATATTTAGCTTATGGAGCGGTGTCTGAGCTAATTTCAAACCCTTGTTTTATGCATCACCCCACCTCACCTTTCCCGTTAAGCAGCCATAGTGTTTCTTCTACAGGTGTGACTGTGTTCTGTTTTGTAATTCAGTTCAAGTGTAGCGATTTTGACGTTCCCTCTATAAGCGATATATTAGGATAAGTGTCTTTTTCTGTGTGACTTATTTCACTTAGAATCATCGTACCTACATCCACTCATCATGCTGCTAACTAGCCTTATGACATTGATTTCATGGCTGAGTGATATTCCATTGTGCCAAGTACCACCATTTCTTTATCCATTTTTCTCTTTCCTGGGATATTGAAGGTGTACCGAAGCGTAGGTTCTTGGCAACAGAGCAGCCGTAAAGTTTGGGGTGCCTATGTCTTGTTGATTTTTAGTTTTCCCAATTTATACGCCCATGAGTGGAAGTGCCCTATGCTCTCTACGCTGTGTTTATTACTTGTTTCAGGACACACCGTACTCTTCTCCAGAGTGCCTGTTGGCAATTTACATGCCGCCCATCAGCGTAGCAAGGCTCCCATGTCTCCATGGCCTGTCCTGCTTTTCTGGTTTTTACACTTTGTTCAGCATGGCCCTTTTGACCGAGGGCAAGCGAGACTTCTTTGTAGCGCTGATTTGCCCTTCCGGCCTGCTTGGTTGGCCAAAAAGGGCGTATGCGTTTTTTCCTGAATATATTCAGGAAAAAACGCATACGCCCTTTTTGGCCATGGGCATCATTGTCAACGTTTTGCCGCTTTTCATGTGCTTTAAAGGCGAGTCGAATCTACCTCCTGAAATCTGTTTCCTGCAAATCTGCCTTGCTTTCAAATCCTCTTCGTTGCCTTCCCTCAATATATTTGTGGACGAGAGTTCTCATTTATAACTCTGCACGTTTGTGAATTGCAGTGCCCCTGAGCTCCATTTGTCTCCTCGCTTTTTTGGGAGCTGGCCGCAAAAGCGCAGGATTGCTTCAGGCCCTATTTTGGTTCTGGGGGGCAGGCTGAGCCTGTGGTTCATTCTTCTTCCTGATGGGAAAATGGAGTGACCTGTGCCTGTCCCAATACCTAGGGCTAGTCTTTCGTTGGTTCCCCGTCTTCCCGTTCATCCTCAGGACAAATTGCAACCTGGACGAAACAGTAGGTTAAAGGTGCTGATTCTCCAAGTAGGGAGAGGGTTAGTCAAGCGGCTGGAATGGTGAACCCGAGCACAAGGAGAGGAGAAATGAGGTGCGTTTTAGAAACCTTTCCCGATCTCACGGCATACCATCTTCTGGCTTTCCCATGCATGTTTTGATGTAGGAAGATTCCCTTGTACCTGGAGATTTGAGACCCATGGGGTGTGTTCCCCGCAGTGTTACTTTAAAGTATCTGCGTTTGCTCACCCAACCTCACCAATCCTCTCAGCCCCAAGAGTGTCCAGCCTTATGTCTCATCCAGCTGTCGGTCTAGATATGGTCAATCCAGGTTGCATCATAGACCCTGAACGGATTTTGTAAGAATTTCTCTCTCTTTCACTGTCTTTGTTTTGTGGGTTTTTTAAAGTAATTTATGTTTAGAATCGGGCTTGGCTGCTTTTCCCTGCTGTGTTGATGCCGCTTTACACCCTCTTGATTCACTTGCAGAGAGATATCGATACATAGGTTTTCAGATTCGTACTAGTCAGAATTATTCTTGTGCGGTGACTAGGGGGTGTTGAGTCCAGTTCACTGAGCAGGGAGTAGGCCTTGTCTATTACATATTTGGCTTATGGAGCGGTGTCTGAGCTAATTTCAAACCCTTGTTTTATGCATCACCCCACCTCACCTTTCCCGTTAAGCAGCCATAGTGTTTCTTCTACAGGTGTGACTGTGTTCTGTTTTGTAATTCAGTTCAAGTGTAGCGATTTTGACGTTCCCTCTATAAGCGATATATTAGGATAAGTGTCTTTTTCTGTGTGACTTATTTCACTTAGAATCATCGTACCTACATCCACTCATCATGCTGCTAACTAGCCTTATGACATTGATTTCATGGCTGAGTGATATTCCATTGTGCCAAGTCCCACCATTTCTTTATCCATTTTTCTCTTTCCTGGGATATTGAAGGTGTTCCGAAGCGGAGGTTCTTGGAAACAGAGCAGCCGTAAACTTTAGGGTGCCTGTGTCTTGTTGATTTTTAGTTTTCCCAATTTATACGCCCATGAGTGGAAGTGCCCTATGCTCTCTACGCTGTGTTTATTACTTGTTTCAGGACACACCGTACTCTTCTCCAGAGTGCCTGTTGGCAATTTATATCCCGCCCATCAGCGTAGCAAGGCTCCCATGTCTCCATGGCCTGTCCTGCTTTTCTGGTTTTTACTGTTTGTTCAGCATGGCCCTTTTGACCAAGGGCAAGCGAGACTTCTTTGTAGCGCTGATTTGCCCTTCCGGCTTGCTTGGTTGGCCAAAAAGGGCGTATGCGTTTTTTCCTGAATATATTCAGGAAAAAACGCATACGCCCTTTTTGGCCATGGGCATCATTGTCAACGTTTTGCCGCTTTTCATGTGCTTTAAAGGCGAGTCGAATCTACCTCCTGAAATCTGTTTCCTGCAAATCTGCCTTGCTTTCAAATCCTCTTCGTTGCCTTCCCTCAATATATTTGTGGACGAGAGTTCTCATTTATAACTCTGCACGTTTGTGAATTGCAGTGCCCCTGAGCTCCATTTGTCTCCTCGCTTTTTTGGGAGCTGGCCGCAAAAGCGCAGGATTGCTTCAGGCCCTATTTTGGTTCTGGGGGGCAGGCTGAGCCTGTGGTTCATTCTTCTTCCTGATGGGAAAATGGAGTGACCTGTGCCTGTCCCAATACCTAGGGCTAGTCTTTCGTTGGTTCCCCGTCTTCCCGTTCATCCTCAGGACAAATTGCAACCTGGACGAAACAGTAGGTTAAAGGTGCTGATTCTCCAAGTAGGGAGATGGTTAGTCAAGCGGCTGGAATGGTGAACCCGAGCATAAGGAGAGGAGAAATGAGGTGCGTTTTGGAAACCTTTCCCGATCTCACGGCATACCATCTTCTGGCTTTCCCATGCATGTTTTGATGTAGGAAGATTCCCTTGTACCTGGAGATTTGAGACCCATGGGGTGTGTTCCCCGCAGTGTTACTTTAAAGTATCTGCGTTTGCTCACCCAACCTCACCAATCCTCTCAGCCCCAAGAGTGTCCAGCCTTATGTCTCATCCAGCTGTGGGTCTAGATATGGTCAATCCAGGTTGCATCATAGACCCTGAACGGATTTTGTAAGAATTTCTCTCTCTTTCACTGTCTTTGTTTTGTCGGTTTTTTAAAGTAATTTATGTTTAGAATCGGGCTTGGCTGCTTTTCCCTGCTGTGTTGATGCCGCTTTACACCCTCTTGATTCACTTGCAGAGAGATATCGATACATAGGTTTTCAGATTCTTACTAGTCAGATATATTCTTGTGTGGTGACTAGGGTGTGTTGAGTCCAGTTCACTGAGCAGGGAGTAGGCCTTGTCTATGACATATTTGGCTTATGGAGCGGTCTCTGAGCTAATTTCAAACCCTTGTTTTATGCATCACCCCACCTCACCTTTCCCGTTAAGCAGCCATAGTGTGTCTTCTAAAGGTGTGACTCTGTTCTCTTTTGTAATTCAGTTCAAGTGTAGCGATTTTGACATTCCCTCTATAAGCGATATCTTAGGATAAGTGTCTTTTTCTGTGTGACTTATTTCACTTAGAATCATCGTACCTAAATCCACTCATCATGCTGCTAACTAGCCTTATGACATTGATTTCATGGCTGAGTGATATTCCATTGTGCCAAGTACCACCATTTCTTTATCCATTTTTCTCTTTCCTGGGATATTGAAGGTGTACCGAAGTGGAGGTTCTTGGAAACAGAGCAGCCGTAAACTTTAGGGTGCCTGTGTCTTTTTGATTTTTAGTTTTCCCAATTTATACGCCCTTGAGTGGAAGTGCCCTATGCTCTCTACGCTGTGTTTATTACTTGTTTCAGGACACACCGTACTCTTCTCCAGAGTACCTGTTGGCAATTTACATCCCTCCCATCAGCGTAGCAAGGCTCCCATGTCTCCATGGCCTGTCCTGCTTTTCTGGTTTTTACACTTTGTTCAGCATGGCCCTTTTGACCGAGGGCAAGCGAGACTTCTTTGTAGCGCTGATTTGCCCTTCCGGCTTGCTTGGTTGGCCAAAAAGGGCGTATGCGTTTTTTCCTGAATATATTCAGGAAAAAACGCATACGCCCTTTTTGGCCAAGGGCATCATTGTCAACGTTTTGCCGCTTTTCATGTGCTTTAAAGGCGAGTCGAATCTACCTGCTGAAATCTGTTTCCTGCAAATCTGCCTTGCTTTCAAATCCTCTTCGTTGCCTTCCCTCAATATATTTGTGGACGAGAGTTCTCATTTATAACTCTGCACGTTTGTGAATTGCAGTGCCCCTGAGCTCCATTTGTCTCCTCGCTTTTTTGGGAGCTGGCCGCAAAAGCGCAGGATTGCTTCAGGCCCTATTTTGGTTCTGGGGGGCAGGCTGAGCCTGTGGTTCATTCTTCTTCCTGATGGGAAAATGGAGTGACCTGTGCCTGTCCCAACACCTTGGGCTAGTCTTTCGTTGGTTCCCCGTCTTCCCGTTCATCCTCAGGACAAATTGCAACCTGGACGAAACAGTAGGTTAAAGGTGCTGATTCTCCAAGTAGGGAGATGGTTAGTCAAGCGGCTGGAATGGCGAACCCGAGCACAAGGAGAGGAGAAATGAGGTGCGTTTTAGAAACCTTTCCCGATCTCACGGCATACCATCTTCTGGCTTTCCCATGCATGTTTTGATGTAGGAAGATTCCCTTGTACCTGGAGATTTGAGACCCATGGGGTGTGTTCCCCGCAGTGTTACTTTAAAGTATCTGCGTTTGCTCACCCAACCTCACCAATCCTCTCAGCCCCAAGAGTGTCCAGCCTTATGTCTCATCCAGCTGTTGGTCTAGATATGGTCAATCCAGGTTGCATCATAGACCCTGAACGGATTTTGTAAGAATTTCTCTCTCTTTCACTGTCTTTGTTTTGTGGGTTTTTTAAAGTAATTTATGTTTAGAATCGGGCTTGGCTGCTTTTCCCTGCTGTGTTGATGCCGCTTTACACCCTCTTGATTCACTTGCAGAGAGATATCGATACATAGGTTTTCAGATTCGTACTAGTCAGAATTATTCTTGTGCTTGACTAGGGGGTGTTGAGTCCAGTTCACTGAGCAGGGAGTAGGCCTTGTCTATTACATATTTGGCTTATGGAGCGGTGTCTGAGCTAATTTCAAACCCTTGTTTTATGCATCACCCCACCTCACCTTTCCCGTTAAGCAGCCATAGTGTGTCTTCTAAAGGTGTGACTCTGTTCTGTTTTGTAATTCAGTTCAAGTGTAGCGATTTTGACATTCCCTCTATAAGCGATATCTTAGGATAAGTGTCTTTTTCTGTGTGACTTATTTCACTTAGAATCATCGTACCTAAATCCACACATCATGCTGCTAACTAGCCTTATGACATTGATTTCATGGCTGAGTGATATTCCATTGTGCCAAGTACCACCATTTCTTTATCCATTTTTCTCTTTCCTGGGATATTGAAGGTGTACCGAAGTGGAGGTTCTTGGGAACAGAGCAGCCGTAAACTTTAGGGTGCCTGTGTCTTGTTGATTTTTACTTTTCCCAATTTATACGCCCATGAGTGGAAGTGCCCTATGCTCTCTACGCTGTGTTTATTACTTGTTTCAGGACACACCGTACTCTTCTCCAGAGTGCCTGTTGGCAATTTATATCCCGCCCATCAGCGTAGCAAGGCTCCCATGTCTCCATGGCCTGTCCTGCTTTTCTGGTTTTTACTGTTTGTTCAGCATGGCCGTTTTGACCGAGGGCAAGCGAGACATCTTTGTAGCGCTGATTTGCCCTTCCGGCTTGCTTGGTTGGCCAAAAAGGGCGTATGCGTTTTTTCCTGAATATATTCAGGAAAAAACGCATACGCCCTTTTTGGCCAAGGGCATCATTGTCAACGTTTTGCCACTTTTCATGTGCTTTAAAGGCGAGTCGAATCTACCTCCTGAAATCTGTTTCCTGCAAATCTGCCTTGCTTTCAAATCCTCTTCGTTGCCTTCCCTCAATATATTTGTGGACGAGAGTTCTCATTTATAACTCTGCACGTTTGTGAATTGCAGTGCCCCTGAGCTCCATTTGTCTCCTCGCTTTTTTGGGAGCTGGCCGCAAAAGCGCAGGATTGCTTCAGGCCCTATTTGTTTCTGGGGGGCAGGCTGAGCCTGTGGTTCATTCTTCTTCCTGATGGGAAAATGGAGTGACCTGTGCCTGTCCCAACACCTAGGGCTAGTCTTTCGTTGGTTCCCCGTCTTCCCGTTCATCCTCAGGACAAATTGCAACCTGGACGAAACAGTAGGTTAAAGGTTCTGATTCTCCAAGTAGGGATAGGGTTAGTCAAGCGGCTGGAATGGTGAACCCGAGCACAAGGAGAGGAGAAATGAGGTGCGTTTTAGAAACCTTTCCCGATATCCTGGCATACCATCTTCTGGCTTTCCCATGCGTGTTTTGATGTAGGAAGATTCCCTTGTACCTGGAGATTTGAGACCCATGGGGTGTGTTCCCCGCAGTGTTACTTTAAAGTATCTGCGTTTGCTCACCCAACCTCACCAATCCTCTCAGCCCCAAGAGTGTCCAGCCTTATGTCTCATCCAGCTGTGGGTCTAGATATGGTCAATCCAGGTTGCATCATAGACCCTGAACGGATTATGTAAGAATTTCTCTCTCTTTCACTGTCTTTGTTTTGTGGGTTTTTTAAAGTAATTTATGTTTAGAATCGGGCTTGGCTGCTTTTCCCTGCTGTGTTGATGCCATTTTACACCGTCTTGATTCACTTGCAGAGAGATATCGATACATAGGTTTTCAGATTCGTACTAGTCAGAATTATTCTTGTGCGGTGACTAGGGGGTGTTGAGTCCAGTTCACTGAGCAGGGAGTAGGCCTTGTCTATTACATATTTGGCTTATGGAGCGGTCTCTGAGCTAATTTCAAACCCTTGTTTTATGCATCACCCCACCTCACCTTTCCCGTTAAGCAGCCATAGTGTGTCTTCTAAAGGTGTGACTGTGTTCTGTTTTGTAATTCAGTTCAAGTGTAGCGATTTTGACGTTCCCTCTATAAGCGATATATTAGGATAAGTGTCTTTTTCTGTGTGACTTATTTCACTTAGAATCATCGTACCTACATCCACTCATAATGCTGCTAACTAGCCTTATGACATTGATTTCATGGCTGAGTGATATTCCATTGTGCCAATCCCACCATTTCTTTATCCATTTTTCTCTTTCCTGGGATATTGAAGGTGTTCCGAATCGGAGGTTCTTGGAAACAGAGCAGCCGTAAAATTTAGGGTGCCTGTGTCTTGTTGATTTTTAGTTTTCCCAATTTATACGCCCATGAGTGGAAGTGCCCTATGCTCTCTACGCTGTGTTTATTACTTGTTTCAGGACACACCGTACTCTTCTCCAGATTGCCTGTTGGCAATTTATATCCCACCCATCAGCGTAGCAAGACTCCCATGTCTCCATGGCCTGTCCTGCTTTTCTGGTTTTTACTGTTTGTTCAGCATGGCCCTTTTGACCAAGGGCAAGCGAGACTTCTTTGTAGCGCTGATTTGCCCTTCCGGCTTGCTTGGTTGGCCAAAAAGGGCGTATGCGTTTTTTCCTGAATATATTCAGGAAAAAACGCATACGCCCTTTTTGGCCAAGGGCATCATTGTCAACGTTTTGCCGCTTTTCATGTGCTTTAAAGGCGAGTCGAATCTACCTCCTGAAATCTGTTTCCTGCAAATCTGCCTTGCTTTCAAATCCTCTTCGTTGCCTTCCCTCAATATATTTGTGGACGAGAGTTCTCATTTATAACTCTGCACGTTTGTGAATTGCAGTGCCCCTGAGCTCCATTTGTCTCCTCGCGTTTTTGGGAGCTGGCCGCAAAAGCGCAGGATTGCTTCAGGCCCTATTTTGGTTCTGGGGGGCAGGCTGAGCCTGTGGTTCATTCTTCTTCCTGATGGGAAAATGGAGTGACCTGTGCCTGTCCCACCACCTAGGGCTAGTCTTTCGTTGGTTCCCCGTCTTCCCGTTCATCCTCAGGACAAATTGCAACCTGGACGAAACAGTAGGTTAAAGGTGCTGATTCTCCAAGTAGGGAGATGGTTAGTCAAGCGGCTGGAATGGTGAACCCGAGCACAAGGAGAGGAGAAATGAGGTGCGTTTTGGAAACCTTTCCCGATCTCACGGCATACCATCTTCTGGCTTTCCCATGCATGTTTTGATGTAGGAAGATTCCCTTGTACCTGGAGATTTGAGACCCATGGGGTGTGTTCCCCGCAGTGTTACTTTAAAGTATCTGCGTTTGCTCACCCAACCTCACCAATCCTCTCAGCCCCAAGAGTGTCCAGCCTTATGTCTCATCCAGCTGTGGGTCTAGATATGGTCAATCCAGGTTGCATCATAGACCCTGAACGGATTTTGTAAGAATTTCTCTCTCTTTCACTGTCTTTGTTTTGTGGGTTTTTTAAAGTAATTTATGTTTAGAATCGGGCTTGGCTGCTTTTCCCTGCTGTGTTGATGCCGCTTTACACCCTCTTGATTCACTTGCAGAGAGATATCGATACATAGGTTTTCAGATTCGTACTAGTCAGAATTATTCTTGTGCTTGACTAGGGGGTGTTGAGTCCAGTTCACTGAGCAGGGAGTAGGCCTTGTCTATTACATATTTGGCTTATGGAGCGGTCTCTGAGCTAATTTCAAACCCTTGTTTTATGCATCACCCCACCTCACCTTTCACGTTAAGCAGCCATAGTGTGTCTTCTAAAGGTGTGACTCTGTTCTGTTTTGTAATTCAGTTCAAGTGTAGCGATTTTGACATTCCCTCTATAAGCGATATCTTAGGATAAGTGTCTTTTTCTGTGTGACTTATTTCACTTAGAATCATCGTACCTACATCCACACATCATGCTGCTAACTAGCCTTATGACATTGATTTCATGGCTGAGTGATATTCCATTGTGCCAAGTACCACCATTTCTTTATCCATTTTTGTCTTTCCTGGGATATTGAAGGTGTACCGAAGTGGAGGTTCTTGGAAACAGAGCAGCCGTAAACTTTAGGGTGCCTGTGTCTTGTTGATTTTTACTTTTCCCAATTTATACGCCCATGAGTGGAAGTGCCCTATGCTCTCTACGCTGTGTTTATTACTTGTTTCAGGACACACCGTACTCTTCTCCAGAGTGCCTGTTGGCAATTTATATCCCGCCCATCAGCGTAGCAAGGCTCCCATGTCTCCATGGCCTGTCCTGCTTTTCTGGTTTTTACTGTTTGTTCAGCATGGCCCTTTTGACCGAGGGCAAGCGAGACTTCTTTGTAGCGCTGATTTGCCCTTCCGGCTTGCTTGGTTGGCCAAAAAGGGCGTATGCGTTTTTTCCTGAATATATTCAGGAAAAAACGCATACGCCCTTTTTGGCCAAGGGCATCATTGTCAACGTTTTGCCGCTTTTCATGTGCTTTAAAGGCGAGTCGAATCTACCTCCTGAAATCTGTTTCCTGCAAATCTGCCTTGCTTTCAAATCCTCTTCGTTGCCTTCCCTCAATATATTTGTGGACGAGAGTTCTCATTTATAACTCTGCACGTTTGTGAATTGCAGTGCCCCTGAGCTCCATTTGTCTCCTCGCTTTTTTGGGAGCTGGCCGCAAAAGCGCAGGATTGCTTCAGGCCCTATTTTGGTTCTGGGGGGCAGGCTGAGCCTGTGGTTCATTCTTCTTCCTGATGGGAAAATGGAGTGACCTGTGCCTGTCCCAACACCTTGGGCTAGTCTTTCGTTGGTTCCCCGTCTTCCCGTTCATCCTCAGGACAAATTGCAACCTGGACGAAACAGTAGGTTAAAGGTGCTGATTCTCCAAGTAGGGAGATGGTTAGTCAAGCGGCTGGAATGGCGAACCCGAGCACAAGGAGAGGAGAAATGAGGTGCGTTTTAGAAACCTTTCCCGATCTCACGGCATACCATCTTCTGGCTTTCCCATGCATGTTTTGATGTAGGAAGATTCCCTTGTACCTGGAGATTTGAGACCCATGGGGTGTGTTCCCCGCAGTGTTACTTTAAAGTATCTGCGTTTGCTCACCCAACCTCACCAATCCTCTCAGCCCCAAGAGTGTCCAGCCTTATGTCTCATCCAGCTGTTGGTCTAGATATGGTCAATCCAGGTTGCATCATAGACCCTGAACGGATTTTGTAAGAATTTCTCTCTCTTTCACTGTCTTTGTTTTGTGGGTTTTTTAAAGTAATTTATGTTTAGAATCGGGCTTGGCTGCTTTTCCCTGCTGTGTTGATGCCGCTTTACACCCTCTTGATTCACTTGCAGAGAGATATCGATACATAGGTTTTCAGATTCGTACTAGTCAGTATTATTCTTGTGCTTGACTAGGGGGTGTTGAGTCCAGTTCACTGAGCAGGGAGTAGGCCTTGTCTATTACATATTTGGCTTATGGAGCGGTGTCTGAGCTAATTTCAAACCCTTGTTTTATGCATCACCCCACCTCACCTTTCCCGTTAAGCAGCCATAGTGTGTCTTCTAAAGGTGTGACTCTGTTCTGTTTTGTAATTCAGTTCAAGTGTAGCGATTTTGACATTCCCTCTATAAGCGATATCTTAGGATAAGTGTCTTTTTCTGTGTGACTTATTTCACTTAGAATCATCGTACCTAAATCCACACATCATGCTGCTAACTAGCCTTATGACATTGATTTCATGGCTGAGTGATATTCCATTGTGCCAAGTACCACCATTTCTTTATCCATTTTTCTCTTTCCTGGGATATTGAAGGTGTACCGAAGTGGAGGTTCTTGGAAACAGAGCAGCCGTAAACTTTAGGGTGCCTGTGTCTTGTTGATTTTTACTTTTCCCAATTTATACGCCCATGAGTGGAAGTGCCCTATGCTCTCTATGCTGTGTTTATTACTTGTTTCAGGACACACCGTACTCTTCTCCAGAGTGCCTGTTGGCAATTTATATCCCGCCCATCAGCGTAGCAAGGCTCCCATGTCTCCATGGCCTGTCCTGCTTTTCTGGTTTTTACTGTTTGTTCAGCATGGCCCTTTTGACCGAGGGCAAGCGAGACTTCTTTGTAGCGCTGATTTGCCCTTCCGGCTTGCTTGGTTGGCCAAAAAGGGCGTATGCGTTTTTTCCTGAATATATTCAGGAAAAAACGCATACGCCCTTTTTGGCCAAGGGCATCATTGTCAACGTTTTGCCGCTTTTCATGTGCTTTAAAGGCGAGTCGAATCTACCTCCTGAAATCTGTTTCCTGCAAATCTGCCTTGCTTTCAAATCCTCTTCGTTGCCTTCCCTCAATATATTTGTGGACGAGAGTTCTCATTTATAACTCTGCACGTTTGTGAATTGCAGTGCCCCTGAGCTCCATTTGTCTCCTCGCTTTTTTGGGAGCTGGCCGCAAAAGCGCAGGATTGCTTCAGGCCCTATTTTGGTTCTGGGGGGCAGGCTGAGCCTGTGGTTCATTCTTCTTCCTGATGGGAAAATGGAGTGACCTATGCCTGTCCCAACACCTAGGGCTCGTCTCTCGTTGGTTCCGCGTCTTCCCGTTCATCCTCAGGACAAATTGCAACCTGTACAATCAGGAGGTTAAAGGTGCTGATTCTCCAAGTAGGGAGATGGTTAGTCAAGCGGCTGGAATGGCGAACCCGAGCACAAGGAGAGGAGAAATGAGGTGCGTTTTAGAAACCTTTCCCGATCTCACGGCATACCATCTTCTGGCTTTCCCATGCATGTTTTGATGTAGGAAGATTCCCTTGTACCTGGAGATTTGAGACCCATGGGGTGTGTTCCCCGCAGTGTTACTTTAAAGTATCTGCGTTTGCTCACCCAACCTCACCAATCCTCTCAGCCCCAAGAGTGTCCAGCCTTATGTCTCATCCAGCTGTTGGTCTAGATATGGTCAATCCAGGTTGCATCATAGACCCTGAACGGATTTTGTAAGAATTTCTCTCTCTTTCACTGTCTTTGTTTTGTGGGTTTTTTAAAGTAATTTATGTTTAGAATCGGGCTTGGCTGCTTTTCCCTGCTGTGTTGATGCCGCTTTACACCCTCTTGATTCACTTGCAGAGAGATATCGATACATAGGTTTTCAGATTCGTACTAGTCAGTATTATTCTTGTGCTTGACTAGGGGGTGTTGAGTCCAGTTCACTGAGCAGGGAGTAGGCCTTGTCTATTACATATTTGGCTTATGGAGCGGTGTCTGAGCTAATTTCAAACCCTTGTTTTATGCATCACCCCACCTCACCTTTCCCGTTAAGCAGCCATAGTGTGTCTTCTAAAGGTGTGACTCTGTTCTGTTTTGTAATTCAGTTCAAGTGTAGCGATTTTGACATTCCCTCTATAAGCGATATCTTAGGATAAGTGTCTTTTTCTGTGTGACTTATTTCACTTAGAATCATCGTACCTAAATCCACACATCATGCTGCTAACTAGCCTTATGACATTGATTTCATGGCTGAGTGATATTCCATTGTGCCAAGTACCACCATTTCTTTATCCATTTTTCTCTTTCCTGGGATATTGAAGGTGTACCGAAGTGGAGGTTCTTGGAAACAGAGCAGCCGTAAACTTTAGGGTGCCTGTGTCTTGTTGATTTTTACTTTTCCCAATTTATACGCCCATGAGTGGAAGTGCCCTATGCTCTCTATGCTGTGTTTATTACTTGTTTCAGGACACACCGTACTCTTCTCCAGAGTGCCTGTTGGCAATTTATATCCCGCCCATCAGCGTAGCAAGGCTCCCATGTCTCCATGGCCTGTCCTGCTTTTCTGGTTTTTACTGTTTGTTCAGCATGGCCCTTTTGACCGAGGGCAAGCGAGACTTCTTTGTAGCGCTGATTTGCCCTTCCGGCTTGCTTGGTTGGCCAAAAAGGGCGTATGCGTTTTTTCCTGAATATATTCAGGAAAAAACGCATACGCCCTTTTTGGCCAAGGGCATCATTGTCAACGTTTTGCCGCTTTTCATGTGCTTTAAAGGCGAGTCGAATCTACCTCCTGAAATCTGTTTCCTGCAAATCTGCCTTGCTTTCAAATCCTCTTCGTTGCCTTCCCTCAATATATTTGTGGACGAGAGTTCTCATTTATAACTCTGCACGTTTGTGAATTGCAGTGCCCCTGAGCTCCATTTGTCTCCTCGCTTTTTTGGGAGCTGGCCGCAAAAGCGCAGGATTGCTTCAGGCCCTATTTTGGTTCTGGGGGGCAGGCTGAGCCTGTGGTTCATTCTTCTTCCTGATGGGAAAATGGAGTGACCTATGCCTGTCCCAACACCTAGGGCTCGTCTCTCGTTGGTTCCGCGTCTTCCCGTTCATCCTCAGGACAAATTGCAACCTGTACAATCAGGAGGTTAAAGGTGCTGATTCTCCAAGTAGGGAGATGGTTAGTCAAGCGGCTGGAATGGCGAACCCGAGCACAAGGAGAGGAGAAATGAGGTGCGTTTTAGAAACCTTTCCCGATCTCATGGCATACCATCTTCTGGGTTTCCCATGCATGTTTTGATGTAGGAAGATGCCCTTGTACCTGGAGATTTGAGACCCATGGGGTGTGTTCCCCGCAGTGTTACTTTAAAGTATCTGCGTTTGCTCACCCAACCTCACCAATCCTCTCAGCCCCAAGAGTGTCCAGCCTTCTGTCTCATCCAGCTGTGGGTCTAGATATGGTCAATCCAGGTTGCATCATAGACCCTTAACGGATTTTGTAAGAATTTCTCTCTCTTTCACTGTCTTTGTTTTGTGGGTTTTTTAAAGTAATTTATGTTTAGAATCGGGCTTGGCTGCTTTTCCCTGCTGTGTTGATGCCGCTTTACACCCTCTTGATACACTTGCAGAGAGATATCGATACATAGGTTTTCAGATTCTTACTAGTCAGATATATTCTTGTGTGGTGACTACGGTGTGTTGAGTCCAGTTCACTGAGCAGGGAGTAGGCCTTGTCTATTACATATTTGGCTTATGGAGCGGTCTCTGAGCTAATTTCAAACCCTTGTTTTATGCATCACCCCACCTCACCTTTCCCGTTAAGCAGCCATAGTGTGTCTTCTAAAGGTGTGACTCTGTTCTGTTTTGTAATTCAGTTCAAGTGTAGCGATTTTGACATTCCCTCTATAAGCGATATCTTAGGATAAGTGTCTTTTTCTGTGTGACTTATTTCACTTAGAATCATCGTACCTAAATCCACTCATCATGCTGCTAACTAGCCTTATGACATTGATTTCATGGCTGAGTGATATTCCATTGTGCCAAGTACCACCATTTCTTTATCCATTTTTCTCTTTCCTGGGATATTGAAGGTGTTCCAAAGCGGAGGTTCTTGAAAACAGAGCAGCCGTAAACTTTAGGTGCCTGTGTCCTGTTGATTTTAATTTTCCCAATTTATACGCCCATGAGTGGAAGTGCCCTATGCTCTCTACGCTGTGTTTATTACTTGTTTCAGGACACACCGTACTCTTCTCCAGAGTGCCTGTTGGCAATTTATATCCCGCCCATCAGCGTAGCAAGGCTCCCATGTCTCCATGGCCTGTCCTGCTTTTCTGGTTTTTACTGTTTGTTCAGCATGGCCGTTTTGACCGAGGGCAAGCGAGACATCTTTGTAGCGCTGATTTGCCCTTCCGGCTTGCTTGGTTGGCCAAAAAGGGCGTATGCGTTTTTTCCTGAATATATTCAGGAAAAAACGCATACGCCCTTTTTGGCCAAGGGCATCATTGTCAACGTTTTGCCGCTTTTCATGTGCTTTAAAGGCGAGTCGAATCTACCTCCTGAAATCTGTTTCCTGCAAATCTGCCTTGCTTTCAAATCCTCTTCGTTGCCTTCCCTCAATATATTTGTGGACGAGAGTTCTCATTTATAACTCTGCACGTTTGTGAATTGCAGTGCCCCTGAGCTCCATTTGTCTCCTCGCTTTTTTGGGAGCTGGCCGCAAAAGCGCAGGATTGCTTCAGGCCCTATTTTGGTTCTGGGGGGCAGGCTGAGCCTGTGGTTCATTCTTCTTCCTGATGGGAAAATGGAGTGACCTGTGCCTGTCCCAACACCTAGGGCTAGTCTTTCGTTGGTTCCCCGTCTTCCCGTTCATCCTCAGGACAAATTGCAACCTGGACGAAACAGTAGGTTAAAGGTTCTGATTCTCCAAGTAGGGAGAGGGTTAGTCAAGCGGCTGGAATGGTGAACCCGAGCACAAGGAGAGGAGAAATGAGGTGCGTTTTAGAAACCTTTCCCGATATCCTGGCATACCATCTTCTGGCTTTCCCATGCGTGTTTTGATGTAGGAAGATTCCCTTGTACCTGGAGATTTGAGACCCATGGGGTGTGTTCCCCGCAGTGTTACTTTAAAGTATCTGCGTTTGCTCACCCAACCTCACCAATCCTCTCAGCCCCAAGAGTGTCCAGCCTTATGTCTCATCCAGCTGTGGGTCTAGATATGGTCAATCCAGGTTGCATCATAGACCCTGAACGGATTTTGTAAGAATTTCTCTCTCTTTCACTGTCTTTGTTTTGTGGGTTTTTTAAAGTAATTTATGTTTAGAATCGGGCTTGGCTGCTTTTCCCTGCTGTGTTGATGCCGCTTTACACCCTCTTGATTCACTTGCAGAGAGATATCGATACATAGGTTTTCAGATTCGTACTAGTCAGAATTATTCTTGTGCGGTGACTAGGGGGTGTTGAGTCCAGTTCACTGAGCAGGGAGTAGGCCTTGTCTATTACATATTTGGCTTATGGAGCGGTCTCTGAGCTAATTTCAAACCCTTGTTTTATGCATCACCCCACCTCACCTTTCCCGTTAAGCAGCCATAGTGTGTCTTCTACAGGTGTGACGGTGTTCTGTTTTGTAATTCAGTTCAAGTGTAGCGATTTTGACGTTCCCTCTATAAGCGATATATTAGGATAAGTGTCTTTTTCTGTGTGACTTATTTCACTTAGAATCATCGTACCTACATCCACTCATAATGCTGCTAACTAGCCTTATGACATTGATTTCATGGCTGAGTGATATTCCATTGTGCCAATCCCACCATTTCTTTATCCATTTTTCTCTTTCCTGGGATATTGAAGGTGTTCCGAATCGGAGGTTCTTGGAAACAGAGCAGCCGTAAACTTTAGGGTGCCTGTGTCTTGTTGATTTTTAGTTTTCCCAATTTATACGCCCATGAGTGGAAGTGCCCTATGCTCTCTACGCTGTGTTTATTACTTGTTTCAGGACACACCGTACTCTTTTCCAGATTGCCTGTTGGCAATTTATATCCCACCCATCAGCGTAGCAAGGCTCCCATGTCTCCATGGCCTGTCCTGCTTTTCTGGTTTTTACTGTTTGTTCAGCATGGCCCTTTTGACCAAGGGCAAGCGAGACTTCTTTGTAGCGCTGATTTGCCCTTCCGGCTTGCTTGGTTGGCCAAAAAGGGCGTATGCGTTTTTTCCTGAATATATTCAGGAAAAAACGCATACGCCCTTTTTGGCCAAGGGCATCATTGTCAACGTTTTGCCGCTTTTCATGTGCTTTAAAGGCGAGTCGAATCTACCTCCTGAAATCTGTTTCCTGCAAATCTGCCTTGCTTTCAAATCCTCTTCGTTGCCTTCCCTCAATATATTTGTGGACGAGAGTTCTCATTTATAACTCTGCACGTTTGTGAATTGCAGTGCCCCTGAGCTCCATTTGTCTCCTCGCTTTTTTGGGAGCTGGCCGCAAAAGCGCAGGATTGCTTCAGGCCCTATTTTGGTTCTGGGGGGCAGGCTGAGCCTGTGGTTCATTCTTCTTCCTGATGGGAAAATGGAGTGACCTGTGCCTGTCCCAATACCTAGGGCTAGTCTTTCGTTGGTTCCCCGTCTTCCCGTTCATCCTCAGGACAAATTGCAACCTGGACGAAACAGTAGGTTAAAGGTGCTGATTCTCCAAGTAGGGAGATGGTTAGTCAAGCGGCTGGAATGGTGAACCCGAGCACAAGGAGAGGAGAAATGAGGTGCGTTTTGGAAACCTTTCCCGATCTCACGGCATACCATCTTCTGGCTTTCCCATGCATGTTTTGATGTAGGAAGATTCCCTTGTACCTGGAGATTTGAGACCCATGGGGTGTGTTCCCCGCAGTGTTACTTTAAAGTATCTGCGTTTGCTCACCCAACCTCACCAATCCTCTCAGCCCCAAGAGTGTCCAGCCTTATGTCTCATCCAGCTGTGGGTCTAGATATGGTCAATCCAGGTTGCATCATAGACCCTGAACGGATTTTGTAAGAATTTCTCTCTCTTTCACTGTCTTTGTTTTGTGGGTTTTTTAAAGTAATTTATGTTTAGAATCGGGCTTGGCTGCTTTTCCCTGCTGTGTTGATGCCGCTTTACACCCTCTTGATTCACTTGCAGAGAGATATTGATACATAGGTTTTCAGATTCTTACTAGTCAGATATATTCTTGTGTGGTGACTAGGGTGTGTTGAGTCCAGTTCACTGAGCAGGGAGTAGGCCTTGTCTATTACATATTTGGCTTATGGAGTGGTCTCTGAGCTAATTTCAAACCCTTGTTTTATGCATCACCCCACCTCACCTTTCCCGTTAAGCAGCCATAGTGTGTCTTCTAAAGGTGTGACTCTGTTCTGTTTTGTAATTCAGTTCAAGTGTAGCGATTTTGACATTCCCTCTATAAGCGATATCTTAGGATAAGTGTCTTTTTCTGTGTGACTTATTTCACTTAGAATCATCGTATCTAAATCCACTCATCATGCTGCTAACTAGCCTTATGACATTGATTTCATGGCTGAGTGATATTCCATTGTGCCAAGTACCACCATTTCTTTATCCATTTTTCTCTTTCCTGGGATATTGAAGGTGTACCGAAGTGGAGGTTCTTGGAAACAGAGCAGCCGTAAACTTTAGGGTGCCTGTGTCTTGTTGATTTTTAGTTTTCCCAATTTATACGCCCTTTAGTGGAAGTGCCCTATGCTCTCTACGCTGTGTTTATTACTTGTTTCAGGACACACCGTACTCTTCTCCAGAGTGCGTGTTGGCAATTTACATCCCTCCCATCAGCGTAGCAAGGCTCCCATGTCTCCATGGCCTGTCCTGCTTTTCTGGTTTTTACCATTTGTTCAGCATGGCCCTTTTGACCGAGGGCAAGCGAGACTTCTTTGTAGCGCTGATTTGCCCTTCCGGCTTGCTTGGTTGGCCAAAAAGGGCGTATGCGTTTTTTCCTGAATATATTCAGGAAAAAACGCATACGCCCTTTTTGGCCAAGGGCATCATTGTCAACGTTTTGCCGCTTTTCATGTGCTTTAAAGGCGAGTCGAATCTACCTCCTGAAATCTGTTTCCTGCAAATCTGCCTTGCTTTCAAATCCTCTTCGTTGCCTTCCCTCAATATATTTGTGGACGAGAGTTCTCATTTATAACTCTGCACGTTTGTGAATTGCAGTGCCCCTGAGCTCCATTTGTCTCCTCGCTTTTTTGGGAGCTGGCCGCAAAAGCGCAGGATTGCTTCAGGCCCTATTTTGGTTCTGGGGGGCAGGCTGAGCCTGTGGTTCATTCTTCTTCCTGATGGGAAAATGGAGTGAGCTATGCCTGTCCCAACAC
Source organism: Eubalaena glacialis (assembly GCF_028564815.1). NCBI lineage: Eukaryota > Metazoa > Chordata > Mammalia > Artiodactyla > Balaenidae > Eubalaena > Eubalaena glacialis. The sequence continues at coordinate 2,877,427 of NW_026871426.1, forward strand.
CTAGGGCTCGTCTCTCGTTGGTTCCGCGTCTTCCCGTTCATCCTCAGGACAAATTGCAACTTGTACAATCAGGAGGTTAAAGGTGTTGATTCTCCAAGTAGGGAGATGGTTAGTCAAGCGGCTGGAATGGCGAACCCGAGCACAAGGAGAGGAGAAATGAGGTGTGTTTTAGAAACCTTTCCCGATCTCATGGCATACCATCTTCTGGGTTTCCCATGCATGTTTTGATGTAGGAAGATTCCCTTGTACCTGGAGATTTGAGACCCATGGGGTGTGTTCCCCGCAGTGTTACTTTAAAGTATCTGCGTTTGCTCACCCAACCTCACCAATCCTCTCAGCCCCAAGAGTGTCCAGCCTTATGTCTCATCCAGCTGTGGGTCTAGATATGGTCAATCCAGGTTGCATCATAGACCCTGAACGGATTTTGTAAGAATTTCTCTCTCTTTCACTGTCTTTGTTTTGTGGGTTTTTTAAAGTAATTTATGTTTAGAATCGGGCTTGGTTGCTTTCCCTGCTGTGTTGATGCCGCTTTACACCCTCTTGATTCACTTGCAGAGAGATATCGATACATAGGTTTTCAGATTCGTACTAGTCAGAATTATTCTTGTGCGGTGACTAGGGGGTTTTGAGTCCAGTTCACTGAGCAGGGAGTAGGCCTTGTCTATTACATATTTGGCTTATGGAGCGGTGTCTGAGCTAATTTCAAACCCTTGTTTTATGCATCACCCCACCTCACCTTTCCCGTTAAGCAGCCATAGTGTGTCTTCTACAGGTGTGACTGTGTTCTGTTTTGTAATTCAGTTCAAGTGTAGCGATTTTGACGTTCCCTCTATAAGCGATATATTAGGATAAGTGTCTTTTTCTGTGTGACTTATTTCACTTAGAATCATCGTACCTACATCCACTCATAATGCTGCTAACTAGCCTTATGACATTGATTTCATGGCTGAGTGATATTCCATTGTGCCAAGTCCCACCATTTCTTTATCCATGTTTCTCTTTCCTGGGATATTGAAGGTGTTCCGAAGCGGAGGTTCTTGGAAACAGAGCAGCCGTAAACTTTAGGGTGCCTGTGTCTTGTTGATTTTTAGTTTTCCCAATTTATACGCCCATGAGTGGAAGTGCCCTATGCTCTCTACGCTGTGTTTATTACTTGTTTCAGGACACACCGTACTCTTCTCCAGAGTGCCTCTTGGCAATTTATATCCCGCCCATCAGCGTAGCAAGGCTCCCATGTCTCCATGGCCTGTCCTGCTTTTCTGGTTTTTACTGTTTGTTCAGCATGGCCCTTTTGACCAAGGGCAAGCGAGACTTCTTTGTAGCGCTGATTTGCCCTTCCGGCTTGCTTGGTTGGCCAAAAAGGGCGTATGCGTTTTTTCCTGAATATATTCAGGAAAAAACGCATACGCCCTTTTTGGCCAAGGGCATCATTGTCAACGTTTTGCCGCTTTTCATGTGCTTTAAAGGCGAGTCGAATCTACCTCCTGAAATCTGTTTCCTGCAAATCTGCCTTGCTTTCAAATCCTCTTCGTTGCCTTCCCTCAATATATTTGTGGACGAGAGTTCTCATTTATAACTCTGCACGTTTGTGAATTGCAGTGCCCCTGAGCTCCATTTGTCTCCTCGCTTTTTTGGGAGCTGGCCGCAAAAGCGCAGGATTGCTTCAGGCCCTATTTTGGTTCTGGGGGGCAGGCTGAGCCTGTGGTTCATTCTTCTTCCTGATGGGAAAATGGAGTGACCTGTGCCTGTCCCAATACCTAGGGCTAGTCTTTCGTTGGTTCCCCGTCTTCCCGTTCATCCTCAGGACAAATTGCAACCTGGACGAAACAGTAGGTTAAAGGTGCTGATTCTCCAAGTAGGGAGATGGTTAGTCAAGCGGCTGGAATGGTGAACCCGAGCACAAGGAGAGGAGAAATGAGGTGCGTTTTGGAAACCTTTCCCGATCTCACGGCATACCATCTTCTGGCTTTCCCATGCATGTTTTGATGTAGGAAGATTCCCTTGTACCTGGAGATTTGAGACCCATGGGGTGTGTTCCCCGCAGTGTTACTTTAAAGTATCTGCGTTTGCTCACCCAACCTCACCAATCCTCTCAGCCCCAAGAGTGTCCAGCCTTATGTCTCATCCAGCTGTGGGTCTAGATATGGTCAATCCAGGTTGCATCATAGACCCTGAACGGATTTTGTAAGAATTTCTCTCTCTTTCACTGTCTTTGTTTTGTGGGTTTTTTAAAGTAATTTATGTTTAGAATCGGGCTTGGCTGCTTTTCCCTGCTGTGTTGATGCCGCTTTACACCCTCTTGATTCACTTGCAGAGAGATATCGATACATAGGTTTTCAGATTCTTACTAGTCAGATATATTCTTGTGTGGTGACTAGGGTGTGTTGAGTCCAGTTCACTGAGCAGGGAGTAGGCCTTGTCTATTACATATTTGGCTTATGGAGCGGACTCTGAGCTAATTTCAAACCCTTGTTTTATGCATCACCCCACCTCACCTTTCCGGTTAAGCAGCCATAGTGTGTCTTCTAAAGGTGTGACTCTGTTCTGTTTTGTAATTCAGTTCAAGTGTAGCGATTTTGACATTCCCTCTATAAGCGATATCTTAGGATAAGTGTCTTTTTCTGTGTGACTTATTTCACTTAGAATCATCGTACCTAAATCCACTCATCATGCTGCTAACTAGCCTTATGACATTGATTTCATGGCTGAGTGATATTCCATTGTGCCAAGTACCAGCATTTCTTTATCCATTTTTCTCTTTCCTGGGATATTGAAGCTGTACCGAAGTGGAGGTTCTTGGAAACAGAGCAGCCGTAAACTTTAGGGTGCCTGTGTCTTGTTGATTTTTAGTTTTCCCAATTTATACGCCCTTGAGTGGAAGTGCCCTATGCTCTCTACGCTGTGTTTATTACTTGTTTCAGGACACACCGTACTCTTCTCCAGAGTGCCTGTTGGCAATTTACATCCCTCCCATCAGCGTAGCAAGGCTCCCATGTCTCCATGGCCTGTCCTGCTTTTCTGGTTTTTACACTTTGTTCAGCATGGCCCTTTTGACCGAGGGCAAGCGAGACTTCTTTGTAGCGCTGATTTGCCCTTCCGGCTTGCTTGGTTGGCCAAAAAGGGCGTATGCGTTTTTTCCTGAATATATTCAGGAAAAAACGCATACGCCCTTTTTGGCCAAGGGCATCATTGTCAACGTTTTGCCGCTTTTCATGTGCTTTAAAGGCGAGTCGAATCTACCTCCTGAAATCTGTTTCCTGCAAATCTGCCTTGCTTTCAAATCCTCTTCGTTGCCTTCCCTCAATATATTTGTGGACGAGAGTTCTCATTTATAACTCTGCACGTTTGTGAATTGCAGTGCCCCTGAGCTCCATTTGTCTCCTCGCTTTTTTGGGAGCTGGCCGCAAAAGCGCAGGATTGCTTCAGGCCCTATTTTGGTTCTGGGGGGCAGGCTGAGCCTGTGGTTCATTCTTCTTCCTGATGGGAAAATGGAGTGACCTGTGCCTGTCCCAACACCTAGGGCTAGTCTTTCGTTGGTTCCCCGTCTTCCCGTTCATCCTCAGGACAAATTGCAACCTGGACGAAACAGTAGGTTAAATGTGCTGATTCTCCAAGTAGGGAGATGGTTAGTCAAGCGGCTGGAATGGCGAACCCGAGCACAAGGAGAGGAGAAATGAGGTGCGTTTTAGAAACCTTTCCCTATCTCATGGCATACCATCTTCTGGGTTTCCCATGCATGTTTTGATGTAGGAAGATTCCCTTGTACCTGGAGATTTGAGACCCATGGGGTGTGTTCCCCGCAGTGTTACTTTAAAGTATCTGCGTTTGCTCACCCAACCTCACCAATCCTCTCAGCCCCAAGAGTGTCCAGCCTTATGTCTCATCCAGCTGTGGGTCTAGATATGGTCAATCCAGGTTGCATCATAGACCCTGAACGGATTTTGTAAGAATTTCTCTCTCTTTCACTGTCTTTGTTTTGTGGGTTTTTTAAAGTGATTTATGTTTAGAATCGGGCTTGGCTGCTTTTCCCTGCTGTGTTGATGCCGCTTTACACCCTCTTGATACACTTGCAGAGAGATATCGATACATAGGTTTTCAGATTCTTACTAGTCAGATATATTCTTGTGTGGTGACTAGGGTCTGTTGAGTCCAGTTCACTGAGCAGGGAGTAGGCCTTGTCTATTACATATTTGGCTTATGGAGTGGTCTCTGAGCTAATTTCAAACCCTTGTTTTATGCATCACCCCACCTCACCTTTCCCGTTAAGCAGCCATTGTGTGTCTTCTAAAGGTGTGACTCTGTTCTGATTTGTAATTCAGTTCAAGTGTAGCGATTTTGACATTCCCTCTATAAGCGATATATTAGGATAAGTGTCTTTTTCTGTGTGACTTATTTCACTTAGAATCATCGTATCTAAATCCACTCATCATGCTGCTAACTAGCCTTATGACATTGATTTCATGGCTGAGTCATATTCCATTGTGCCAAGTACCACCATTTCTTTATCCATTTTTCTCTTTCCTGGGATATTGAAGGTGTTCCAAAGCGGAGGTTCTTGGAAACAGAGGAGCCGTAAACTTTAGGGTGCCTGTGTCTTATTGATTTTTAGTTTTCCCAATTTATACGCCCATGAGTGTAAGTGCCCTATGCTCTCTACGCTGTGTTTATTACTTGTTTCAGGACACACCGTACTCTTCTCCAGAGTGCCTGTTGGCAATTTACATCCCGCCCATCAGCGTAGCAAGGCTCCCATGTCTCCATGGCCTGTCCTGCTTTTCTGGTTTTTACTGTTTGTTCAGCATGGCCCTTTTGACCGAGGGCAAGCGAGACTTCTTTGTAGCGCTGATTTGCCCTTCCGGCTTGCTTGGTTGGCCAAAAAGGGCGTATGCGTTTTTTCCTGAATATATTCAGGAAAAAACGCATACGCCCTTTTTGGCCAAGGGCATCATTGTCAACGTTTTGCCGCTTTTCATGTGCTTTAAAGGCGAGTCGAATCTACCTCCTGAAATCTGTTTCCTGCAAATCTGCCTTGCTTTCAAATCCTCTTCGTTGCCTTCCCTCAATATATTTGTGGACGAGAGTTCTCATTTATAACTCTGCACGTTTGTGAATTGCAGTGCCCCTGAGCTCCATTTGTCTCCTCGCTTTTTTGGGAGCTGGCCGCAAAAGCGCAGGATTGCTTCAGGCCCTATTTTGGTTCTGGGGGGCAGGCTGAGCCTGTGGTTCATTCTTCTTCCTGATGGGAAAATGGAGTGACCTGTGCCTGTCCCAATACCTAGGGCTAGTCTTTCGTTGGTTCCCCGTCTTCCCGTTCATCCTCAGGACAAATTGCAACCTGGACGAAACAGTAGGTTAAAGGTGCTGATTCTCCAAGTAGGGAGATGGTTAGTCAAGCGGCTGGAATGGTGAACCCGAGCACAAGGAGAGGAGAAATGAGGTGCGTTTTGGAAACCTTTCCCGATCTCACGGCATACCATCTTCTGGCTTTCCCATGCATGTTTTGATGTAGGAAGATTCCCTTGTACCTGGAGATTTGAGACCCATGGGGTGTGTTCCCCGCAGTGTTACTTTAAAGTATCTGCGTTTGCTCACCCAACCTCACCAATCCTCTCAGCCCCAAGAGTGTCCAGCCTTCTGTCTCATCCAGCTGTGGGTCTAGATATGGTCAATCCAGGTTGCATCACAGACCCTGAACGGATTTTGTAAGAATTTCTCTCTCTTTCACTGTCTTTGTTTTGTGGGTTTTTTAAAGTAATTTATGTTTAGAATCGGGCTTGATGCTTTTCCATGCTGTGTTGATGCCGCTTTACACCCTCTTGATTCACTTGCAGAGAGATATCCATACATAGGTTTTCAGATTCTTACTAGTCAGATATATTCTTGTGTGGTGACTAGGGTGTGTTGAGTCCAGTTCACTGAGCAGGGAGTAGGCCTTGTCTATTACATATTTGGCTTATGGAGCGGTCTCTGAGCTAATTTCAAACCCCTGTTTTATGCATCACCCCACCTCACCTTTCCCGTTAAGCAGCCATAGTGTGTCTTCTAAAGGTGTGACTCTGTTCTGTTTTGTAATTCAGTTCAAGTGTAGCGATTTTGACATTCCCTCTATAAGCGATATCTTAGGATAAGTGTCTTTTTCTGTGTGACTTATTTCACTTAGAATCATCATATCTAAATCCACTCATCATGCTGCTAACTAGCCTTATGACATTGATTTCATGGCTGAGTGATATTCCATTGTGCCAAGTACCACCATTTCTTTATCCATTTTTCTCTTTCCTGGGATATTGAAGGTGTACCGAAGTGGAGGTTCTTGGAAACAGAGCAGCCGTAAACTTTAGGGTGCCTGTGTCTTGTTGATTTTTAGTTTTCCCAATTTATACGCCCTTGAGTGGAAGTGCCCTATGCTCTCTACGCTGTGTTTATTACTTGTTTCAGGACACACCGTACTCTTCTCCAGAGTGCCTGTTGGCAATTTACATCCCGCCCATCAGCGTAGCAAGGCTCCCATGTCTCCATGGCCTGTCCTGCTTTTCTGGTTTTTACACTTTGTTCAGCATGGCCCTTTTGACCGAGGGCAAGCGAGACTTCTTTGTAGCGCTGATTTGCCCTTCCGGCTTGCTTGGTTGGCCAAAAAGGGCGTATGCGTTTTTTCCTGAATATATTCAGGAAAAAACGCATACGCCCTTTTTGGCCAAGGGCATCATTGTCAACGTTTTGCCGCTTTTCATGTGCTTTAAAGGCGAGTCGAATCTACCTCCTGAAATCTGTTTCCTGCAAATCTGCCTTGCTTTCAAATCCTCTTCGTTGCCTTCCCTCAATATATTTGTGGACGAGAGTTCTCATTTATAACTCTGCACGTTTGTGAATTGCAGTGCCCCTGAGCTCCATTTGTCTCCTCGCTTTTTTGGGAGCTGGCCGCAAAAGCGCAGGATTGCTTCAGGCCCTATTTTGGTTCTGGGGGGCAGGCTGAGCCTGTGGTTCATTCTTCTTCCTGATGGGAAAATGGAGTGACCTGTGCCTGTCCCAACACCTAGGGCTAGTCTTTCGTTGGTTCCCCGTCTTCCCGTTCATCCTCAGGACAAATTGCAACCTGGACGAAACAGTAGGTTAAAGGTGCTGATTCTCCAAGTAGGGAGATGGTTAGTCAAGCGGCTGGAATGGCGAACCCGAGCACAAGGAGAGGAGAAATGAGGTGCGTTTTAGAAACCTTTCCCGATCTCACGGCATACCATCTTCTGGCTTTCCCATGCATGTTTTGATGTAGGAAGATGCCCTTGTACCTGGAGATTTGAGACCCATGGGGTGTGTTCCCCACAGTGTTACTTTAAAGTATCTGCGTTTGCTCACCCAACCTCACCAATCCTCTCAGCCCCAAGAGTGTCCAGCCTTCTGTCTCATCCAGCTGTGGGTCTAGATATGGTCAATCCAGGTTGCATCAGAGACCCTGAACGGATTTTGTAAGAATTTCTCTCTCTTTCACTGTCTTTGTTTTGTGGGTTTTTTAAAGTAATTTATGTTTAGAATCGGGCTTGGCTGCTTTTCCCTGCTGTGTTGATGCCGCTTTACACCCTCTTGATTCACTTGCAGAGAGATATCGATACATAGGTTTTCAGATTCTTACTAGTCAGATATATTCTTGTGTGGTGACTAGGGTGTGTTGAGTCCAGTTCACTGAGCAGGGAGTAGGCCTTGTCTATTACATATTTGGCTTATGGAGCGGTCTCTGAGCTAATTTCAAACCCCTGTTTTATGCATCACCCCACCTCACCTTTCCCGTTAAGCAGCCATAGTGTGTCTTCTAAAGGTGTGACTCTGTTCTGTTTTGTCATTCAGTTCAAGTGTAGCGATTTTGACATTCCCTCTATAAGCGATATCTTAGGATAAGTGTCTTTTTCTGTGTGACTTATTTCACTTAGAATCATCGTATCTAAATCCACTCATCATGCTGCTAACTAGCCTTATGACATTGATTTCATGGCTGAGTCATATTCCATTGTGCCAAGTACCACCATTTCTTTATCCATTTTTCTCTTTCCTGGGATATTGAAGGTGTACCGAAGCGGAGGTTCTTGGAAACAGAGGAGCCGTAAACTTTAGGGTGCCTGTGTCTTATTGATTTTTAGTTTTCCCAATTTATACGCCCATGAGTGTAAGTGCCCTATGCTCTCTACGCTGTGTTTATTACTTGTTTCAGGACACACCGTACTCTTCTCCAGAGTGCCTGTTGGCAATTTACATCCCGCCCATCAGCGTAGCAAGGCTCCCATGTCTCCATGGCCTGTCCTGCTTTTCTGGTTTTTACTGTTTGTTCAGCATGGCCCTTTTGACCGAGGGCAAGCGAGACATCTTTGTAGCGCTGATTTGCCCTTCCGGCTTGCTTGGTTGGCCAAAAAGGGCGTATGCGTTTTTTCCTGAATATATTCAGGAAAAAACGCATACGCCCTTTTTGGCCAAGGGCATCATTGTCAACGTTTTGCCGCTTTTCATGTGCTTTAAAGGCGAGTCGAATCTACCTCCTGAAATCTGTTTCCTGCAAATCTGCCTTGCTTTCAAATCCTCTTCGTTGCCTTCCCTCAATATATTTGTGGACGAGAGTTCTCATTTATAACTCTGCACGTTTGTGAATTGCAATGCCCCTGAGCTCCATTTGTCTCCTCGCTTTTTTGGGAGCTGGCCGCAAAAGCGCAGGATTGCTTCAGGCCCTATTTTGGTTCTGGGGGGCAGGCTGAGCCTGTGGTTCATTCTTCTTCCTGATGGGAAAATGGAGTGACCTGTGCCTGTCCCAACACCTAGGGCTAGTCTTTCGTTGGTTCCCCGTCTTCCCGTTCATCCTCAGGACAAATTGCAACCTGGACGAAACAGTAGGTTAAAGGTGCTGATTCTCCAAGTAGGGAGATGGTTAGTCAAGCGGCTGGAATGGCGAACCCGAGCACAAGGAGAGGAGAAATGAGGTGCGTTTTAGAAACCTTTCCCGATCTCACGGCATACCATCTTCTGGCTTTCCCATGCATGTTTTGATGTAGGAAGATTCCCTTGTACCTGGAGATTTGAGACCCATGGGGTGTGTTCCCCGCAGTGTTACTTTAAAGTATCTGCGTTTGCTCACCCAACCTCACCAATCCTCTCAGCCCCAAGAGTGTCCAGCCTTCTGTCTCATCCAGCTGTGGGTCTAGATATGGTCAATCCAGGTTGCATCAGAGACCCTGAACGGATTTTGTAAGAATTTCTCTCTCTTTCACTGTCTTTGTTTTGTGGGTTTTTTAAAGTAATTTATGTTTAGAATCGGGCTTGGCTGCTTTTCCCTGCTGTGTTGATGCCGCTTTACACCCTCTTGATTCACTTGCAGAGAGATATCGATACATAGGTTTTCAGATTCTTACTAGTCAGATATATTCTTGTGTGGTGACTAGGGTGTGTTGAGTCCAGTTCACTGAGCAGGGAGTAGGCCTTGTCTATTACATATTTGGCTTATGGAGCGGTCTCTGAGCTAATTTCAAACCCCTGTTTTATGCATCACCCCACCTCACCTTTCCCGTTAAGCAGCCATAGTGTGTCTTCTAAAGGTGTGACTCTGTTCTGTTTTGTAATTCAGTTCAAGTGTAGCGATTTTGACATTCCCTCTATAAGCGATATCTTAGGATAAGTGTCTTTTTCTGTGTGACTTATTTCACTTAGAATCATCGTATCTAAATCCACTCATCATGCTGCTAACTAGCCTTATGACATTGATTTCATGGCTGAGTGATATTCCATTGTGCCAAGTACCACCATTTCTTTATCCATTTTTCTCTTTCCTGGGATATTGAAGGTGTACCGAAGTGGAGGTTCTTGGAAACAGAGAGGCCGTAAACTTTAGGGTGCCTGTGTCTTGTTGATTTTTAGTTTTCCCAATTTATACGCCCATGAGTGGAAGTGCCCTATGCTCTCTACGCTGTGTTTATTACTTGTTTCAGGACACACCGTACTCTTCTCCAGAGTGCCTTTTGGCAATTTATATCCCGCCCATCAGCGTAGCAAGGCTCCCATGTCTCCATGGCCTGTCCTGCTTTTCTGGTTTTTACTGTTTGTTCAGCATGGCCCTTTTGACCGAGGGCAAGCGAGACTTCTTTGTAGCGCTGATTTGCCCTTCCGGCTTGCTTGGTTGGCCAAAAAGGGCGTATGCGTTTTTTCCTGAATATATTCAGGAAAAAACGCATACGCCCTTTTTGGCCAAGGGCATCATTGTCAACGTTTTGCCGCTTTTCATGTGCTTTAAAGGCGAGTCGAATCTACCTCCTGAAATCTGTTTCCTGCAAATCGGCCTTGCTTTCAAATCCTCTTCGTTGCCTTCCCTCAATATATTTGTGGACGAGAGTTCTCATTTATAACTCTGCACGTTTGTGAATTGCAGTGCCCCTGAGCTCCATTTGTCTCCTCGCTTTTTTGGGAGCTGGCCGCAAAAGCGCAGGATTGCTTCAGGCCCTATTTTGGTTCTGGGGGGCAGGCTGAGCCTGTGGTTCATTCTTCTTCCTGATGGGAAAATGGAGTGACCTGTGCCTGTCCAAATACCTAGGGCTAGTCTTTCGTTGGTTCCCCGTCTTCCCGTTCATCCTCAGGACAAATTGCAACCTGGACGAAACAGTAGGTTAAAGGTGCTGATTCTCCAAGTAGGGAGATGGTTAGTCAAGCGGCTGGAATGGCGAACCCGAGCACAAGGAGAGGAGAAATGAGGTGCGTTTTGGAAACCTTTCCCGATCTCATGGCATACCATCTTCTGGCTTTCCCATGCATGTTTTGATGTAGGAAGATTCCCTTGTACCTGGAGATTTGAGACCCATGGGGTGTGTTCCCCGCAGTGTTACTTTAAAGTATCTGTGTTTGCTCACCCAACCTCACCAATCCTCTCAGCCCCAAGAGTGTCCAGCCTTATGTCTCATCCAGCTGTGGGTCTAGATATGGTCAATCCAGGTTGCATCACAGACCCTGAACGGATTTTGTAAGAATTTCTCTCTCTTTCACTGTCTTTGTTTTGTGGGTTTTTTAAAGTAATTTATGTTTAGAATCGGGCTTGGCTGCTTTTCCCTGCTGTGTTGATGCTGCTTTACACCCTCTTGATTCACTTGCAGAGAGATATCGATACATAGGTTTTCAGATTCTTACTAGTCAGATATATTCTTGTGTGGTGACTAGGGTGTGTTGAGTCCAGTTCACTGAGCAGGGAGTAGGCCTTGTCTATTACATATTTGGCTTATGGAGCGGTCTCTGAGCTAATTTCAAACCCTTGTTTTATGCATCACCCCACCTCACCTTTCCCGTTAAGCAGCCATAGTGTGTCTTCTAAAGGTGTGACTCTGTTCTGTTTTGTAATTCAGTTCAAGTGTAGCGATTTTGACATTCCCTCTATAAGCGATATCTTAGGATAAGTGTCTTTTTCTGTGTGACTTATTTCACTTAGAATCATCGTATCTAAATCCACTCATCATGCTGCTAACTAGCCTTATGACATTGATTTCATGGCTGAGTGATATTCCACTGTGCCAAGTACCACCATTTCTTTATCCATTTTTCTCTTTCCTGGGATATTGAAGGTGTACCGAAGTGGAGGTTCTTGGAAACAGAGCAGCCGTAAACTTTAGGGTGCCTGTGTCTTGTTGATTTTTAGTTTTCCCAATTTATACGCCCTTGAGTGGAAGTGCCCTATGCTCTCTACGCTGTGTTTATTACTTGTTTCAGGACACACCGTACTCTTCTCCAGAGTGCCTGTTGGCAATTTATATCCCGCCCATCAGCGTAGCAAGGCTCCCATGTCTCCATGGCCTGTCCTGCTTTTCTGGTTTTTACACTTTGTTCAGCATGGCCCTTTTGACCGAGGGCAAGCGAGACTTCTTTGTAGCGCTGATTTGCCCTTCCGGCTTGCTTAGTTGGCCAAAAAGGGCGTATGCGTTTTTTCCTGAATATATTCAGGAAAAAACGCATACGCCCTTTTTGGCCAAGGGCATCATTGTCAACGTTTTGCCGCTTTTCATGTGCTTTAAAGGCGAGTCGAATCTACCTCCTGAAATCTGTTTCCTGCAAATCTGCCTTGCTTTCAAATCCTCTTCGTTGCCTTCCCTCAATATATTTGTGGACGAGAGTTCTCATTTATAACTCTGCACGTTTGTGAATTGCAGTGCCCCTGAGCTCCATTTGTCTCCTCGCATTTTTGGGAGCTGGCCGCAAAAGCGCAGGATTGCTTCAGGCCCTATTTTGGTTCTGGGGGGCAGGCTGAGCCTGTGGTTCATTCTTCTTCCTGATGGGAAAATGGAGTGACCTGTGCCTGTCCCAACACCTAGGGCTAGTCTTTCGTTGGTTCCCCGTCTTCCCGTTCATGCTCAGGACAAATTGCAACCTGGACGAAACAGGAGGTTAAAGGTGCTGATGCTCCAAGTAGGGAGATGGTTAGTCAAGCGGCTGGAATGGCGAACCCGAGCACAAGGAGAGGAGAAATGAGGTGCGTTTTAGAAACCTTTCCCGATCTCACGGCATACCATCTTCTGGCTTTCCCATGCATGTTTTGATGTATGAAGATGCCCTTGTACCTGGAGATTTGAGACCCATGGGGTGTGTTCCCCGCAGTGTTACTTTAAGTATCTGCGTTTGCTCACCCAACCTCACCAATCCTCTCAGCCCCAAGAGTGTCCAGCCTTATGTCTCATCCAGCTGTGGGTCTAGATATGGTCAATCCAGGTTGCATCATAGACCCTGAACGGATGTTGTAAGAATTTCTCTCACTTTCACTGTCTTTGCTTTGTGCGTTTTTTAAAATAATGTATGTTTAGAATGGGGTTTGGCTGCTTTTCCCTGCTGTGTTTATGCCGCTTTACACCCTCTTGATTCACTTGCAGAGAGATATCGATACATAGGTTTTCAGATTCATACTATTCAGATATATTCTTGTGCGGTGACTAGGGGGTGTTGAGTCCAGTTCACTGAGCAGGGAGTAGGCCTTGTCTATTACATATTTGGCTTATGGAGCGGTCTCTGAGCTAATTTAAAACCCTTGTTTTATGCATCACCCCACCTCACCTTTCCGGTTAAGCAGCCATAGTGTGTCTTCTACAGGTGTGACTCTGTTCTGTTTTGTAATTCAGTTCAAGTGTAGCCATTTTGACATTCCCTCTATAAGCGATATCTTAGGATAAGTGTCTTTTTCTGTGTGACTTATTTCACTTAGAATCATCGTACCTAAATCCACTCATCATGCTGCTAACTAGCCTTATGACATTGATTTCATGGCTGAGTGATATTCCATTGTGCCAAGTACCACCATTTCTTTATCCATTTTTCTCTTTCCTGGGATATTGAAGGTGTACCGAAGCGGAGGTTCTTGGAAACAGAGCAGCCGTAAACTTTAGGGTGCCTGTGACTTGTTGATTTTTAGTTTTCCCAATTTATACGCCCATGAGTGGAAGTGCCCTATGCTCTCTACGCTGTGTTTATTACTTGTTTCAGGACACACCGTACTCTTCTCCAGAGTGCCTGTTGGCAATTTATATCCCGCCCATCAGCGTAGCAAGGCTCCCATGTCTCCATGGCCTGTCCTGCTTTTCAGGTTTTTACTGTTTGTTCAGCATGGCCCTTTTGACCGAGGGCAAGCGAGACTTCTTTGTAGCGCTGATTTGCCCTTCTGGCTTGCTTGGTTGGCCAAAAAGGGCGTATGCGTTTTTTCCTGAATATATTCAGGAAAAAACGCATACGCCCTTTTTGGCCAAGGGCATCATTGTCAACGTTTTGCCGCTTTTCATGTGCTTTAAAGGCGAGTCGAATCTACCTCCTGAAATCTGTTTCCTGCAAATCTGCCTTGCTTTCAAATCCTCTTCGTTGCCTTCCCTCAATATATTTGTGGACGAGAGTTCTCATTTATAACTCTGCACGTTTGTGAATTGCAGTGCCCCTGAGCTCCATTTGTCTCCTCGCTTTTTTGGGAGCTGGCCGCAAAAGCGCAGGATTGCTTCAGGCCCTATTTTGGTTCTGGGGGGCAGGCTGAGCCTGTGGTTCATTCTTCTTCCTGATGGGAAAATGGAGTGACCTATGCCTGTCCCAACACCTAGGGCTCGTCTCTCGTTGGTTCCGCGTCTTCCCGTTCATCCTCAGGACAAATTGCAACCTGTACAATCAGGAGGTTAAAGGTGCTGATTCTCCAAGTAGGGAGATGGTTAGTCAAGCGGCTGGAATGGCGAACCCGAGCACAAGGAGAGGAGAAATGAGGTGCGTTTTAGAAACCTTTCCCGATCTCATGGCATACCATCTTCTGGGTTTCCCATGCATGTTTTGATGTAGGAAGATGCCCTTGTACCTGGAGATTTGAGACCCATGGGGTGTGTTCCCCGCAGTGTTACTTTAAAGTATCTGCGTTTGCTCACCCAACCTCACCAATCCTCTCAGCCCCAAGAGTGTCCAGCCTTCTGTCTCATCCAGCTGTGGGTCTAGATATGGTCAATCCAGGTTGCATCAGAGACCCTGAACGGATTTTGTAAGAATTTCTCTCTCTTTCACTGTCTTTGTTTTGTGTGTTTTATAAAGTAATTTATGTTTAGAATCGGGCTTGGCTGCTTTTCCCTGCTGTGTTGATGCCGCTTTACACCCTCTTGATTCACTTGCAGAGAGATATCGATACATAGGTTTTCAGATTCTTACTAGTCAGATATATTCTTGTGTGGTGACTAGGGTGTGTTGAGTCCAGTTCACTGAGCAGGGAGTAGGCCTTGTCTATTACATATTTGGCTTATGGAGCGGTCTCTGAGCTAATTTCAAACCCTTGTTTTATACATCACCCCACCTCACCTTTCCCGTTAAGCAGCCATAGTGTGTCTTCTAAAGGTGTGACTCTGTTCTGTTTTGTAATTCAGTTCAAGTGTAGCGATTTTGACATTCCCTCTATAAGCGATATCTTAGGATAAGTGTCTTTTTCTGTGTGACTTATTTCACTTAGAATCATCGTATCTAAATCCACTCATCATGCTGCTAACTAGCCTTATGACATTGATTTCATGGCTGAGTGATATTCCATTGTGCCAAGTACCACCATTTCTTTATCCATTTTTCTCTTTCCTGGGATATTGAAGGTGTACCGAAGTGGAGGTTCTTGGAAACAGAGCAGCCGTAAACTTTAGGGTGCCTGTGTCTTGTTGATTTTTAGTTTTCCCAATTTATACGCCCATGAGTGGAAGTGCCCTATGCTCTCTACGCTGTGTTTATTACTTGTTTCAGGACACACCGTACTCTTCTCCAGAGTGCCTGTTGGCAATTTATATCCCGCCCATCAGCGTAGCAAGGCTCCCATGTCTCCATGGCCTGTCCTGCTTTTCTGGTTTTTACACTTTGTTCAGCATGGCCGTTTTGACCGAGGGCAAGCGAGACTTCTTTGTAGCGCTGATTTGCCCTTCCGGCTTGCTTGGTTGGCCAAAAAGGGCGTATGCGTTTTTTCCTGAATATATTCAGGAAAATACGCATACGCCCTTTTTGGCCAAGGGCATCATTGTCAACGTTTTGCCGCTTTTCATGTGCTTTAAAGGCGAGTCGAATCTACCTCCTGAAATCTGTTTCCTGCAAATCTGCCTTGCTTTCAAATCCTCTTCGTTGCCTTCCCTCAATATATTTGTGGACGAGAGTTCTCATTTATAACTCTGCACGTTTGTGAATTGCAGTGCCCCTGAGTTCCATTTGTCTCCTCGCTTTTTTGGGAGCTGGCCGCAAAAGCGCAGGATTGCTTCAGGCCCTATTTTGGTTCTGGGGGGCAGGCTGAGCCTGTGGTTCATTCTTCTTCCTGATGGGAAAATGGAGTGACCTGTGCCTGTCCCACCACCTAGGGCTAGTCTTTCGTTGGTTCCCCGTCTTCCCGTTCATCCTCAGGACAAATTGCAACCTGGACGAAACAGTAGGTTAAAGGTGCTGATTCTCCAAGTAGGGAGATGGTTAGTCAAGCGGCTGGAATGGCGAACCCGAGCACAAGGAGAGGAGAAATGAGGTGCGTTTTAGAAACCTTTCCCGATCTCACGGCATACCATCTTCTGGGTTTCCCATGCATGTTTTGATGTAGGAAGATTCCCTTGTACCTGGAGATTTGAGACCCATGGGGTGTGTTCCCCGCAGTGTTACTTTAAAGTATCTGCGTTTGCTCACCCAACCTCACCAATCCTCTCAGCCCCAAGAGTGTCCAGCCTTATGTCTCATCCAGCTGTGGGTCTAGATATGGTCAATCCAGGTTGCATCATAGACCCTGAACGGATTTTGTAAGAATTTCTCTCTCTTTCACTGTCTTTGTTTTGTGTGTTTTTTAAAGTAATTTATGTTTACAATCGGGCTTGGCTGCTTTTCCCTGCTGTGTTGATGCCGCTTTACACCCTCTTGATTCACTTGCAGAGAGATATCGATACATAGGTTTTCAGATTCTTACTAGTCAGATATATTCTTGTGTGGTGACTAGGGTGTGTTGAGTCCAGTTCACTGAGCAGGGAGTAGGCCTTGTCTATTACATATTTGGCTTATGGAGCGGTGTCTGAGCTAATTTCAAACCCTTGTTTTATGCATCACCCCACCTCACCTTTCCTGTTAAGCAGCCATAGTGTGTCTTCTAAAGGTGTGACTCTGTTCTGTTTTGTAATTCAGTTCAAGTGTAGCGATTTTGACATTCCCTCTATAAGCGATATCTTAGGATAAGTGTCTTTTTCTGTGTGACTTATTTCACTTAGAATCATCGTACCTAAATCCACACATCATGCTGCTAACTAGCCTTATGACATTGATTTCATGGCTGAGTGATATTCCATTGTGCCAAGTACCACCATTTCTTTATCCATTTTTCTCTTTCCTGGGATATTGAAGGTGTACCGAAGCGGAGGTTCTTGGAAACAGAGCAGCCGTAAACTTTAGGGTGCCTGTGTCTTGTTGATTTTTAGTTTTCCCAATTTATACGCCCTTGAGTGGAAGTGCCCTATGCTCTCTACGCTGTGTTTATTACTTGTTTCAGGACACACCGTACTCTTCTCCAGAGTGCCTGTTGGAAATTTACATCCCGCCCATCAGCGTAGCAAGGCTCCCATGTCTCCATGGCCTGTCCTGCTTTTCTGGTTTTTACACTTTGTTCAGCATGGCCCTTTTGACCGAGGGCAAGCGAGACTTCTTTGTAGCGCTGATTTGCCCTTCCGGCTTGCTTGGTTGGCCAAAAAGGGCGTATGCGTTTTTTCCTGAATATATTCAGGAAAAAACGCATACGCCCTTTTTGGCCAAGGGCATCATTGTCAACGTTTTGCCGCTTTTCATGTGCTTTAAAGGCGAGTCGAATCTACCTCCTGAAATCTGTTTCCTGCAAATCTGCCTTGCTTTCAAATCCTCTTCGTTGCCTTCCCTCAATATATTTGTGGACGAGAGTTCTCATTTATAACTCTGCACGTTTGTGAATTGCAGTGCCCCTGAGCTCCATTTGTCTCCTCGCTTTTTTGGGAGCTGGCCGCAAAAGCGCAGGATTGCTTCAGGCCCTATTTTGGTTCTGGGGGGCAGGCTGAGCCTGTGGTTCATTCTTCTTCCTGATGGGAAAATGGAGTGACCTGTGCCTGTCCCAACACCTAGGGCTAGTCTTTCGTTGGTTCCCCGTCTTCCCGTTCATCCTCAGGACAAATTGCAACCTGGACGAAACAGTAGGTTAAAGGTGCTGATTCTCCAAGTAGGGAGATGGTTAGTCAAGCGGCTGGAATGGCGAACCCGAGCACAAGGAGAGGAGAAATGAGGTGCGTTTTAGAAACCTTTCCCGATCTCACGGCATACCATCTTCTGGGTTTCCCATGCATGTTTTGATGTAGGAAGATTCCCTTGTACCTGGAGATTTGAGACCCATGGGGTGTGTTCCCCGCAGTGTTACTTTAAAGTATCTGCGTTTGCTCACCCAACCTCACCAATCCTCTCAGCCCCAAGAGTGTCCAGCCTTATGTCTCATCCAGCTGTGGGTCTAGATATGGTCAATCCAGGTTGCATCAGAGACCCTGAACGGATTTTGTAAGAATTTCTCTCTCTTTCACTGTCTTTGTTTTGTGTGTTTTTTAAAGTAATTTATGTTTAGAATCGGGCTTGGCTGCTTTTCCCTGCTGTGTTGATGCCGCTTTACACCCTCTTGATTCACTTGCAGAGAGATATCGATACATAGGTTTTCAGATTCTTACTAGTCAGATATATTCTTGTGTGGTGACTAGGGTGTGTTGAGTCCAGTTCACTGAGCAGGGAGTAGGCCTTGTCTATTACATATTTGGCTTATGGAGCGGTGTCTGAGCTAATTTCAAACCCTTGTTTTATGCATCACCCCACCTCACCTTTCCTGTTAAGCAGCCATAGTGTGTCTTCTAAAGGTGTGACTCTGTTCTGTTTTGTAATTCAGTTCAAGTGTAGCGATTTTGACATTCCCTCTATAAGTGATATCTTAGGATATGTGTCTTTTTCTGTGTGACTTATTTCACTTAGTATCATCGTATCTAAATCCACTCATCATGCTGCTAACTAGCCTTATGACATTGATTTCATGGCTGAGTGATATTCCATTGTGCCAAGTACCACCATTTTTTTATCCATTTTTCTCTTTCCTGGGATATTGAAGGTGTACCGAAGTGGAGGTTCTTGGAAACAGAGCAGCCGTAAACTTTAGGGTGCCTGTGTCTTGTTGATTTTTAGTTTTCCCAATTTATACGCCCTTGAGTGGAAGTGCCCTATGCTCTCTACGCTGTGTTTATTACTTGTTTCAGGACACACCGTACTCTTCTCCAGAGTGCCTGTTGGAAATTTACATCCCACCCATCAGCGTAGCAAGGCTCCCATGTCTCCATGGCCTGTCCTGCTTTTCTGGTTTTTACACTTTGTTCAGCATGGCCCTTTTGACCGAGGGCAAGCGAGACTTCTTTGTAGCGCTGATTTGCCCTTCCGGCTTGCTTGGTTGGCCAAAAAGGGCGTATGCGTTTTTTCCTGATTATATTCAGGAAAAAACGCATATGCCCTTTTTGGCCAAGGGCATCATTGTCAACGTTTTGCCGCTTTTCATGTGCTTTAAAGGCGAGTCGAATCTACCTCCTGAAATCTGTTTCCTGCAAATCTGCCTTGCTTTCAAATCCTCTTCGTTGCCTTCCCTCAATATATTTGTGGACGAGAGTTCTCATTTATAACTCTGCACGTTTGTGAATTGCAGTGCCCCTGAGCTCCATTTGTCTCCTCGCTTTTTTGGGAGCTGGCCGCAAAAGCGCAGGATTGCTTCAGGCCCTATTTTGGTTCTGGGGGGCAGGCTGAGCCTGTGGTTCATTCTTCTTCCTGATGGGAAAATGGTGTGACCTGTGCCTGTCCCAACACCTAGGGCTAGTCTTTCGTTGGTTCCCCGTCTTCCCGTTCATCCTCAGGACAAATTGCAACCTGGACGAAACAGTAGGTTAAAGGTGCTGATTCTCCAAGTAGGGAGATGGTTAGTCAAGCGGCTGGAATGGCGAACCCAAGCACAAGGAGAGGAGAAATGAGGTGCGTTTTAGAAACCTTTCCCGATCTCACGGCATACCATCTTCTGGCTTTCCCATGCATGTTTTGATGTAGGAAGATTCCCTTGTACCTGGAGATTTGAGACCCATGGGGTGTGTTCCCCGCAGTGTTACTTTAAAGTATCTGCGTTTGCTCACCCAACCTCACCAATCCTCTCAGCCCCAAGAGTGTCCAGCCTTATGTCTCATCCAGCTGTGGGTCTAGATATGGTCAATCCAGGTTGCATCATAGACCCTGAACGGATGTTGTAAGAATTTCTCTCACTTTCACTGTCTTTGCTTTGTGGGTTTTTTAAAGTAATGTATGTTTAGAATGGGGTTT
Organism: Eubalaena glacialis; assembly: GCF_028564815.1. Taxonomy (NCBI): domain Eukaryota; kingdom Metazoa; phylum Chordata; class Mammalia; order Artiodactyla; family Balaenidae; genus Eubalaena; species Eubalaena glacialis. The sequence continues at coordinate 2,897,272 of NW_026871426.1, forward strand.
GGCTGCTTTTCCCTGCTGTGTTTATGCCGCTTTACACCCTCTTGATTCACTTGCAGAGAGATATCGATACATAGGTTTTCAGATTCATACTAGTCAGATATATTCTTGTGCGGTGACTAGGGGGTGTTGAGTCCAGTTCACTGAGCAGGGAGTAGGCCTTGTCTATTACATATTTGGCTTATGGAGCGGTGTCTGAGCTAATTTCAAACCCTTGTTTTATGCATCACCCCACCTCACCTTTCCGGTTAAGCAGCCATAGCTAAAGGTGTGACTCTGTTCTGTTTTGTAATTCAGTTCAAGTGTAGCGATTTTGACATTCCCTCTATAAGCGATATCTTAGGATAAGTGTCTTTTTCTGTGTGACTTATTTCACTTAGAATCATCGTACCTAAATCCACACATCATGCTGCTAACTAGCCTTATGACATTGATTTCATGGCTGAGTGATATTCCATTGTGCCAAGTACCACCATTTCTTTATCCATTTTTCTCTTTCCTGGGATATTGAAGGTGTACCGAAGTGGAGGTTCTTGGAAACAGAGCAGCCGTAAACTTTAGGGTGCCTGTGTCTTGTTGATTTTTAGTTTTCCCAATTTATACGCCCTTGAGTGGAAGTGCCCTATGCTCTCTACGCTGTGTTTATTACTTGTTTCAGGACACACCGTACTCTTCTCCAGAGTGCCTGTTGGCAATTTACATCCCGCCCATCAGCGTAGCAAGGCTCCCATGTCTCCATGGCCTGTCCTGCTTTTCTGGTTTTTACACTTTGTTCAGCATGGCCCTTTTGACCGAGGGCAAGCGAGACTTCTTTGTAGCGCTGATTTGCCCTTCCGGCTTGCTTGGTTGGCCAAAAAGGGCGTATGCGTTTTTTCCTGAATATATTCAGGAAAAAACGCATACGCCCTTTTTGGCCAAGGGCATCATTGTCAACGTTTTGCCGCTTTTCATGTGCTTTAAAGGCGAGTCGAATCTACCTCCTGAAATCTGTTTCCTGCAAATCTGCCTTGCTTTCAAATCCTCTTCGTTGCCTTCCCTCAATATATTTGTGGACGAGAGTTCTCATTTATAACTCTGCACGTTTGTGAATTGCAGTGCCCCTGAGCTCCATTTGTCTCCTCGCTTTTTTGGGAGCTGGCCGCAAAAGCGCAGGATTGCTTCAGGCCCTATTTTGGTTCTGGGGGGCAGGCTGAGCCTGTGGTTCATTCTTCTTCCTGATGGGAAAATGGAGTGACCTGTGCCTGTCCCAACACCTAGGGCTAGTCTTTCGTTGGTTCCCCGTCTTCCCGTTCATCCTCAGGACAAATTGCAACCTGGACGAAACAGTAGGTTAAAGGTGCTGATTCTCCAAGTAGGGAGATGGTTAGTCAAGCGGCTGGAATGGCGAACCCGAGCACAAGGAGAGGAGAAATGAGGTGCGTTTTAGAAACCTTTCCCGATCTCACGGCATACCATCTTCTGGGTTTCCCATGCATGTTTTGATGTAGGAAGATTCCCTTGTACCTGGAGATTTGAGACCCTTGGGGTGGGTACCCCGTGGTATTACTTTAAAGTATCTGCATTTGCTCACCCAACGTCACCAATCCTCTCAGCCCCAAGAGTGTCCAGCCTTATGTCTCATCCAGCTGTGGGTCTAGATATGGTCAATCCAGGTTGCATCAGAGACCCTGAACGGATTTTGTAAGAATTTCTCTCTCTTTCACTGTCTTTGCTTTGTGGGTTTTTTAAAGTAATGTATGTTTAGAATGGGGTTTGGCTGCTTTTACCTGCTGTGTTGATGCCGCTTTACACCCTCTTGATTCACTTGCAGAGAGATATCGATACATAGGTTTTCAGATTCTTACTAGTCAGATATATTCTTGTGTGGTGACTAGGGGGTGTTGAGTCCAGTTCACTGAGCAGAGAGTAGGCCTTGTCTATTACATATTTGGCTTATGGAGCGGTCTCTGAGCTAATTTCAAACCCTTGTTTTATGCATCACCCCACCTCACCTTTCCCGTTAAGCAGCCATAGTGTGTCTTCTAAAGGTGTGACTCTGTTCTGTTTTGTCATTCAGTTCAAGTGTAGCGATTTTGACATTCCCTCTATAAGCGATATCTTAGGATAAGTGTCTTTTTCTGTGTGACTTATTTCACTTAGAATCATCGTACCTAAATCCACTCATCATGCTGCTAACTAGCCTTATGACATTGATTTCATGGCTGAGTGATATTCCACTGTGCCAAGTACCACCATTTCTTTATCCATTTTTCTCTTTCCTGGGATATTGAAGGTGTACCGAAGTGGAGGTTCTTGGAAACAGAGCAGCCGTAAATTTTAGGGTGCCTGTGTCTTGTTGATTTTTATTTTTCCCAATTTATACGCCCATGAGTGGAAGTGCCCTATGCTCTCTACGCTGTGTTTATTACTTGTTTCAGGACACACCGTACTCTTCTCCAGAGTGCCTGTTGGCAATTTATATCCCGCCCATCAGCGTAGCAAGGCTCCCATGTCTCCATGGCCTGTCCTGCTTTTCTGGTTTTTACACTTTGTTCAGCATGGCCCTTTTGACCGAGGGCAAGCAAGACTTCTTTGTAGCACTGATTTGCCCTTCCGGCTTGCTTGGTTGGCCAAAAAGGGCGTATGCGTTTTTTCCTGAATATATTCAGGAAAAAACGCATACGCCCTTTTTGGCCAAGGGCATCATTGTCAACGTTTTGCCGCTTTTCATGTGCTTTAAAGGCGAGTCGAATCTACCTCCTGAAATCTGTTTCCTGCAAATCTGCCTTGCTTTCAAATCCTCTTCGTTGCCTTCCCTCAATATATTTGTGGACGAGAGTTCTCATTTATAACTCTGCACGTTTGTGAATTGCAGTGCCCCTGAGCTCCATTTGTCTCCTCGCTTTTTTGGGAGCTGGCCGCAAAAGCGCAGGATTGCTTCAGGCCCTATTTTGGTTCTGGGGGGCAGGCTGAGCCTGTGGTTCATTCTTCTTCCTGATGGGAAAATGGAGTGACCTATGCCTGTCCCAACACCTAGGGCTCGTCTCTCGTTGGTTCCGCGTCTTCCCGTTCATCCTCAGGACAAATTGCAACCTGTACAATCAGGAGGTTAAAGGTGCTGATTCTCCAAGTAGGGAGATGGTTAGTCAAGCGACTGGAATGGCGAACCCGAGCACAAGGAGAGGAGAAATGAGGTGCGTTTTAGAAACCTTTCCCGATCTCATGGCATACCATCTTCTGGGTTTCCCATGCATGTTTTGATGTAGGAAGATTCCCTTGTACCTGGAGATTTGAGACCCATGGGGTGTGTTCCCCGCAGTGTTACTTTAAAGTATCTGCGTTTGCTCACCCAACCTCACCAATCCTCTCAGCCCCAAGAGTGTCCAGCCTTATGTCTCATCCAGCTGTGGGTCTAGATATGGTCAATCCAGGTTGCATCAGAGACCCTGAACGGATTTTGTAAGAATTTCTCTCTCTTTCACTGTCTTTGTTTTGTGGGTTTTTTAAAGTAATTTATGTTTAGAATCGGGCTTGGCTGCTTTTCCCTGCTGTGTTGATGCCGCTTTACACCCTGTTGATTCACTTGCAGAGAGATATCGATACATAGGTTTTCAGATTCTTACTAGTCAGATATATTCTTGTGTGGTGACTAGGGTGTGTTGAGTCCAGTTCACTTAGCAGGGAGTAGGCCTTGCCTATTACATATTTGGCTTATGGAGCGGTCTCTGAGCTAATTTCAAACCCTTGTTTTATGCATCACCCCACCTCACCTTTCCCGTTAAACAGCCATAGTGTGTCTTCTAAAGGTGTGACTCTGTTCTGTTTTGTAATTCAGTTCAAGTGTAGCGATTTTGACATTCCCTCTATAAGCGATATCTTAGGATAAGTGTCTTTTTCTGTGTGACTTATTTCACTTAGAATCATCGTATCTAAATCCACTCATCATGCTGCTAACTAGTCTTATGACATTGATTTCATGGCTGAGTGATATTCCATTGTGCCAAGTACCACCATTTCTTTATCCATTTTTCTCTTTCCTGGGATATTGAAGGTGTACCGAAGTGGAGGTTCTTGGAAACAGAGCAGCCGTAAACTTTAGGGTGCCTGTGTCTTGTTGATTTTTAGTTTTCCCAATTTATACGCCCTTGAGTGGAAGTGCCCTATGCTCTCTACGCTGTGTTTATTACTTGTTTCAGGACACACCGTACTCTTCTCCAGAGTGCCTGTTGGCAATTTACGTCCCGCCCATCAGCGTAGCAAGGCTCCCATGTCTCCATGGCCTGTCCTGCTTTTCTGGTTTTTAGACTTTGTTCAGCATGGCCCTTTTGACCGAGGGCAAGCGAGATTTCTTTGTAGCGCTGATTTGCCCTTCCGGCTTGCTTGTTTGGCCAAAAAGGGCGTATGCGTTTTTTCCTGAATATATTCAGGAAAAAACGCATACGCCCTTTTTGGCCAAGGGCATCATTGTCAACGTTTTGCCGCTTTTCATGTGCTTTAAAGGCGAGTCGAATCTACCTCCTGAAATCTGTTTCCGGCAAATCTGCCTTGCTTTCAAATCCTCTTCGTTGCCTTCCCTCAATATATTTGTGGACGAGAGTTCTCATTTATAACTCTGCACGTTTGTGAATTGCAGTGCCCCTGAGCTCCATTTGTCTCCTCGCTTTTTTGGGAGCTGGCCGCAAAAGCGCAGGATTGCTTCAGGCCCTATTTTGGTTCTGGGGGGCAGGCTGAGCCTGTGGTTCATTCTTCTTCCTGATGGGAAAAAGGAGTGACCTGTGCCTGTCCCAACACCTAGGGCTAGTCTTTCGTTGGTTCCCCGTCTTCCCGTTCATCCTCAGGACAAATTGCAACCTGGACGAAACAGTAGGTTAAAGGTGCTGATTCTCCAAGTAGGGAGATGGTTAGTCAAGCGGCTGGAATGGCGAACCCGAGCACAAGGAGAGGAGAAATGAGGTGCGTTTTAGAAACCTTTCCAGATCTCACGGCATACCATCTTCTGGGTTTCCCATGCATGTTTTGATGTAGGAAGATTCCCTTGTACCTGGAGATTTGAGACCCATGAGGTGGGTACCCCGCGGTATTACTTTAAAGTATCTGCATTTGCTCACCCAACCTCACCAATCCTCTCAGCCCCAAGAGTGTCCAGCCTTATGTCTCATCCAGCTGTGGGTCTAGATATGGTCAATCCAGGTTGCATCAGAGACCCTGAACGGATTTTGTAAGAATTTCTCTCTCTTTCACTGTCTTTGCTTTGTGGGTTTTTTAAAGTAATGTATGTTTAGAATGGGGTTTGGCTGCTTTTCCCTGCTGTGTTTATGCCGCTTTACACCCTCTTGATTCACGTGCAGAGAGATATCGATACATAGGTTTTCAGATTCATACTAGTCAGATATATTCTTGTGCGGTGACTAGGGGGTGTTGAGTCAAGTTCACTGAGCAGGGAGTAGGCCTTGTCTATTACATATTTGGCTTATGGAGCGGTGTCTGAGCTAATTTCAAACCCTTGTTTTATGCATCACCCCACCTCACCTTTCCCGTTAAGCAGCCATAGTGTGTCTTCTAAAGGTGTGACTCTGTTCTGTTTTGTAATTCAGTTCAAGTGTAGCGATTTTGACATTCCCTCTATAAGCGATATCTTAGGATAAGTGTCTTTTTCTGTGTGACTTATTTCACTTAGAATCATCGTATCTAAATCCACTCATCATGCTGCTAACTAGCCTTATGACATTGATTTCATGGCTGAGTGATATTCCACTGTGCCAAGTACCACCATTTCTTTATCCATTTTTCTCTTTCCTGGGATATTGAAGGTGTACCGAAGTGGAGGTTCTTGGAAACAGAGCAGCCGTAAACTTTAGGGTGCCTGTGTCTTGTTGATTTTTAGTTTTCCCAATTTATACGCCCTTGAGTGGAAGTGCCCTATGCTCTCTACGCTGTGTTTATTACTTGTTTCAGGACACACCGTACTCTTCTCCAGAGTGCCTGTTGGCAATTTATATCCCGCCCATCAGCGTAGCAAGGCTCCCATGTCTCCATGGCCTGTCCTGCTTTTCTGGTTTTTACACTTTGTTCAGCATGGCCCTTTTGACCGAGGGCAAGCGAGACTTCTTTGTAGCGCTGATTTGCCCTTCCGGCTTGCTTGGTTGGCCAAAAAGGGCGTATGCGTTTTTTCCTGAATATATTCAGGAAAAAACGCATACGCCCTTTTTGGCCAAGGGCATCATTGTCAACGTTTTGCCGCTTTTCATGTGCTTTAAAGGCGAGTCGAATCTACCTCCTGAAATCTGTTTCCTGCAAATCTGCCTTGCTTTCAAATCCTCTTCGTTGCCTTCCCTCAATATATTTGTGGACGAGAGTTCTCATTTATAACTCTGCACGTTTGTGAATTGCAGTGCCCCTGAGCTCCATTTGTCTCCTCGCATTTTTGGGAGCTGGCCGCAAAAGCGCAGGATTGCTTCAGGCCCTATTTTGGTTCTGGGGGGCAGGCTGAGCCTGTGGTTCATTCTTCTTCCTGATGGGAAAATGGAGTGACCTGTGCCTGTCCCAACACCTAGGGCTAGTCTTTCGTTGGTTCCCCGTCTTCCCGTTCATGCTCAGGACAAATTGCAACCTGGACGAAACAGTAGGTTAAAGGTGCTGATGCTCCAAGTAGGGAGATGGTTAGTCAAGCGGCTGGAATGGCGAACCCGAGCACAAGGAGAGGAGAAATGAGGTGCGTTTTAGAAACCTTTCCCGATCTCACGGCATACCATCTTCTGGCTTTCCCATGCATGTTTTGATGTATGAAGATGCCCTTGTACCTGGAGATTTGAGACCCATGGGGTGTGTTCCCCGCAGTGTTACTTTAAGTATCTGCGTTTGCTCACCCAACCTCACCAATCCTCTCAGCCCCAAGAGTGTCCAGCCTTATGTCTCATCCAGCTGTGGGTCTAGATATGGTCAATCCAGGTTGCATCATAGACCCTGAACGGATGTTGTAAGAATTTCTCTCACTTTCACTGTCTTTGCTTTGTGCGTTTTTTAAAATAATGTATGTTTAGAATGGGGTTTGGCTGCTTTTCCCTGCTGTGTTTATGCCGCTTTACACCCTCTTGATTCACTTGCAGAGAGATATCGATACATAGGTTTTCAGATTCATACTAGTCAGATATATTCTTGTGCGGTGACTAGGGGGTGTTGAGTCCAGTTCACTGAGCAGGGAGTAGGCCTTGTCTATTACATATTTGGCTTATGGAGCGGTGTCTGAGCTAATTTAAAACCCTTGTTTTATGCATCACCCCACCTCACCTTTCCGGTTAAGCAGCCATAGTGTGTCTTCTACAGGTGTGACTCTGTTCTGTTTTGTAATTCAGTTCAAGTGTAGCCATTTTGACATTCCCTCTATAAGCGATATGTTAGGATAAGTGTCTTTTTCTGTGTGACTTATTTCACTTAGAATCATCGTACCTAAATCCACTCATCATGCTGCTAACTAGCCTTATGACATTGATTTCATGGCTGAGTGATATTCCATTGTGCCAAGTACCACCATTTCTTTATCCATTTTTCTCTTTCCTGGGATATTGAAGGTGTACCGAAGCGGAGGTTCTTGGAAACAGAGCAGCCGTAAACTTTAGGGTGCCTGTGTCTTGTTGATTTTTAGTTTTCCCAATTTATACGCCCATGAGTGGAAGTGCCCTATGCTCTCTACGCTGTGTTTATTACTTGTTTCAGGACACACCGTACTCTTCTCCAGAGTGCCTGTTGGCAATTTATATCCCGCCCATCAGCGTAGCAAGGCTCCCATGTCTCCATGGCCTGTCCTGCTTTTCAGGTTTTTACTGTTTGTTCAGCATGGCCCTTTTGACCGAGGGCAAGCGAGACTTCTTTGTAGCGCTGATTTGCCCTTCTGGCTTGCTTGGTTGGCCAAAAAGGGCGTATGCGTTTTTTCCTGAATATATTCAGGAAAAAACGCATACGCCCTTTTTGGCCAAGGGCATCATTGTCAACGTTTTGCCGCTTTTCATGTGCTTTAAAGGCGAGTCGAATCTACCTCCTGAAATCTGTTTCCTGCAAATCTGCCTTGCTTTCAAATCCTCTTCGTTGCCTTCCCTCAATATATTTGTGGACGAGAGTTCTCATTTATAACTCTGCACGTTTGTGAATTGCAGTGCCCCTGAGCTCCATTTGTCTCCTCGCTTTTTTGGGAGCTGGCCGCAAAAGCGCAGGATTGCTTCAGGCCCTATTTTGGTTCTGGGGGGCAGGCTGAGCCTGTGGTTCATTCTTCTTCCTGATGGGAAAATGGAGTGACCTATGCCTGTCCCAACACCTAGGGCTCGTCTCTCGTTGGTTCCGCGTCTTCCCGTTCATCCTCAGGACAAATTGCAACCTGTACAATCAGGAGGTTAAAGGTGCTGATTCTCCAAGTAGGGAGATGGTTAGTCAAGCGGCTGGAATTGCGAACCCGAGCACAAGGAGAGGAGAAATGAGGTGCGTTTTAGAAACCTTTCCCGATCTCATGGCATACCATCTTCTGGGTTTCCCATGCATGTTTTGATGTAGGAAGATGCCCTTGTACCTGGAGATTTGAGACCCATGGGGTGTGTTCCCCGCAGTGTTACTTTAAAGTATCTGCGTTTGCTCACCCAACCTCACCAATCCTCTCAGCCCCAAGAGTGTCCAGCCTTCTGTCTCATCCAGCTGTGGGTCTAGATATGGTCAATCCAGGTTGCATCAGAGACCCTGAACGGATTTTGTAAGAATTTCTCTCTCTTTCACTGTCTTTGTTTTGTGTGTTTTATAAAGTAATTTATGTTTAGAATCGGGCTTGGCTGCTTTTCCCTGCTGTGTTGATGCCGCTTTACACCCTCTTGATTCACTTGCAGAGAGATATCGATACATAGGTTTTCAGATTCTTACTAGTCAGATATATTCTTGTGTGGTGACTAGGGTGTGTTGAGTCCAGTTCACTGAGCAGGGAGTAGACCTTGTCTATTACATATTTGGCTTATGGAGCGGTCTCTGAGCTAATTTCAAACCCTTGTTTTATACATCACCCCACCTCACCTTTCCCGTTAAGCAGCCATAGTGTGTCTTCTAAAGGTGTGACTCTGTTCTGTTTTGTAATTCAGTTCAAGTGTAGCGATTTTGACATTCCCTCTATAAGCGATATCTTAGGATAAGTGTCTTTTTCTGTGTGACTTATTTCACTTAGAATCATCGTATCTAAATCCACTCATCATGCTGCTAACTAGCCTTATGACATTGATTTCATGGCTGAGTGATATTCCATTGTGCCAAGTACCACCATTTCTTTATCCATTTTTCTCTTTCCTGGGATATTGAAGGTGTACCGAAGTGGAGGTTCTTGGAAACAGAGCAGCCGTAAACTTTAGGGTGCCTGTGTCTTGTTGATTTTTAGTTTTCCCAATTTATACGCCCATGAGTGGAAGTGCCCTATGCTCTCTACGCTGTGTTTATTACTTGTTTCAGGACACACCGTACTCTTCTCCAGAGTGCCTGTTGGCAATTTATATCCCGCCCATCAGCGTAGCAAGGCTCCCATGTCTCCATGGCCTGTCCTGCTTTTCTGGTTTTTACTGTTTGTTCAGCATGGCCGTTTTGACCGAGGGCAAGCGAGACTTCTTTGTAGCGCTGATTTGCCCTTCCGGCTTGCTTGGTTGGCCAAAAAGGGCGTATGCGTTTTTTCCTGAATATATTCAGGAAAATACGCATACGCCCTTTTTGGCCAAGGGCATCATTGTCAACGTTTTGCCGCTTTTCATGTGCTTTAAAGGCGAGTCGAATCTACCTCCTGAAATCTGTTTCCTGCAAATCTGCCTTGCTTTCAAATCCTCTTCGTTGCCTTCCCTCAATATATTTGTGGACGAGAGTTCTCATTTATAACTCTGCACGTTTGTGAATTGCAGTGCCCCTGAGTTCCATTTGTCTCCTCGCTTTTTTGGGAGCTGGCCGCAAAAGCGCAGGATTGCTTCAGGCCCTATTTTGGTTCTGGGGGGCAGGCTGAGCCTGTGGTTCATTCTTCTTCCTGATGGGAAAATGGAGTGACCTGTGCCTGTCCCACCACCTAGGGCTAGTCTTTCGTTGGTTCCCCGTCTTCCCGTTCATCCTCAGGACAAATTGCAACCTGGACGAAACAGTAGGTTAAAGGTGCTGATTCTCCAAGTAGGGAGATGGTTAGTCAAGCGGCTGGAATGGCGAACCGAGCACAAGGAGAGGAGAAATGAGGTGCGTTTTAGAAACCTTTCCCGATCTCACGGCATACCATCTTCTGGGTTTCCCATGCATGTTTTGATGTAGGAAGATTCCCTTGTACCTGGAGATTTGAGACCCATGGGGTGTGTTCCCCGCAGTGTTACTTTAAAGTATCTGCGTTTGCTCACCCAACCTCACCAATCCTCTCAGCCCCAAGAGTGTCCAGCCTTATGTCTCATCCAGCTGTGGGTCTAGATATGGTCAATCCAGGTTGCATCATAGACCCTGAACGGATTTTGTAAGAATTTCTCTCTCTTTCACTGTCTTTGTTTTGTGTGTTTTTTAAAGTAATTTATGTTTAGAATCGGGCTTGGCTGCTTTTCCCTGCTGTGTTGATGCCGCTTTACACCCTCTTGATTCACTTGCAGAGAGATATCGATACATAGGTTTTCAGATTCTTACTAGTCAGATATATTCTTGTGTGGTGACTAGGGTGTGTTGAGTCCAGTTCACTGAGCAGGGAGTAGGCCTTGTCTATTACATATTTGGCTTATGGAGCGGTGTCTGAGCTAATTTCAAACCCTTGTTTTATGCATCACCCCACCTCACCTTTCCTGTTAAGCAGCCATAGTGTGTCTTCTAAAGGTGTGACTCTGTTCTGTTTTGTAATTCAGTTCAAGTGTAGCGATTTTGACATTCCCTCTATAAGCGATATCTTAGGATATGTGTCTTTTTCTGTGTGACTTATTTCACTTAGTATCATCGTATCTAAATCCACTCATCATGCTGCTAACTAGCCTTATGACATTGATTTCATGGCTGAGTGATATTCCATTGTGCCAAGTACCACCATTTTTTTATCCATTTTTCTCTTTCCTGGGATATTGAAGGTGTACCGAAGTGGAGGTTCTTGGAAACAGAGCAGCCGTAAACTTTAGGGTGCCTGTGTCTTGTTGATTTTTAGTTTTCCCAATTTATACGCCCTTGAGTGGAAGTGCCCTATGCTCTCTACGCTGTGTTTATTACTTGTTTCAGGACACACCGTACTCTTCTCCAGAGTGCCTGTTGGCAATTTACATCCCGCCCATCAGCGTAGCAAGGCTCCCATGTCTCCATGGCCTGTCCTGCTTTTCTGGTTTTTACACTTTGTTCAGCATGGCCCTTTTGACCGAGGGCAAGCGAGACTTCTTTGTAGCGCTGATTTGCCCTTCCGGCTTGCTTGGTTGGCCAAAAAGGGCGTATGCGTTTTTTCCTGATTATATTCAGGAAAAAACGCATATGCCCTTTTTGGCCAAGGGCATCATTGTCAACGTTTTGCCGCTTTTCATGTGCTTTAAAGGCGAGTCGAATCTACCTCCTGAAATCTGTTTCCTGCAAATCTTCCTTGCTTTCAAATCCTCTTCGTTGCCTTCCCTCAATATATTTGTGGACGAGAGTTCTCATTTATAACTCTGCACGTTTGTGAATTGCAGTGCCCCTGAGCTCCATTTGTCTCCTCGCTTTTTTGGGAGCTGGCCGCAAAAGCGCAGGATTGCTTCAGGCCCTATTTTGGTTCTGGGGGGCAGGCTGAGCCTGTGGTTCATTCTTCTTCCTGATGGGAAAATGGAGTGACCTGTGCCTGTCCCAACACCTAGGGCTAGTCTTTCGTTGGTTCCCCGTCTTCCCGTTCATCCTCAGGACAAATTGCAACCTGGACAAAACAGTAGGTTAAAGGTGCTGATTCTCCAAGTAGGGAGATGGTTAGTCAAGCGGCTGGAATGGCGAACCCAAGCACAAGGAGAGGAGAAATGAGGTGGGTTTTAGAAACCTTTCCCGATCTCACGGCATACCATCTTCTGGCTTTCCCATGCATGTTTTGATGTAGGAAGATTCCCTTGTACCTGGAGATTTGAGACCCATGGGGTGTGTTCCCCGCAGTGTTACTTTAAAGTATCTGCGTTTGCTCACCCAACCTCACCAATCCTCTCAGCCCCAAGAGTGTCCAGCCTTATGTCTCATCCAGCTGTGGGTCTAGATATGGTCAATCCAGGTTGCATCATAGACCCTGAACGGATGTTGTAAGAATTTCTCTCACTTTCACTGTCTTTGCTTTGTGGGTTTTTTAAAGTAATGTATGTTTAGAATGGGGTTTGGCTGCTTTTCCCTGCTGTGTTTATGCCGCTTTACACCCTCTTGATTCACTTGCAGAGAGATATCGATACATAGGTTTTCAGATTCATACTAGTCAGATATATTCTTGTGCGGTGACTAGGGGGTGTTGAGTCCAGTTCACTGAGCAGGGAGTAGGCCTTGTCTATTACATATTTGGCTTATGGAGCGGTGTCTGAGCTAATTTCAAACCCTTGTTTTATGCATCACCCCACCTCACCTTTCCGGTTAAGCAGCCATAGCTAAAGGTGTGACTCTGTTCTGTTTTGTAATTCAGTTCAAGTGTAGCGATTTTGACATTCCCTCTATAAGCGATATCTTAGGATAAGTGTCTTTTTCTGTGTGACTTATTTCACTTAGAATCATCGTACCTAAATCCACACATCATGCTGCTAACTAGCCTTATGACATTGATTTCATGGCTGAGTGATATTCCATTGTGCCAAGTACCACCATTTCTTTATCCATTTTTCTCTTTCCTGGGATATTGAAGGTGTACCGAAGCGGAGGTTCTTGGAAACAGAGCAGCCGTAAACTTTAGGGTGCCTGTGTCTTGTTGATTTTTAGTTTTCCCAATTTATACGCCCTTGAGTGGAAGTGCCCTATGCTCTCTACGCTGTGTTTATTACTTGTTTCAGGACACACCGTACTCTTCTCCAGAGTGCCTGTTGGAAATTTACATCCCGCCCATCAGCGTAGCAAGGCTCCCATGTCTCCATGGCCTGTCCTGCTTTTCTGGTTTTTACACTTTGTTCAGCATGGCCCTTTTGACCGAGGGCAAGCGAGACTTCTTTGTAGCGCTGATTTGCCCTTCCGGCTTGCTTGGTTGGCCAAAAAGGGCGTATGCGTTTTTTCCTGAATATATTCAGGAAAAAACGCATACGCCCTTTTTGGCCAAGGGCATCATTGTCAACGTTTTGCCGCTTTTCATGTGCTTTAAAGGCGAGTCGAATCTACCTCCTGAAATCTGTTTCCTGCAAATCTGCCTTGCTTTCAAATCCTCTTCGTTGCCTTCCCTCAATATATTTGTGGACGAGAGTTCTCATTTATAACTCTGCACGTTTGTGAATTGCAGTGCCCCTGAGCTCCATTTGTCTCCTCGCTTTTTTGGGAGCTGGCCGCAAAAGCGCAGGATTGCTTCAGGCCCTATTTTGGTTCTGGGGGGCAGGCTGAGCCTGTGGTTCATTCTTCTTCCTGATGGGAAAATGGAGTGACCTGTGCCTGTCCCAACACCTAGGGCTAGTCTTTCGTTGGTTCCCCGTCTTCCCGTTCATCCTCAGGACAAATTGCAACCTGGACGAAACAGTAGGTTAAAGGTGCTGATTCTCCAAGTAGGGAGATGGTTAGTCAAGCGGCTGGAATGGCGAACCCGAGCACAAGGAGAGGAGAAATGAGGTGCGTTTTAGAAACCTTTCCCGATCTCACGGCATACCATCTTCTGGGTTTCCCATGCATGTTTTGATGTAGGAAGATTCCCTTGTACCTGGAGATTTGAGACCCATGGGGTGTGTTCCCCGCAGTGTTACTTTAAAGTATCTGCGTTTGCTCACCCAACCTCACCAATCCTCTCAGCCCCAAGAGTGTCCAGCCTTATGTCTCATCCAGCTGTGGGTCTAGATATGGTCAATCCAGGTTGCATCATAGACCCTGAACGGATTTTGTAAGAATTTCTCTCTCTTTCACTGTCTTTGTTTTGTGTGTTTTTTAAAGTAATTTATGTTTAGAATCGGGCTTGGCTGCTTTTCCCTGCTGTGTTGATGCCGCTTTACACCCTCTTGATTCACTTGCAGAGAGATATCGATACATAGGTTTTCAGATTCTTACTAGTCAGATATATTCTTGTGTGGTGACTAGGGTGTGTTGAGTCCAGTTCACTGAGCAGGGAGTAGGCCTTGTCTATTACATATTTGGCTTATGGAGCGGTGTCTGAGCTAATTTCAAACCCTTGTTTTATGCATCACCCCACCTCACCTTTCCCGTTAAACAGCCATAGTGTGTCTTCTAAAGGTGTGACTCTGTTCTGTTTTGTAATTCAGTTCAAGTGTAGCGATTTTGACATTCCCTCTATAAGCGATATCTTAGGATAAGTGTCTTTTTCTGTGTGACTTATTTCACTTAGAATCATCGTATCTAAATCCACTCATCATGCTGCTAACTAGCCTTATGACATTGATTTCATGGCTGAGTGATATTCCATTGTGCCAAGTACCACCATTTCTTTATCCATTTTTCTCTTTCCTGGGATATTGAAGGTGTACCGAAGTGGAGGTTCTTGGAAACAGAGCAGCCGTAAACTTTAGGGTGCCTGTGTCTTGTTGATTTTTAGTTTTCCCAATTTATACGCCCTTGAGTGGAAGTGCCCTATGCTCTCTACGCTGTGTTTATTACTTGTTTCAGGACACACCGTACTCTTCTCCAGAGTGCCTGTTGGCAATTTACGTCCCGCCCATCAGCGTAGCAAGGCTCCCATGTCTCCATGGCCTGTCCTGCTTTTCTGGTTTTTAGACTTTGTTCAGCATGGCCCTTTTGACCGAGGGCAAGCGAGATTTCTTTGTAGCGCTGATTTGCCCTTCCGGCTTGCTTGTTTGGCCAAAAAGGGCGTATGCGTTTTTTCCTGAATATATTCAGGAAAAAACGCATACGCCCTTTTTGGCCAAGGGCATCATTGTCAACGTTTTGCCGCTTTTCATGTGCTTTAAAGGCGAGTCGAATCTACCTCCTGAAATCTGTTTCCGGCAAATCTGCCTTGCTTTCAAATCCTCTTCGTTGCCTTCCCTCAATATATTTGTGGACGAGAGTTCTCATTTATAACTCTGCACGTTTGTGAATTGCAGTGCCCCTGAGCTCCATTTGTCTCCTCGCTTTTTTGGGAGCTGGCCGCAAAAGCGCAGGATTGCTTCAGGCCCTATTTTGGTTCTGGGGGGCAGGCTGAGCCTGTGGTTCATTCTTCTTCCTGATGGGAAAAAGGAGTGACCTGTGCCTGTCCCAACACCTAGGGCTAGTCTTTCGTTGGTTCCCCGTCTTCCCGTTCATCCTCAGGACAAATTGCAACCTGGACGAAACAGTAGGTTAAAGGTGCTGATTCTCCAAGTAGGGAGATGGTTAGTCAAGCGGCTGGAATGGCGAACCCGAGCACAAGGAGAGGAGAAATGAGGTGCGTTTTAGAAACCTTTCCCGATCTCACGGCATACCATCTTCTGGGTTTCCCATGCATGTTTTGATGTAGGAAGATTCCCTTGTACCTGGAGATTTGAGACCCATGAGGTGGGTACCCCGCGGTATTACTTTAAAGTATCTGCATTTGCTCACCCAACCTCACCAATCCTCTCAGCCCCAAGAGTGTCCAGCCTTATGTCTCATCCAGCTGTGGGTCTAGATATGGTCAATCCAGGTTGCATCAGAGACCCTGAACGGATTTTGTAAGAATTTCTCTCTCTTTCACTGTCTTTGCTTTGTGGGTTTTTTAAAGTAATGTATGTTTAGAATGGGGTTTGGCTGCTTTTCCCTGCTGTGTTTATGCCGCTTTACACCCTCTTGATTCACGTGCAGAGAGATATCGATACATAGGTTTTCAGATTCATACTAGTCAGATATATTCTTGTGCGGTGACTAGGGGGTGTTGAGTCAAGTTCACTGAGCAGGGAGTAGGCCTTGTCTATTACATATTTGGCTTATGGAGCGGTGTCTGAGCTAATTTCAAACCCTTGTTTTATGCATCACCCCACCTCACCTTTCCCGTTAAGCAGCCATAGTGTGTCTTCTAAAGGTGTGACTCTGTTCTGTTTTGTAATTCAATTCAAGTGTAGCGATTTTGACATTCCCTCTATAAGCGATATCTTAGGATAAGTGTCTTTTTCTGTGTGACTTATTTCACTTAGAATCATCGTACCTAAATCCACTCATCATGCTGCTAACTAGCCTTATGACATTGATTTCATGGCTGAGTGATATTCCATTGTGCCAAGTACCACCATTTCTTTATCCATTTTTCTCTTTCCTGGGATATTGAAGGTGTACCGAAGTGGAGGTTCTTGGAAACAGAGCAGCCGTAAACTTTAGGGTGCCTGTGTCTTGTTGATTTTTAGTTTTCCCAATTTATACGCCCTTGAGTGGAAGTGCCCTATGCTCTCTACGCTGTGTTTATTACTTGTTTCAGGACACACCGTACTCTTCTCCAGAGTGCCTGTTGGCAATTTACATCCCGCCCATCAGCGTAGCAAGGCTCCCATGTCTCCATGGCCTGTCCTGCTTTTCTGGTTTTTACACTTTGTTCAGCATGGCCCTTTTGACCGAGGGCAAGCGAGACTTCTTTGTAGCGCTGATTTGCCCTTCCGGCTTGCTTGGTTGGCCAAAAAGGGCGTATGCGTTTTTTCCTGAATATATTCAGGAAAAAACGCATACGCCCTTTTTGGCCAAGGGCATCATTGTCAACGTTTTGCCGCTTTTCATGTGCTTTAAAGGCGAGTCGAATCTACCTCCTGAAATCTGTTTCCTGCAAATCTGCCTTGCTTTCAAATCCTCTTCGTTGCCTTCCCTCAATATATTTGTGGACGAGAGTTCTCATTTATAACTCTGCACGTTTGTGAATTGCAGTGCCCCTGAGCTCCATTTGTCTCCTCGCTTTTTTGGGAGCTGGCCGCAAAAGCGCAGGATTGCTTCAGGCCCTATTTTGGTTCTGGGGGGCAGGCTGAGCCTGTGGTTCATTCTTCTTCCTGATGGGAAAATGGAGTGACCTGTGCCTGTCCCAACACCTAGGGCTAGTCTTTCGTTGGTTCCCCGTCTTCCCGTTCATCCTCAGGACAAATTGCAACCTGGACGAAACAGTAGGTTAAAGGTGCTGATTCTCCAAGTAGGGAGATGGTTAGTCAAGCGGCTGGAATGGCGAACCCGAGCACAAGGAGAGGAGAAATGAGGTGCGTTTTAGAAACCTTTCCCGATCTCATGGCATACCATCTTCTGGGTTTCCCATGCATGTTTTGATGTAGTAAGATTCCCTTTTACCTGGAGATTTGAGACCCATGGGGTGGGTACCCCGCGGAATTACTTTAAAGTATCTGCATTTGCTCACCCAACCTCACCAATCCTCTCAGCCCCAAGAGTGTCCAGCCTTATGTCTCATCCAGCTGTGGGTCTAGATATGGTCAATCCAGGTTGCATCAGAGACCCTGAACGGATTTTGTAAGAATTTCTCTCTCTTTCACTGTCTTTGCTTTGTGGGTTTTTTAAAGTAATGTATGTTTAGAATGGGGTTTGGCTGCTTTTCCCTGCTGTGTTTATGCCGCATTACACCCTCTTGATTCACTTGCAGAGAGATATCGATACATAGGTTTTCAGATTCTTACTAGTCAGATATATTCTTGTGCGGTGACTAGGGGGTGTTGAGTCCAGTTCACTGAGCAGGGAGTAGGCCTTGTCTATTACATATTTGGCTTATGGAGCGGTGTCTGAGCTAATTCCAAACCCTTGTTTTATGCATCACCCCACCTCACCTTTCCCGTTAAGCAGCCATAGTGTGTCTTCTAAAGGTGTGACTCTGTTCTGTTTTGTAATTCAGTTCAAGTGTAGCGATTTTGACATTCCCTCTATAAGCGATATCTTAGGATAAGTGTCTTTTTCTGTGTGACTTATTTCACTTAGAGTCATCGTACCTAAATCCACTCATCATGCTGCTAACTAGCCTTATGACATTGATTTCATGGCTGAGTGATATTCCATTGTGCCAAGTACCACCATTTCTTTATCCATTTTTCTCTTTCCTGGGATATTGAAGGTGTACCGAAGTGGAGGTTCTTGGAAACAGAGCAGCCGTAAACTTTAGGGTGCCTGTGTCTTGTTGATTTTTAGTTTTCCCAATTTATACGCCCTTGAGTGGAAGTGCCCTATGCTCTCTACGCTGTGTTTATTACTTGTTTCAGGACACACCGTACTCTTCTCCAGAGTGCCTGTTGGCAATTTACATCCCGCCCATCAGCGTAGCAAGGCTCCCATGTCTCCATGGCCTGTCCTGCTTTTCTGGTTTTTACACTTTGTTCAGCATGGCCCTTTTGACCAAGGGCAAGCGAGACTTCTTTGTAGCGCTGATTTGCCCTTCCGGCTTGCTTGGTTGGCCAAAAAGGGCGTATGCGTTTTTTCCTGAATATATTCAAGAAAAAACGCATACGCCCTTTTTGGCCAAGGGCATCATTGTCAACGTTTTGCCGCTTTTCATGTGCTTTAAAGGCGAGTCGAATCTACCTCCTGAAATCTGTTTCCTGCAAATCTGCCTTGCTTTCAAATCCTCTTCGTTGCCTTCCCTCAATATATTTGTGGACGAGAGTTCTCATTTATAACTCTGCACGTTTGTGAATTGCAGTGCCCCTGAGCTCCATTTGTCTCCTCGCTTTTTTGGGAGCTGGCCGCAAAAGCGCAGGATTGCTTCAGGCCCTATTTTGGTTCTGGGGGGCAGGCTGAGCCTGTGGTTCATTCTTCTTCCTGATGGGAAAATGGAGTGACCTATGCCTGTCCCAACACCTAGGGCTCGTCTCTCGTTGGTTCCGCGTCTTCCCGTTCATCCTCAGGACAAATTGCAACCTGTACAATCAGGAGGTTAAAGGTGCTGATTCTCCAAGTAGGGAGATGGTTAGTCAAGCGGCTGGAATGGCGAACCGGAGCACAAGGAGAGGAGAAATGAGGTGCGTTTTAGAAACCTTTCCCGATCTCATGGCATACCATCTTCTGGGTTTCCCATGCATGTTTTGATGTAGGAAGATTCCCTTGTACCTGGAGATTTGAGACCCATGGGGTGTGTTCCCCGCAGTGTTACTTTAAAGTATCTGCATTTGCTCACCCAACCTCACCAACCCTCTCAGCCCCAAGAATGTCCAGCCTTATGTCTCATCCAGCTGTGGGTCTTGATATGGTCAATCCAGGTTGCATCATAGACCCTGAACGGATTTTGTAAGAATTTCTCTCTCTTTCACTGTCTTTGTTTTGTGGGTTTTTTAAAGTAATTTATGTTTAGAATCGGGCTTGGCTGCTTTTCCCTGCTGTGTTGATGCCGCTTTACACCCTCTTGATTCACTTGCAGAGAGATATCGATACATAGGTTTTCAGATTCTTACTAGTCAGATATATTCTTGTGCGGTGACTAGGGGGTGTTGAGTCCAGTTCACTAAGCAGGGAGTAGGCCTTGTCTATTACATATTTGGCTTATGGAGCGGTGTCTGAGCTAATTTCAAACCCTTGTTTTATGCATCACCCCACCTCACCTTTCCCGTTAAGCAGCCATAGTGTGTCTTCTAAAGGTGTGACTCTGTTCTGTTTTGTAATTCAGTTCAAGTGTAGCGATTTTGACATTCCCTCTATAAGCGATATCTTAGGATAAGTGTCTTTTTCTGTGTGACTTATTTCACTTAGAATCATCGTATCTAAATCCACTCATCATGCTGCTAACTAGCCTTATGACATTGATTTCATGGCTGAGTGATATTCCACTGTGCCAAGTACCACCATTTCTTTATCCATTTTTCTCTTTCCTGGGATATTGAAGGTGTACCGAAGTGGAGGTTCTTGGAAACAGAGCAGCCGTAAACTTTAGGGTGCCTGTGTCTTGTTGATTTTTAGTTTTCCCAATTTATACGCCCATGAGTGGAAGTGCCCTATGCTCTCAACGCTGTGTTTATTACTTGTTTCAGGACACACCGTACTCTTCTCCAGAGTGCCTGTTGGCAATTTACATCCCGCCCATCAGCGTAGCAAGGCTTCCATGTCTCCATGGCCTGTCCTGCTTTTCTGGTTTTTACACTTTGTTCAGCATGGCCCTTTTGACCGAGGGCAAGCGAGACTTCTTTGTAGCGCTGATTTGCCCTTCCGGCTTGCTTGGTTGGCCAAAAAGGGCGTATGCGTTTTTTCCTGAATATATTCAGGAAAAAACGCATACGCCCTTTTTGGCCAAGGGCATCATTGTCAACGTTTTGCCGCTTTTCATGTGCTTTAAAGGCGAGTCGAATCTACCTCCTGAAATCTGTTTCCTGCAAATCTGCCTTGCTTTCAAATCCTCTTCGTTGCCTTCCCTCAATATATTTGTGGACGAGAGTTCTCATTTATAACTCTGCACGTTTGTGAATTGCAGTGCCCCTGAGCTCCATTTGTCTCCTCGCTTTTTTGGGAGCTGGCCGCAAAAGCGCAGGATTGCTTCAGGCCCTATTTTGGTTCTGGGGGGCAGGCTGAGCCTGTGGTTCATTCTTCTTCCTGATGGGAAAATGGAGTGACCTGTGCCTGTCCCAACACCTAGGGCTAGTCTTTCGTTGGTTCCCCATCTTCCCGTTCATCCTCAGGACAAATTGCAACCTGGACGAAACAGTAGGTTAAAGGTGCTGATTCTCCAAGTAGGGAGATGGTTAGTCAAGCGGCTGGAATGGCGAACCCGAGCACAAGGAGAGGAGAAATGAGGTGCGTTTTAGAAACCTTTCCCGATCTCACGGCATACCATCTTCTGGGTTTCCCATGCATGTTTTGATGTAGGAAGATTCCCTTGTACCTGGAGATTTGAGACCCATGGGGTGGGTACCCCGCGGTATTACTTTAAAGTATCTGCATTTGCTCACCCAACCTCACCAATCCTCTCAGCCCCAAGAGTGTCCAGCCTTATGTCTCATCCAGCTGTGGGTCTAGATATGGTCAATCCAGGTTGCATCAGAGACCCTGAACGGATTTTGTAAGAATTTCTCTCTCTTTCACTGTCTTTGCTTTGTGGGTTTTTTAAAGTAATGTATGTTTAGAATGGGGTTTGGCTGCTTTTCCCTGCTGTGTTTATGCCGCATTACACCCTCTTGATTCACTTGCAGAGAGATATCGATACATAGGTTTTCAGATTCTTACTAGTCAGATATATTCTTGTGCGGTGACTAGGGGGTGTTGAGTCCAGTTCACTGAGCAGGGAGTAGGCCTTGTCTATTACATATTTGGCTTATGGAGCGGTGTCTGAGCTAATTCCAAACCCTTGTTTTATGCATCACCCCACCTCACCTTTCCCGTTAAGCAGCCATAGTGTGTCTTCTAAAGGTGTGACTCTGTTCTGTTTTGTAATTCAGTTCAAGTGTAGCGATTTTGACATTCCCTCTATAAGCGATATCTTAGGATAAGTGTCTTTTTCTGTGTGACTTATTTCACTTAGAGTCATCGTACCTAAATCCACTCATCATGCTGCTAACTAGCCTTATGACATTGATTTCATGGCTGAGTGATATTCCATTGTGCCAAGTACCACCATTTCTTTATCCATTTTTCTCTTTCCTGGGATATTGAAGGTGTACCGAAGTGGAGGTTCTTGGAAACAGAGCAGCCGTAAACTTTAGGGTGCCTGTGTCTTGTTGATTTTTAGTTTTCCCAATTTATACGCCCTTGAGTGGAAGTGCCCTATGCTCTCTACGCTGTGTTTATTACTTGTTTCAGGACACACCGTACTCTTCTCCAGAGTGCCTGTTGGCAATTTACATCCCGCCCATCAGCGTAGCAAGGCTCCCATGTCTCCATGGCCTGTCCTGCTTTTCTGGTTTTTACACTTTGTTCAGCATGGCCCTTTTGACCAAGGGCAAGCGAGACTTCTTTGTAGCGCTGATTTGCCCTTCCGGCTTGCTTGGTTGGCCAAAAAGGGCGTATGCGTTTTTTCCTGAATATATTCAAGAAAAAACGCATACGCCCTTTTTGGCCAAGGGCATCATTGTCAACGTTTTGCCGCTTTTCATGTGCTTTAAAGGCGAGTCGAATCTACCTCCTGAAATCTGTTTCCTGCAAATCTGCCTTGCTTTCAAATCCTCTTCGTTGCCTTCCCTCAATATATTTGTGGACGAGAGTTCTCATTTATAACTCTGCACGTTTGTGAATTGCAGTGCCCCTGAGCTCCATTTGTCTCCTCGCTTTTTTGGGAGCTGGCCGCAAAAGCGCAGGATTGCTTCAGGCCCTATTTTGGTTCTGGGGGGCAGGCTGAGCCTGTGGTTCATTCTTCTTCCTGATGGGAAAATGGAGTGACCTATGCCTGTCCCAACACCTAGGGCTCGTCTCTCGTTGGTTCCGCGTCTTCCCGTTCATCCTCAGGACAAATTGCAACCTGTACAATCAGGAGGTTAAAGGTGCTGATTCTCCAAGTAGGGAGATGGTTAGTCAAGCGGCTGGAATGGCGAACCGGAGCACAAGGAGAGGAGAAATGAGGTGCGTTTTAGAAACCTTTCCCGATCTCATGGCATACCATCTTCTGGGTTTCCCATGCATGTTTTGATGTAGGAAGATTCCCTTGTACCTGGAGATTTGAGACCCATGGGGTGTGTTCCCCGCAGTGTTACTTTAAAGTATCTGCATTTGCTCACCCAACCTCACCAACCCTCTCAGCCCCAAGAATGTCCAGCCTTATGTCTCATCCAGCTGTGGGTCTTGATATGGTCAATCCAGGTTGCATCATAGACCCTGAACGGATTTTGTAAGAATTTCTCTCTCTTTCACTGTCTTTGTTTTGTGGGTTTTTTAAAGTAATTTATGTTTAGAATCGGGCTTGGCTGCTTTTCCCTGCTGTGTTGATGCCGCTTTACACCCTCTTGATTCACTTGCAGAGAGATATCGATACATAGGTTTTCAGATTCTTACTAGTCAGATATATTCTTGTGCGGTGACTAGGGGGTGTTGAGTCCAGTTCACTAAGCAGGGAGTAGGCCTTGTCTATTACATATTTGGCTTATGGAGCGGTGTCTGAGCTAATTTCAAACCCTTGTTTTATGCATCACCCCACCTCACCTTTCCCGTTAAGCAGCCATAGTGTGTC
The DNA here is from genome assembly GCF_028564815.1 of Eubalaena glacialis. Classification (NCBI taxonomy): domain Eukaryota; kingdom Metazoa; phylum Chordata; class Mammalia; order Artiodactyla; family Balaenidae; genus Eubalaena; species Eubalaena glacialis. The sequence continues at coordinate 2,920,382 of NW_026871426.1, forward strand.
TTCTAAAGGTGTGACTCTGTTCTGTTTTGTAATTCAGTTCAAGTGTAGCGATTTTGACATTCCCTCTATAAGCGATATCTTAGGATAAGTGTCTTTTTCTGTGTGACTTATTTCACTTAGAATCATCGTATCTAAATCCACTCATCATGCTGCTAACTAGCCTTATGACATTGATTTCATGGCTGAGTGATATTCCACTGTGCCAAGTACCACCATTTCTTTATCCATTTTTCTCTTTCCTGGGATATTGAAGGTGTACCGAAGTGGAGGTTCTTGGAAACAGAGCAGCCGTAAACTTTAGGGTGCCTGTGTCTTGTTGATTTTTAGTTTTCCCAATTTATACGCCCATGAGTGGAAGTGCCCTATGCTCTCAACGCTGTGTTTATTACTTGTTTCAGGACACACCGTACTCTTCTCCAGAGTGCCTGTTGGCAATTTACATCCCGCCCATCAGCGTAGCAAGGCTTCCATGTCTCCATGGCCTGTCCTGCTTTTCTGGTTTTTACACTTTGTTCAGCATGGCCCTTTTGACCGAGGGCAAGCGAGACTTCTTTGTAGCGCTGATTTGCCCTTCCGGCTTGCTTGGTTGGCCAAAAAGGGCGTATGCGTTTTTTCCTGAATATATTCAGGAAAAAACGCATACGCCCTTTTTGGCCAAGGGCATCATTGTCAACGTTTTGCCGCTTTTCATGTGCTTTAAAGGCGAGTCGAATCTACCTCCTGAAATCTGTTTCCTGCAAATCTGCCTTGCTTTCAAATCCTCTTCGTTGCCTTCCCTCAATATATTTGTGGACGAGAGTTCTCATTTATAACTCTGCACGTTTGTGAATTGCAGTGCCCCTGAGCTCCATTTGTCTCCTCGCTTTTTTGGGAGCTGGCCGCAAAAGCGCAGGATTGCTTCAGGCCCTATTTTGGTTCTGGGGGGCAGGCTGAGCCTGTGGTTCATTCTTCTTCCTGATGGGAAAATGGAGTGACCTGTGCCTGTCCCAACACCTAGGGCTAGTCTTTCGTTGGTTCCCCATCTTCCCGTTCATCCTCAGGACAAATTGCAACCTGGACGAAACAGTAGGTTAAAGGTGCTGATTCTCCAAGTAGGGAGATGGTTAGTCAAGCGGCTGGAATGGCGAACCCGAGCACAAGGAGAGGAGAAATGAGGTGCGTTTTAGAAACCTTTCCCGATCTCACGGCATACCATCTTCTGGGTTTCCCATGCATGTTTTGATGTAGGAAGATTCCCTTGTACCTGGAGATTTGAGACCCATGGGGTGGGTACCCCGCGGTATTACTTTAAAGTATCTGCATTTGCTCACCCAACCTCACCAATCCTCTCAGCCCCAAGAGTGTCCAGCCTTATGTCTCATCCAGCTGTGGGTCTAGACATGGTCAATCCAGGTTGCATCAGAGACCCTGAACGGATTTTGTAAGAATTTCTCTCTCTTTCACTGTCTTTGCTTTGTGGGTTTTTTAAAGTAATGTATGTTTAGAATGGGGTTTGGCTGCTTTTCCCTGCTGTGTTTATGCCGCTTTACACCCTCTTGATTCACTTGCAGAGAGATATCGATACATAGGTTTTCAGATTCATACTAGTCAGATATATTCTTGTGCGGTGACTAGGGGGTGTTGAGTCCAGTTCACTGAGCAGGGAGTAGGCCTTGTCTATTACATATTTGGCTTATGGAGCGGTGTCTGAGCTAATTCCAAACCCTTGTTTTATGCATCACCCCACCTCACCTTTCCCGTTAAGCAGCCATAGTGTGTCTTCTAAAGGTGTGACTCTGTTCTGTTTTGTAATTCAGTTCAAGTGTAGCGATTTTGACATTCCCTCTATAAGCGATATCTTAGGATAAGTGTCTTTTTCTGTGTGACTTATTTCACTTAGAGTCATCGTACCTAAATCCACTCATCATGCTGCTAACTAGCCTTATGACATTGATTTCATGGCTGAGTGATATTCCATTGTGCCAAGTACCACCATTTCTTTATCCATTTTTCTCTTTCCTGGGATATTGAAGGTGTACCGAAGTGGAGGTTCTTGAAAACAGAGCAGCCGTAAACTTTAGGGTGCCTGTGTCTTGTTGATTTTTAGTTTTCCCAATTTATACGCCCTTGAGTGGAAGTGCCCTATGCTCTCTACGCTGTGTTTATTACTTGTTTCAGGACACACCGTACTCTTCTCCAGAGTGCCTGTTGGCAATTTACATCCCGCCCATCAGCGTAGCAAGGCTCCCATGTCTCCATGGCCTGTCCTGCTTTTCTGGTTTTTACTGTTTGTTCAGCATGGCCCTTTTGACCGAGGGCAAGCGAGACTTCTTTGTAGCGCTGATTTGCCCTTCCGGCTTGCTTGGTTGGCCAAAAAGGGCGTATGCGTTTTTTCCTGAATATATTCAGGAAAAAACGCATACGCCCTTTTTGGCCAAGGGCATCATTGTCAACGTTTTGCCGCTTTTCATGTGCTTTAAAGGCGAGTCGAATCTACCTCCTGAAATCTGTTTCCTGCAAATCTGCCTCGCTTTCAAATCCTCTTCGTTGCCTTCCCTCAATATATTTGTGGACGAGAGTTCTCATTTATAACTCTGCACGTTTGTGAATTGCAGTGCCCCTGAGCTCCATTTGTCTCCTCGCTTTTTTGGGAGCTGGCCGCAAAAGCGCAGGATTGCTTCAGGCCCTATTTTGGTTCTGGGGGGCAGGCTGAGCCTGTGGTTCATTCTTCTTCCTGATGGGAAAATGGAGTGACCTATGCCTGTCCCAACACCTAGGGCTCGTCTCTCGTTGGTTCCGTGTCTTCCCGTTCATCCTCAGGACAAATTGCAACCTGGACGAAACAGTAGGTTAAAGGTGCTGATTCTCCAAGTAGGGAGATGGTTAGTCAAGCGGCTGGAATGGCGAACCCGAGCACAAGGAGAGGAGAAATGAGGTGCGTTTTAGAAACCTTTCCCGATCTCATGGCATACCATCTTCTGGGTTTCCCATGCATGTTTTGATGTAGGAAGATTCCCTTGTACCTGGAGATTTGAGACCCATGGGGTGTGTTCCCCGCAGTGTTACTTTAAAGTATCTGCATTTGCTCACCCAACCTCACCAACCCTTTCAGCCCCAAGAATGTCCAGCCTTATGTCTCATCCAGCTGTGGGTCTTGATATGGTCAATCCAGGTTGCATCATAGACCCTGAACGGATTTTGTAAGAATTTCTCTCTCTTTCACTGTCTTTGTTTTGTGGGTTTTTTAAAGTAATTTATGTTTAGAATCGGTCTTGGCTGCTTTTCCCTGCTGTGTTGATGCCGCTTTACACCCTCTTGATTCACTTGCAGAGAGATATCGATACATAGGTTTTCAGATTCTTACTAGTCAGATATATTCTTGTGCGGTGACTAGGGGGTGTTGAGTCCAGTTCACTGAGCAGGGAGTAGGCCTTGTCTATTACATATTTGGCTTATGGAGCGGTGTCTGAGCTAATTTCAAACCCTTGTTTTATGCATCACCCCACCTCACCTTTCCCGTTAAGCAGCCATAGTGTGTCTTCTAAAGGTGTGACTCTGTTCTGTTTTGTAATTCAGTTCAAGTGTAGCGATTTTGACATTCCCTCTATAAGCGATATCTTAGGATAAGTGTCTTTTTCTGTGTGACTTATTTCACTTAGAATCATCGTATCTAAATCCACTCATCATGCTGCTAACTAGCCTTATGACATTGATTTCATGGCTGAGTGATATTCCACTGTGCCAAGTACCACCATTTCTTTATCCATTTTTCTCTTTCCTGGGATATTGAAGGTGTACCGAAGTGGAGGTTCTTGGAAACAGAGCAGCCGTAAACTTTAGGGTGCCTGTGTCTTGTTGATTTTTAGTTTTCCCAATTTATACGCCCATGAGTGGAAGTGCCGTATGCTCTCAACGCTGTGTTTATTACTTGTTTCAGGACACACCGTACTCTTCTCCAGAGTGCCTGTTGGCAATTTACATCCCGCCCATCAGCGTAGCAAGGCTTCCATGTCTCCATGGCCTGTCCTGCTTTTCTGGTTTTTACACTTTGTTCAGCATGGCCCTTTTGACCGAGGGCAAGCGAGACTTCTTTGTAGCGCTGATTTGCCCTTCCGGCTTGCTTGGTTGGCCAAAAAGGGCGTATGCGTTTTTTCCTGAATATATTCAGGAAAAAACGCATACGCCCTTTTTGGCCAAGGGCATCATTGTCAACGTTTTGCCGCTTTTCATGTGCTTTAAAGGCGAGTCGAATCTACCTCCTGAAATCTGTTTCCTGCAAATCTGCCTTGCTTTCAAATCCTCTTCGTTGCCTTCCCTCAATATATTTGTGGACGAGAGTTCTCACTTATAACTCTGCACGTTTGTGAATTGCAGTGCCCCTGAGCTCCATTTGTCTCCTCGCTTTTTTGGGAGCTGGCCGCAAAAGCGCAGGATTGCTTCAGGCCCTATTTTGGTTCTGGGGGGCAGGCTGAGCCTGTGGTTCATTCTTCTTCCTGATGGGAAAATGGAGTGACCTGTGCCTGTCCCAACACCTAGGGCTAGTCTTTCGTTGGTTCCCCGTCTTCCCGTTCATCCTCAGGACAAATTGCAACCTGTACAATCAGGAGGTTAAAGGTGCTGATTCTCCAAGTAGGGAGATGGTTAGTCAAGCGGCTGGAATGGCGAACCCGAGCACAAGGAGAGGAGAAATGAGGTGCGTTTTAGAAACCTTTCCCGATCTCATGGCATACCATCTTCTGGGTTTCCCATGCATGTTTTGATGTAGGAAGATTCCCTTGTACCTGGAGATTTGAGACCCATGGGGTGTGTTCCCCGCAGTGTTACTTTAAAGTATCTGCATTTGCTCACCCAACCTCACCAACCCTCTCAGCCCCAAGAATGTCCAGCCTTATGTCTCATCCAGCTGTGGGTCTTGATATGGTCAATCCAGGTTGCATCATAGACCCTGAACGGATTTTGTAAGAATTTCTCTCTCTTTCACTGTCTTTGTTTTGTGGGTTTTTTAAAGTAATTTATGTTTAGAATCGGGCTTGGCTGCTTTTCCCTGCTGTGTTGATGCCGCTTTACACCCTCTTGATTCACTTGCAGAGAGATATCGATACATAGGTTTTCAGATTCTTACTAGTCAGATATATTCTTGTGCGGTGACTAGGGGGTGTTGAGTCCAGTTCACTGAGCAGGGAGTAGGCCTTGTCTAGTACATATTTGGCTTATGGAGCGGTGTCTGAGCTAATTTCAAACCCTTGTTTTATGCATCACCCCACCTCACCTTTCCCGTTAAGCAGCCATAGTGTGTCTTCTAAAGGTGTGACTCTGTTCTGTTTTGTAATTCAGTTCAAGTGTAGCGATTTTGACATTCCCTCTATAAGCGATATCTTAGGATAAGTGTCTTTTTCTGTGTGACTTATTTCACTTAGAATCATCGTATCTAAATCCACTCATCATGCTGCTAACTAGCCTTATGACATTGATTTCATGGCTGAGTGATATTCCACTGTGCCAAGTACCACCATTTCTTTATCCATTTTTCTCTTTCCTGGGATATTGAAGGTGTACCGAAGTGGAGGTTCTTGGAAACAGAGCAGCCGTAAACTTTAGGGTGCCTGTGTCTTGTTGATTTTTAGTTTTCCCAATTTATACGCCCATGAGTGGAAGTGCCCTATGCTCTCAACGCTGTGTTTATTACTTGTTTCAGGACACACCGTACTCTTCTCCAGAGTGCCTGTTGGCAATTTACATCCCGCCCATCAGCGTAGCAAGGCTTCCATGTCTCCATGGCCTGTCCTGCTTTTCTGGTTTTTACACTTTGTTCAGCATGGCCCTTTTGACCGAGGGCAAGCGAGACTTCTTTGTAGCGCTGATTTGCCCTTCCGGCTTGCTTGGTTGGCCAAAAAGGGCGTATGCGTTTTTTCCTGAATATATTCAGGAAAAAACGCATACGCCCTTTTTGGCCATGGGCATCATTGTCAACGTTTTGCCGCTTTTCATGTGCTTTAAAGGCGAGTCGAATCTACCTCCTGAAATCTGTTTCCTGCAAATCTGCCTTGCTTTCAAATCCTCTTCGTTGCCTTCCCTCAATATATTTGTGGACGAGAGTTCTCATTTATAACTCTGCACGTTTGTGAATTGCAGTGCCCCTGAGCTCCATTTGTCTCCTCGCTTTTTTGGGAGCTGGCCGCAAAAGCGCAGGATTGCTTCAGGCCCTATTTTGGTTCTGGGGGGCAGGCTGAGCCTGTGGTTCATTCTTCTTCCTGATGGGAAAATGGAGTGACCTGTGCCTGTCCCAACACCTAGGGCTAGTCTTTCGTTGGTTCCCCGTCTTCCCGTTCATCCTCAGGACAAATTGCAACCTGGACGAAACAGTAGGTTAAAGGTGCTGATTCTCCAAGTAGGGAGATGGTTAGTCAAGCGGCTGGAATGGCGAACCCGAGCACAAGGAGAGGAGAAATGAGGTGCGTTTTAGAAACCTTTCCCAATCTCACGGCATACCATCTTCTGGGTTTCCCATGCATGTTTTGATGTAGGAAGATTCCCGTGTACCTGGAGATTTGAGACCCATGGGGTGGGTACCCCGCGGTATTACTTTAAAGTATCTGCATTTGCTCACCCAACCTCACCAATCCTCTCAGCCCCAAGAGTGTCCAGCCTTATGTCTCATCCAGCTGTGGGTCTAGATATGGTCAATCCAGGTTGCATCAGAGACCCTGAACGGATTTTGTAAGAATTTCTCTCTCTTTCACTGTCTTTGCTTTGTGGGTTTTTTAAAGTAATGTATGTTTAGAATGGGGTTTGGCTGCTTTTCCCTGCTGTGTTTATGCCGCTTTACACCCTCTTGATTCACTTGCAGAGAGATATCGATACATAGGTTTTCAGATTCATACTAGTCAGATATATTCTTGTGCGGTGACTAGGGGGTGTTGAGTCCAGTTCACTGAGCAGGGAGTAGGCCTTGTCTATTACATATTTGGCTTATGGAGCGGTGTCTGAGCTAATTCCAAACCCTTGTTTTATGCATCACCCCACCTCACCTTTCCCGTTAAGCAGCCATAGTGTGTCTTCTAAAGGTGTGACTCTGTTCTGTTTTGTAATTCAGTTCAAGTGTAGCGATTTTGACATTCCCTCTATAAGCGATATCTTAGGATAAGTGTCTTTTTCTGTGTGACTTATTTCACTTAGAGTCATTGTACCTAAATCCACTCATCATGCTGCTAACTAGCCTTATGACATTGATTTCATGGCTGAGTGATATTCCATTGTGCCAAGTACCAACATTTCTTTATCCATTTTTCTCTTTCCTGGGATATTGAAGGTGTACCGAAGTGGAGGTTCTTGGAAACAGAGCAGCCGTAAACTTTAGGGTGCCTGTGTCTTGTTGATTTTTAGTTTTCCCAATTTATACGCCCTTGAGTGGAAGTGCCCTATGCTCTCTACGCTGTGTTTATTACTTGTTTCAGGACACACCGTACTCTTCTCCAGAGTGCCTGTTGGCAATTTACATCCCGCCCATCAGCGTAGCAAGGCTCCCATGTCTCCATGGCCTGTCCTGCTTTTCTGGTTTTTACTGTTTGTTCAGCATGGCCCTTTTGACCGAGGGCAAGCGAGACTTCTTTGTAGCGCTGATTTGCCCTTCCGGCTTGCTTGGTTGGCCAAAAAGGGCGTATGCGTTTTTTCCTGAATATATTCAGGAAAAAACGCATACGCCCTTTTTGGCCAAGGGCATCATTGTCAACGTTTTGCCGCTTTTCATGTGCTTTAAAGGCGAGTCGAATCTACCTCCTGAAATCTGTTTCCTGCAAATCTGCCTTGCTTTCAAATCCTCTTCGTTGCCTTCCCTCAATATATTTGTGGACGAGAGTTCTCATTTATAACTCTGCACGTTTGTGAATTGCAGTGCCCCTGAGCTCCATTTGTCTCCTCGCTTTTTTGGGAGCTGGCCGCAAAAGCGCAGGATTGCTTCAGGCCCTATTTTGGTTCTGGGGGGCAGGCTGAGCCTGTGGTTCATTCTTCTTCCTGATGGGAAAATGGAGTGACCTATGCCTGTCCCAACACCTAGGGCTCGTCTCTCGTTGGTTCCGCGTCTTCCCGTTCATCCTCAGGACAAATTGCAACCTGTACAATCAGGAGGTTAAAGGTGCTGATTCTCCAAGTAGGGAGATGGTTAGTCAAGCGGCTGGAATGGCGAACCCGAGCACAAGGAGAGGAGAAATGAGGTGCGTTTTAGAAACCTTTCCCGATGTCATGGCATACCATCTTCTGTGTTTCCCATGCATGTTTTGATGTAGGAAGATTCCCTTGTACCTGGAGATTTGAGACCCATGGGGTGTGTTCCCCGCAGTGTTACTTTAAAGTATCTGCATTTGCTCACCCAACCTCACCAACCCTCTCAGCCCCAAGAATGTCCAGCCTTATGTCTCATCCAGCTGTGGGTCTTGATATGGTCAATCCAGATTGCATCATAGACCCTGAACGGATTTTGTAAGAATTTCTCTCTCTTTCACTGTCTTTGTTTTGTGGGTTTTTTAAAGTAATTTATGTTTAGAATCGGGCTTGGCTGCTTTTCCCTGCTGTGTTGATGCCGCTTTACACCCTCTTGATTCACTTGCAGAGAGATATCGATACATAGGTTTTCAGATTCTTACTAGTCAGATATATTCTTGTGCGGTGACTAGGGGGTGTTGAGTCCAGTTCACTGAGCAGGGAGTAGGCCTTGTCTATTACATATTTGGCTTATGGAGCGGTGTCTGAGCTAATTTCAAACCCTTGTTTTATGCATCACCCCACCTCACCTTTCCCGTTAAGCAGCCATAGTGTGTCTTCTAAAGGTGTGACTCTGTTCTGTTTTGTAATTCAGTTCAAGTGTAGCGATTTTGACATTCCCTCTATAAGCGATATCTTAGGATAAGAGTCTTTTTCTGTGTGACTTATTTCACTTAGAATCATCGTATCTAAATCCACTCATCATGCTGCTAACTAGCCTTATGACATTGATTTCATGGCTGAGTGATATTCCACTGTGCCAAGTACCACCATTTCTTTATCCATTTTTCTCTTTCCTGGGATATTGAAGGTGTACCGAAGTGGAGGTTCTTGGAAACAGAGCAGCCGTAAACTTTAGGGTGCCTGTGTCTTGTTGATTTTTAGTTTTCCCAATTTATACGCCCATGAGTGGAAGTGCCCTATGCTCTCAACGCTGTGTTTATTACTTGTTTCAGGACACACCGTACTCTTCTCCAGAGTGCCTGTTGGCAATTTACATCCCGCCCATCAGCGTAGCAAGGCTTCCATGTCTCCATGGCCTGTCCTGCTTTTCTGGTTTTTACACTTTGTTCAGCATGGCCCTTTTGACCGAGGGCAAGCGAGACTTCTTTGTAGCGCTGATTTGCCCTTCCGGCTTGCTTGGTTGGCCAAAAAGGGCGTATGCGTTTTTTCCTGAATATATTCAGGAAAAAACGCATACGCCCTTTTTGGCCAAGGGCATCATTGTCAACGTTTTGCCGCTTTTCATGTGCTTTAAAGGCGAGTCGAATCTACCTCCTGAAATCTGTTTCCTGCAAATCTGCCTTGCTTTCAAATCCTCTTCGTTGCCTTCCCTCAATATATTTGTGGACGAGAGTTCTCATTTATAACTCTGCACGTTTGTGAATTGCAGTGCCCCTGAGCTCCATTTGTCTCCTCGCTTTTTTGGGAGCTGGCCGCAAAAGCGCAGGATTGCTTCAGGCCCTATTTTGGTTCTGGGGGGCAGGCTGAGCCTGTGGTTCATTCTTCTTCCTGATGGGAAAATGGAGTGACCTGTGCCTGTCCCAACACCTAGGGCTAGTCTTTCGTTGGTTCCCCGTCTTCCCGTTCATCCTCAGGACAAATTGCAACCTGGACGAAACAGTAGGTTAAAGGTGCTGATTCTCCAAGTAGGGAGATGGTTAGTCAAGTGGCTGGAATGGCGAACCCGAGCACAAGGAGAGGAGAAATGAGGTGCGTTTTAGAAACCTTTCCCGATCTCACGGCATACCATCTTCTGGGTTTCCCATGCATGTTTTGATGTAGGAAGATTCCCTTGTACCTGGAGATTTGAGACCCATGGGGTGGGTACCCCGCGGTATTACTTTAAAGTATCTGCATTTGCTCACCCAACCTCACCAATCCTCTCAGCCCCAAGAGTGTCCAGCCTTATGTCTCATCCAGCTGTGGGTCTAGATATGGTCAATCCAGGTTGCATCAGAGACCCTGAACGGATTTTGTAAGAATTTCTCTCTCTTTCACTGTCTTTGCTTTGTGGGTTTTTTAAAGTAATGTATGTTTAGAATGGGGTTTGGCTGCTTTTCCCTGCTGTGTTTATGCCGCTTTACACCCTCTTGATTCACTTGCAGAGAGATATCGATACATAGGTTTTCAGATTCATACTAGTCAGATATATTCTTGTGCGGTGACTAGGGGGTGTTGAGTCCAGTTCACTGAGCAGGGAGTAGGCCTTGTCTATTACATATTTGGCTTATGGAGCGGTGTCTGAGCTAATTCCAAACCCTTGTTTTATGCATCACCCCACCTCACCTTTCCCGTTAAGCAGCCATAGTGTGTCTTCTAAAGGTGTGACTCTGTTCTGTTTTGTAATTCAGTTCAAGTGTAGCGATTTTGACATTCCCTCTATAAGCGATATCTTAGGATAAGTGTCTTTTTCTGTGTGACTTATTTCACTTAGAGTCATCGTACCTAAATCCACTCATCATGCTGCTAACTAGCCTTATGACATTGATTTCATGGCTGAGTGATATTCCATTGTGCCAAGTACCACCATTTCTTTATCCATTTTTCTCTTTCCTGGGATATTGAAGGTGTACCGAAGCGGAGGTTCTTGGAAACAGAGCAGCCGTAAACTTTAGGGTGCCTGTGTCTTGTTGATTTTTAGTTTTCCCAATTTATACGCCCTTGAGTGGAAGTGCCCTATGCTCTCTACGCTGTGTTTATTACTTGTTTCAGGACACACCGTACTCTTCTCCAGAGTGCCTGTTGGCAATTTACATCCCGCCCATCAGCGTAGCAAGGCTCCCATGTCTCCATGGACTGTCCTGCTTTTCTGGTTTTTACTGTTTGTTCAGCATGGCCCTTTTGACCGAGGGCAAGCGAGACTTCTTTGTAGCGCTGATTTGCCCTTCCGGCTTGCTTGGTTGGCCAAAAAGGGCGTATGCGTTTTTTCCTGAATATATTCAGGAAAAAACGCATACGCCCTTTTTGGCCAAGGGCATCATTGTCAACGTTTTGCCGCTTTTCATGTGCTTTAAAGGCGAGTCGAATCTACCTCCTGAAATCTGTTTCCTGCAAATCTGCCTTGCTTTCAAATCCTCTTCGTTGCCTTCCCTCAATATATTTGTGGACGAGAGTTCTCATTTATAACTCTGCACGTTTGTGAATTGCAGTGCCCCTGAGCTCCATTTGTCTCCTCGCTTTTTTGGGAGCTGGCCGCAAAAGCGCAGGATTGCTTCAGGCCCTATTTTGGTTCTGGGGGGCAGGCTGAGCCTGTGGTTCATTCTTCTTCCTGATGGGAAAATGGAGTGACCTATGCCTGTCCCAACACCTAGGGCTCGTCTCTCGTTGGTTCCGCGTCTTCCCGTTCATCCTCAGGACAAATTGCAACCTGTACAATCAGGAGGTTAAAGGTGCTGATTCTCCAAGTAGGGAGATGGTTAGTCAAGCGGCTGGAATGGCGAACCCGAGCACAAGGAGAGGAGAAATGAGGTGCGTTTTAGAAACCTTTCCCGATCTCATGGCATACCATCTTCTGGGTTTCCCATGCATGTTTTGATGTAGGAAGATTCCCTTGTACCTGGAGATTTGAGACCCATGGGGTGTGTTCCCCGCAGTGTTACTTTAAAGTATCTGCATTTGCTCACCCAACCTCACCAACCCTCTCAGCCCCAAGAATGTCCAGCCTTATGTCTCATCCAGCTGTGGGTCTTGATATGGTCAATCCAGGTTGCATCATAGACACTGAACGGATTTTGTAAGAATTTCTCTCTCTTTCACTGTCTTTGTTTTGTGTGTTTTTTAAAGTAATTTATGTTTAGAATCGGGCTTGGCTGCTTTTCCCTGCTGTGTTGATGCCGCTTTACACCCTCTTGATTCACTTGCAGAGAGATATCGATACATAGGTTTTCAGATTCTTACTAGTCAGATATATTCTTGTGTGGTGACTAGGGTGTGTTGAGTCCAGTTCACTGAGCAGGGAGTAGGCCTTGTCTATTACATATTTGGCTTATGGAGCGGTGTCTGAGCTAATTTCAAACCCTTGTTTTATGCATCACCCCACCTCACCTTTCCCGTTAAGCAGCCATAGTGTGTCTTCTAAAGGTGTGACTCTGTTCTGTTTTGTAATTCAGTTCAAGTGTAGCGATTTTGACATTCCCTCTATAAGCGATATCTTAGGATAAGTGTCTTTTTCTGTGTGACTTATTTCACTTAGAATCATCGTATCTAAATCCACTCATCATGCTGCTAACTAGCCTTATGACATTGATTTCATGGCTGAGTGATATTCCACTGTGCCAAGTACCACCATTTCTTTATCCATTTTTCTCTTTCCTGGGATATTGAAGGTGTACCGAAGTGGAGGTTCTTGGAAACAGAGCAGCCGTAAACTTTAGGGTGCCTGTGTCTTGTTGATTTTTAGTTTTCCCAATTTATACGCCCATGAGTGGAAGTGCCCTATGCTCTCAACGCTGTGTTTATTACTTGTTTCAGGACACACCGTACTCTTCTCCAGAGTGCCTGTTGGCAATTTACATCCCGCCCATCAGCGTAGCAAGGCTTCCATGTCTCCATGGCCTGTCCTGCTTTTCTGGTTTTTACACTTTGTTCAGCATGGCCCTTTTGACCGAGGGCAAGCGAGACTTCTTTGTAGCGCTGATTTGCCCTTCCGGCTTGCTTGGTTGGCCAAAAAGGGCGTATGCGTTTTTTCCTGAATATATTCAGGAAAAAACGCATACGCCCTTTTTGGCCAAGGGCATCATTGTCAACGTTTTGCCGCTTTTCATGTGCTTTAAAGGCGAGTCGAATCTACCTCCTGAAATCTGTTTCCTGCAAATCTGCCTTGCTTTCAAATCCTCTTCGTTGCCTTCCCTCAATATATTTGTGGACGAGAGTTCTCATTTATAACTCTGCACGTTTGTGAATTGCAGTGCCCCTGAGCTCCATTTGTCTCCTCGCTTTTTTGGGAGCTGGCCGCAAAAGCGCAGGATTGCTTCAGGCCCTATTTTGGTTCTGGGGGGCAGGCTGAGCCTGTGGTTCATTCTTCTTCCTGATGGGAAAATGGAGTGACCTGTGCCTGTCCCAACACCTAGGGCTAGTCTTTCGTTGGTTCCCCGTCTTCCCGTTCATCCTCAGGACAAATTGCAACCTGGACGAAACAGTAGGTTAAAGGTGCTGATTCTCCAAGTAGGGAGATGGTTAGTCAAGCGGCTGGAATGGCGAACCCGAGCACAAGGAGAGGAGAAATGAGGTGCGTTTTAGAAACATTTCCCGATCTCACGGCATACCATCTTCTGGGTTTCCCATGCATGTTTTGATGTAGGAAGATTCCCTTGTACCTGGAGATTTGAGACCCATGGGGTGGGTACCCCGCGGTATTACTTTAAAGTATCTGCATTTGCTCACCCAACCTCACCAATCCTCTCAGCCCCAAGAGTGTCCAGCCTTATGTCTCATCCAGCTGTGGGTCTAGATATGGTCAATCCAGGTTGCATCAGAGACCCTGAACGGATTTTGTAAGAATTTCTCTCTCTTTCACTGTCTTTGCTTTGTGGGTTTTTTAAAGTAATGTATGTTTAGAATGGGGTTTGGCTGCTTTTCCCTGCTGTGTTTATGCCGCTTTACACCCTCTTGATTCACTTGCAGAGAGATATCGATACATAGGTTTTCAGATTCATACTAGTCAGATATATTCTTGTGTGGTGACTAGGGGGTGTTGAGTCCAGTTCACTGAGCAGGGAGTAGGCCTTGTCTATTACATATTTGGCTTATGGAGCGGTGTCTGAGCTAATTCCAAACCCTTGTTTTATGCATCACCCCACCTCACTTTTCCCGTTAAGCAGCCATAGTGTGTCTTCTAAAGGTGTGACTCTGTTCTGTTTTGTAATTCAGTTCAAGTGTAGCGATTTTGACATTCCCTCTATAAGCGATATCTTAGGATAAGTGTCTTTTTCTGTGTGACTTATTTCACTTAGAGTCATCGTACCTAAATCCACTCATCATGCTGCTAACTAGCCTTATGACATTGATTTCATGGCTGAGTGATATTCCATTGTGCCAAGTACCACCATTTCTTTATCCATTTTTCTCTTTCCTGGGATATTGAAGGTGTACCGAAGTGGAGGTTCTTGGAAACAGAGCAGCCGTAAACTTTAGGGTGCCTGTGTCTTGTTGATTTTTAGTTTTCCCAATTTATACGCCCTTGAGTGGAAGTGCCCTATGCTCTCTACGCTGTGTTTATTACTTGTTTCAGGACACACCGTACTCTTCTCCAGAGTGCCTGTTGGCAATTTACATCCCGCCCATCAGCGTAGCAAGGCTCCCATGTCTCCATGGCCTGTCCTGCTTTTCTGGTTTTTACTGTTTGTTCAGCATGGCCCTTTTGACCGAGGGCAAGCGAGACTTCTTTGTAGCGCTGATTTGCCCTTCCGGCTTGCTTGGTTGGCCAAAAAGGGCGTATGCGTTTTTTCCTGAATATATTCAGGAAAAAACGCATACGCCCTTTTTGGCCAAGGGCATCATTGTCAACGTTTTGCCGCTTTTCATGTGCTTTAAAGGCGAGTCGAATCTACCTCCTGAAATCTGTTTCCTGCAAATCTGCCTTGCTTTCAAATCCTCTTCGTTGCCTTCCCTCAATATATTTGTGGACGAGAGTTCTCATTTATAACTCTGCACGTTTGTGAATTGCAGTGCCCCTGAGCTCCATTTGTCTCCTCGCTTTTTTGGGAGCTGGCCGCAAAAGCGCAGGATTGCTTCAGGCCCTATTTTGGTTCTGGGGGGCAGGCTGAGCCTGTGGTTCATTCTTCTTCCTGATGGGAAAATGGAGTGACCTGTGCCTGTCCCAACACCTAGGGCTAGTCTTTCGTTGGTTCCCCGTCTTCCCGTTCATCCTCAGGACAAATTGCAACCTGGACGAAACAGTAGGTTAAAGGTGCTGATTCTCCAAGTAGGGAGATGGTTAGTCAAGCGGCTGGAATGGCGAACCCGAGCACAAGGAGAGGAGAAATGAGGTGCGTTTTAGAAACCTTTCCCGATCTCACGGCATACCATCTTCTGGGTTTCCCATGCATGTTTTGATGTAGGAAGATTCCCTTGTACCTGGAGATTTGAGACCCATGGGGTGGGTACCCCGCGGTATTACTTTAAAGTATCTGCATTTGCTCACCCAACCTCACCAATCCTCTCAGCCCCAAGAGTGTCCAGCCTTATGTCTCATCCAGCTGTGGGTCTAGATATGGTCAATCCAGGTTGCATCAGAGACCCTGAACGGATTTTGTAAGAATTTCTCTCTCTTTCACTGTCTTTGCTTTGTGGGTTTTTTAAAGTAATGTATGTTTAGAATGGGGTTTGGCTGCTTTTCCCTGCTGTGTTTATGCCGCTTTACACCCTCTTGATTCACTTGCAGAGAGATATCGATACATAGGTTTTCAGATTCATACTAGTCAGATATATTCTTGTGCGGTGACTAGGGGGTGTTGAGTCCAGTTCACTGAGCAGGGAGTAGGCCTTGTCTATTACATATTTGGCTTATGGAGCGGTGTCTGAGCTAATTCCAAACCCTTGTTTTATGCATCACCCCACCTCACCTTTCCCATTAAGCAGCCATAGTGTGTCTTCTAAAGGTGTGACTCTGTTCTGTTTTGTAATTCAGTTCAAGTGTAGCGATTTTGACATTCCCTCTATAAGCGATATCTTAGGATAAGTGTCTTTTTCTGTGTGACTTATTTCACTTAGAGTCATCGTACCTAAATCCACTCATCATGCTGCTAACTAGCCTTATGACATTGATTTCATGGCTGAGTGATATTCCATTGTGCCAAGTACCACCATTTCTTTATCCATTTTTCTCTTTCCTGGGATATTGAAGGTGTACCGAAGCGGAGGTTCTTGGAAACAGAGCAGCCGTAAACTTTAGGGTGCCTGTGTCTTGTTGATTTTTAGTTTTCCCAATTTAGACGCCCATGAGTGGAAGTGCCCTATGCTCTCTACGCTGTGTTTATTACTTGTTTCAGGACACACCGTACTCTTCTCCAGAGTGCCTGTTGGCAATTTATATCCCGCCCATCAGCGTAGCAAGGCTCCCATGTCTCCATGGCCTGTCCTGCTTTTCTGGTTTTTACTGTTTGTTCAGCATGGCCCTTTTGACCGAGGGCAAGCGAGACTTCTTTGTAGCGCTGATTTGCCCTTCCGGCTTGCTTGGTTGGCCAAAAAGGGCGTATGCGTTTTTTCCTGAATATATTCAGGAAAAAACGCATACGCCCTTTTTGGCCAAGGGCATCATTGTCAACGTTTTGCCGCTTTTCATGTGCTTTAAAGGCGAGTCGAATCTACCTCCTGAAATCTGTTTCCTGCAAATCTGCCTTGCTTTCAAATCCTCTTCGTTGCCTTCCCTCAATATATTTGTGGACGAGAGTTCTCATTTATAACTCTGCACGTTTGTGAATTGCAGTGCCCCTGAGCTCCATTTGTCTCCTCGCTTTTTTGGGAGCTGGCCGCAAAAGCGCAGGATTGCTTCAGGCCCTATTTTGGTTCTGGGGGGCAGGCTGAGCCTGTGGTTCATTCTTCTTCCTGATGGGAAAATGGAGTGACCTATGCCTGTCCCAACACCTAGGGCTCGTCTCTCGTTGGTTCCGCGTCTTCCCGTTCATCCTCAGGACAAATTGCAACCTGTACAATCAGGAGGTTAAAGGTGCTGATTCTCCAAGTAGGGAGATGGTTAGTCAAGCGGCTGGAATGGCGAACCCGAGCACAAGGAGAGGAGAAATGAGGTGCGTTTTAGAAACCTTTCCCGATCACATGGCATACCATCTTCTGGGTTTCCCATGCATGTTTTGATGTAGGAAGATTCCCTTGTACCTGGAGATTTGAGACCCATGGGGTGTGTTCCCCGCAGTGTTACTTTAAAGTATCTGCATTTGCTCACCCAACCTCACCAACCCTCTCAGCCCCAAGAATGTCCAGCCTTATGTCTCATCCAGCTGTGGGTCTTGATATGGTCAATCCAGGTTGCATCATAGACCCTGAACGGATTTTGTAAGAATTTCTCTCTCTTTCACTGTCTTTGTTTTGTGGGTTTTTTAAAGTAATTTATGTTTAGAATCGGGCTTGGCTGCTTTTCCCTGCTGTGTTGATGCCGCTTTACACCCTCTTGATTCACTTGCAGAGAGATATCGATACATAGGTTTTCAGATTCTTACTAGTCAGATATATTCTTGTGCGGTGACTAGGGGGTGTTGAGTCCAGTTCACTGAGCAGGGAGTAGGCCTTGTCTATTACATATTTGGCTTATGGAGCGGTGTCTGAGCTAATTCCAAACCCTTGTTTTATGCATCACCCCACCTCACCTTTCCCGTTAAGCAGCCATAGTGTGTCTTCTAAAGGTGTGACTCTGTTCTGTTTTGTAATTCAGTTCAAGTGTAGCGATTTTGACATTCCCTCTATAAGCGATATCTTAGGATAAGTGTCTTTTTCTGTGTGACTTATTTCACTTAGAGTCATCGTACCTAAATCCACTCATCATGCTGCTAACTAGCCTTATGACATTGATTTCATGGCTGAGTGATATTCCACTGTGCCAAGTACCACCATTTCTTTATCCATTTTTCTCTTTCCTGGGATATTGAAGGTGTACCGAAGTGGAGGTTCTTGGAAACAGAGCAGCCGTAAACTTTAGGGTGCCTGTGTCTTGTTGATTTTTAGTTTTCCCAATTTATACGCCCATGAGTGGAAGTGCCCTATGCTCTCAACGCTGTGTTTATTACTTGTTTCAGGACACACCGTACTCTTCTCCAGAGTGCCTGTTGGCAATTTACATCCCGCCCATCAGCGTAGCAAGGCTTCCATGTCTCCATGGCCTGTCCTGCTTTTCTGGTTTTTACACTTTGTTCAGCATGGCCCTTTTGACCGAGGGCAAGCGAGACTTCTTTGTAGCGCTGATTTGCCCTTCCGGCTTGCTTGGTTGGCCAAAAAGGACGTATGCGTTTTTTCCTGAATATATTCAGGAAAAAACGCATACGCCCTTTTTGGCCAAGGGCATCATTGTCAACGTTTTGCCGCTTTTCATGTGCTTTAAAGGCGAGTCGAATCTACCTCCTGAAATCTGTTTCCTGCAAATCTGCCTTGCTTTCAAATCCTCTTCGTTGCCTTCCCTCAATATATTTGTGGACGAGAGTTCTCATTTATAACTCTGCACGTTTGTGAATTGCAGTGCCCCTGAGCTCCATTTGTCTCCTCGCTTTTTTGGGAGCTGGCCGCAAAAGCGCAGGATTGCTTCAGGCCCTATTTTGGTTCTGGGGGGCAGGCTGAGCCTGTGGTTCATTCTTCTTCCTGATGGGAAAATGGAGTGACCTGTGCCTGTCCCAACACCTAGGGCTAGTGTTTCGTTGGTTCCCCGTCTTCCCGTTCATCCTCAGGACAAATTGCAACCTGGACGAAACAGTAGGTTAAAGGTGCTGATTCTCCAAGTAGGGAGATGGTTAGGCAAGCGGCTGGAATGGCGAACCCGAGCACAAGGAGAGGAGAAATGAGGTGCGTTTTAGAAACCTTTCCCGATCTCATGGCATACCATCTTCTGGGTTTCCCATGCATGTTTTGATGTAGGAAGATTCCCTTGTACCTGGAGATTTGAGACCCATGGGGTGTGTTCCCCGCAGTGTTACTTTAAAGTATCTGCATTTGCTCACCCAACCTCACCAACCCTCTCAGCCCCAAGAATGTCCAGCCTTATGTCTCATCCAGCTGTGGGTCTTGATATGGTCAATCCAGGTTGCATCATAGACCCTGAACGGATTTTGTAAGAATTTCTCTCTCTTTCACTGTCTTTGTTTTGTGGGTTTTTTAAAGTAATTTATGTTTAGAATCGGGCTTGGCTGCTTTTCCCTGCTGTGTTGATGCCGCTTTACACCCTCTTGATTCACTTGCAGAGAGATATCGATACATAGGTTTTCAGATTCTTACTAGTCAGATATATTCTTGTGCGGTGACTAGGGGGTGTTGAGTCCAGTTCACTGAGCAGGGAGTAGGCCTTGTCTATTACATATTTGGCTTATGGAGCGGTGTCTGAGCTAATTTCAAACCCTTGTTTTATGCATCACCCCACCTCACCTTTCCCGTTAAGCAGCCATAGTGTGTCTTCTAAAGGTGTGACTCTGTTCTGTTTTGTAATTCAGTTCAAGTGTAGCGATTTTGACATTCCCTCTATAAGCGATATCTTAGGATAAGTGTCTTTTTCTGTGTGACTTATTTCACTTACAATCATCGTATCTAAATCCACTCATCATGCTGCTAACTAGCCTTATGACATTGATTTCATGGCTGAGTGATATTCCACTGTGCCAAGTACCACCATTTCTTTATCCATTTTTCTCTTTCCTGGGATATTGAAGGTGTACCGAAGTGGAGGTTCTTGGAAACAGAGCAGCCGTAAACTTTAGGGTGCCTGTGTCTTGTTGATTTTTAGTTTTCCCAATTTATACGCCCATGAGTGGAAGTGCCCTATGCTCTCAACGCTGTGTTTATTACTTGTTTCAGGACACACCGTACTCTTCTCCAGAGTGCCTGTTGGCAATTTACATCCCGCCCATCAGCGTAGCAAGGCTTCCATGTCTCCATGGCCTGTCCTGCTTTTCTGGTTTTTACACTTTGTTCAGCATGGCCCTTTTGACCGAGGGCAAGCGAGACTTCTTTGTAGCGCTGATTTGCCCTTCCGGCTTGCTTGGTTGGCCAAAAAGGGCGTATGCGTTTTTTCCTGAATATATTCAGGAAAAAACGCATACGCCCTTTTTGGCCAAGGGCATCATTGTCAACGTTTTGCCGCTTTTCATGTGCTTTAAAGGCGAGTCGAATCTACCTCCTGAAATCTGTTTCCTGCAAATCTGCCTTGCTTTCAAATCCTCTTCGTTGCCTTCCCTCAATATATTTGTGGACGAGAGTTCTCATTTATAACTCTGCACGTTTGTGAATTGCAGTGCCCCTGAGCTCCATTTGTCTCCTCGCTTTTTTGGGAGCTGGCCGCAAAAGCGCAGGATTGCTTCAGGCCCTATTTTGGTTCTGGGGGGCAGGCTGAGCCTGTGGTTCATTCTTCTTCCTGATGGGAAAATGGAGTGACCTACGCCTGTCCCAACACCTAGGGCTCGTCTCTCGTTGCTTCCGCGTCTTCCCGTTCATCCTCAGGACAAATTGCAACCTGTACAATCAGGAGGTTAAAGGTGCTGATTCTCCAAGTAGGGAGATGGTTAGTCAAGCGGCTGGAATGGCGAACCCGAGCACAAGGAGAGGAGAAATGAGGTGCGTTTTAGAATCCTTTCCCGATCTCACGGCATACCATCTTCTGGGTTTCCCATGCATGTTTTGATGTAGGAAGATGCCCTTGTACCTGGAGATTTGAGACCCATGGGGTGGGTACCCCGCGGTATTACTTTAAAGTATCTGCATTTGCTCACCCAACCTCACCAATCCTCTCAGCCCCAAGAGTGTCCAGCCTTATGTCTCATCCAGCTGTGGGTCTAGATATGGTCAATCCAGGTTGCATCAGAGACCCTGAACGGATTTTGTAAGAATTTCTCTCTCTTTCACTGTCTTTGCTTTGTGGGTTTTTTAAAGTAATGTATGTTTAGAATGGGGTTTGGCTGCTTTTCCCTGCTGTGTTTATGCCGCTTTACACCCTCTTGATTCACTTGCAGAGAGATATCGATACATAGGTTTTCAGATTCATACTAGTCAGATATATTCTTGTGTGTTGACTAGGGTGTGTTGAGTCCAGTTCACTGAGCAGGGAGTAGGCCTTGTCTATTACATATTTGGCTTATGGAGCGGTGTCTGAGCTAATTCCAAACCCTTGTTTTATGCATCACCCCACCTCACCTTTCCCGTTAAGCAGCCATAGTGTGTCTTCTAAAGGTGTGACTCTGTTCTGTTTTGTAATTCAGTTCAAGTGTAGCGATTTTGACATTCCCTCTATAAGCGATATCTTAGGATAAGTGTCTTTTTCTGTGTGACTTATTTCACTTAGAGTCATCGTACCTAAATCCACTCATCATGCTGCTAACTAGCCTTATGACATTGATTTCATGGCTGAGTGATATTCCACTGTGCCAAGTACCACCATTTCTTTATCCATTTTTCTCTTTCCTGGGATATTGAAGGTGTACCGAAGTGGAGGTTCTTGGAAACAGAGCAGCCGTAAACTTTAGGGTGCCTGTGTCTTGTTGATTTTTAGTTTTCCCAATTTATACGCCCATGAGTGGAAGTGCCCTATGCTCTCAACGCTGTGTTTATTACTTGTTTCAGGACACACCGTACTCTTCTCCAGAGTGCCTGTTGGCAATTTACATCCCGCCCATCAGCGTAGCAAGGCTTCCATGTCTCCATGGCCTGTCCTGCTTTTCTGGTTTTTACACTTTGTTCAGCATGGCCCTTTTGACCGAGGGCAAGCGAGACTTCTTTGTAGCGCTGATTTGCCCTTCCGGCTTGCTTGGTTGGCCAAAAAGGGCGTATGCGTTTTTTCTTGAATATATTCAGGAAAAAACGCATACGCCCTTTTTGGCCAAGGGCATCATTGTCAACGTTTTGCCGCTTTTCATGTGCTTTAAAGGCGAGTCGAATCTACCTCCTGAAATCTGTTTCCTGCAAATCTGCCTTGCTTTCAAATCCTCTTCGTTGCCTTCCCTCAATATATTTGTGGACGAGAGTTCTCATTTATAACTCTGCACGTTTGTGAATTGCAGTGCCCCTGAGCTCCATTTGTCTCCTCGCTTTTTTGGGAGCTGGCCGCAAAAGCGCAGGATTGCTTCAGGCCCTATTTTGGTTCTGGGGGGCAGGCTGAGCCTGTGGTTCATTCTTCTTCCTGATGGGAAAATGGAGTGACCTGTGCCTGTCCCAACACCTAGGGCTAGTGTTTCGTTGGTTCCCCGTCTTCCCGTTCATCCTCAGGACAAATTGCAACCTGGACGAAACAGTAGGTTAAAGGTGCTGATTCTCCAAGTAGGGAGATGGTTAGTCAAGCGGCTGGAATGGCGAACCCGAGCACAAGGAGAGGAGAAATGAGGTGCGTTTTAGAATCCTTTCCCGATCTCACGGCATACCATCTTCTGGGTTTCCCATGCATGTTTTGATGTAGGAAGATTCCCTTGTACCTGGAGATTTGAGACCCATGGGGTGGGTACCCCGCGGTATTACTTTAAAGTATCTGCATTTGCTCACCCAACCTCACCAATCCTCTCAGCCCCAAGAGTGTCCAGCCTTATGTCTCATCCAGCTGTGGGTCTAGATATGGTCAATCCAGGTTGCATCAGAGACCCTGAACGGATTTTGTAAGAATTTCTCTCTCTTTCACTGTCTTTGCTTTGTGGGTTTTTTAAAGTAATGTATGTTTAGAATGGGGTTTGGCTGCTTTTCCCTGCTGTGTTTATGCCGCTTTACACCCTCTTGATTCACTTGCAGAGAGATATCGATACATAGGTTTTCAGATTCATACTAGTCAGATATATTCTTGTGTGTTGACTAGGGTGTGTTGAGTCCAGTTCACTGAGCAGGGAGTAGGCCTTGTCTATTACATATTTGGCTTATGGAGCGGTGTCTGAGCTAATTCCAAACCCTTGTTTTATGCATCACCCCACCTCACCTTTCCCGTTAAGCAGCCATAGTGTGTCTTCTAAAGGTGTGACTCTGTTCTGTTTTGTAATTCAGTTCAAGTGTAGCGATTTTGACATTCCCTCTATAAGCGATATCTTAGGATAAGTGTCTTTTTCTGTGTGACTTATTTCACTTAGAGTCATCGTACCTAAATCCACTCATCATGCTGCTAACTAGCCTTATGACATTGATTTCATGGCTGAGTGATATTCCATTGTGCCAAGTACCACCATTTCTTTATCCATTTTTCTCTTTCCTGGGATATTGAAGGTGTACCGAAGCGGAGGTTCTTGGAAACAGAGCAGCCGTAAACTTTAGGGTGCCTGTGTCTTGTTGATTTTTAGTTTTCCCAATTTATACGCCCTTGAGTGGAAGTGCCCTATGCTCTCTACGCTGTGTTTATTACTTGTTTCAGGACACACCGTACTCTTCTCCAGAGTGCCTGTTGGCAATTTACATCCCGCCCATCAGCGTAGCAAGGCTCCCATGTCTCCATGGCCTGTCCTGCTTTTCTGGTTTTTACTGTTTGTTCAGCATGGCCCTTTTGACCGAGGGCAAGCGAGACTTCTTTGTAGCGCTGATTTGCCCTTCCGGCTTGCTTGGTTGGCCAAAAAGGGCGTATGCGTTTTTTCCTGAATATATTCAGGAAAAAACGCATACGCCCTTTTTGGCCAAGGGCATCATTGTCAACGTTTTGCCGCTTTTCATGTGCTTTAAAGGCGAGTCGAATCTACCTCCTGAAATCTGTTTCCTGCAAATCTGCCTTGCTTTCAAATCCTCTTCGTTGCCTTCCCTCAATATATTTGTGGACGAGAGTTCTCATTTATAACTCTGCACGTTTGTGAATTGCAGTGCCCCTGAGCTCCATTTGTCTCCTCGCTTTTTTGGGAGCTGGCCGCAAAAGCGCAGGATTGCTTCAGGCCCTATTTTGGTTCTGGGGGGCAGGCTGAGCCTGTGGTTCATTCTTCTTCCTGATGGGAAAATGGAGTGACCTATGCCTGTCCCAACACCTAGGGCTCGTCTCTCGTTGGTTCCGCGTCTTCCCGTTCATCCTCAGGACAAATTGCAACCTGTACAATCAGGAGGTTAAAGGTGCTGATTCTCCAAGTAGGGAGATGGTTAGGCAAGCGGCTGGAATGGCGAACCCGAGCACAAGGAGAGGAGAAATGAGGTGCGTTTTAGAAACCTTTCCCGATCTCATGGCATACCATCTTCTGGGTTTCCCATGCATGTTTTGATGTAGGAAGATTCCCTTGTACCTGGAGATTTGAGACCCATGGGGTGTGTTCCCCGCAGTGTTACTTTAAAGTATCTGCATTTGCTCACCCAACCTCACCAACCCTCTCAGCCCCAAGAATGTCCAGCCTTATGTCTCATCCAGCTGTGGGTCTTGATATGGTCAATCCAGGTTGCATCATAGACCCTGAACGGATTTTGTAAGAATTTCTCTCTCTTTCACTGTCTTTGTTTTGTGGGTTTTTTAAAGTAATTTATGTTTAGAATCGGGCTTGGCTGCTTTTCCCTGCTGTGTTGATGCCGCTTTACACCCTCTTGATTCACTTGCAGAGAGATATCGATACATAGGTTTTCAGATTCTTACTAGTCAGATATATTCTTGTGCGGTGACTAGGGGGTGTTGAGTCCAGTTCACTGAGCAGGGAGTAGGCCTTGTCTATTACATATTTGGCTTATGGAGCGGTGTCTGAGCTAATTTCAAACCCTTGTTTTATGCATCACCCCACCTCACCTTTCCCGTTAAGCAGCCATAGTGTGTCTTCTAAAGGTGTGACTCTGTTCTGTTTTGTAATTCAGTTCAAGTGTAGCGATTTTGACATTCCCTCTATAAGCGATATCTTAGGATAAGTGTCTTTTTCTGTGTGACTTATTTCACTTAGAATCATCGTATCTAAATCCACTCATCATGCTGCTAACTAGCCTTATGACATTGATTTCATGGCTGAGTGATATTCCACTGTGCCAAGTACCACCATTTCTTTATCCATTTTTCTCTTTCCTGGGATATTGAAGGTGTACCGAAGTGGAGGTTCTTGGAAACAGAGCAGCCGTAAACTTTAGGGTGCCTGTGTCTTGTTGATTTTTAGTTTTCCCAATTTATACGCCCATGAGTGGAAGTGCCCTATGCTCTCAACGCTGTGTTTATTACTTGTTTCAGGACACACCGTACTCTTCTCCAGAGTGCCTGTTGGCAATTTACATCCCGCCCATCAGCGTAGCAAGGCTTCCATGTCTCCATGGCCTGTCCTGCTTTTCTGGTTTTTACACTTTGTTCAGCATGGCCCTTTTGACCGAGGGCAAGCGAGACTTCTTTGTAGCGCTGATTTGCCCTTCCGGCTTGCTTGGTTGGCCAAAAAGGGCGTATGCGTTTTTTCCTGAATATATTCAGGAAAAAACGCATACGCCCTTTTTGGCCAAGGGCATCATTGTCAACGTTTTGCCGCTTTTCATGTGCTTTAAAGGCGAGTCGAATCTACCTCCTGAAATCTGTTTCCTGCAAATCTGCCTTGCTTTCAAATCCTCTTCGTTGCCTTCCCTCAATATATTTGTGGACGAGAGTTCTCATTTATAACTCTGCACGTTTGTGAATTGCAGTGCCCCTGAGCTCCATTTGTCTCCTCGCTTTTTTGGGAGCTGGCCGCAAAAGCGCAGGATTGCTTCAGGCCCTATTTTGGTTCTGGGGGGCAGGCTGAGCCTGTGGTTCATTCTTCTTCCTGATGGGAAAATGGAGTGACCTGTGCCTGTCCCAACACCTAGGGCTAGTCTTTCGTTGGTTCCCCGTCTTCCCGTTCATCCTCAGGACAAATTGCAACCTGGACGAAACAGTAGGTTAAAGGTGCTGATTCTCCAAGTAGGGAGATGGTTAGTCAAGCGGCTGGAATGGTGAACCCGAGCACAAGGAGAGGAGAAATGAGGTGCGTTTTAGAAACCTTTCCCGATCTCACGGCATACCATCTTCTGGGTTTCTCATGCATGTTTTGATGTAGGAAGATTCCCTTGTACCTGGAGATTTGAGACCCATGGGGTGGGTACCCCGCGGTATTACTTTAAAGTATCTGCATTTGCTCACCCAACCTCACCAATCCTCTCAGCCCCAAGAGTGTCCAGCCTTATGTCTCATCCAGCTGTGGGTCTAGATATGGTCAATCCAGGTTGCATCAGAGACCATGAACGGATTTTGTAAGAATTTCTCTCTCTTTCACTGTCTTTGCTTTGTGGGTTTTTTAAAGTAATGTATGTTTAGAATGGGGTTTGGCTGCTTTTCCCTGCTGTGTTTATGCCGCTTTACACCCTCTTGATTCACTTGCAGAGAGATATCGATACATAGGTTTTCAGATTCATACTAGTCAGATATATTCTTGTGCGGTGACTAGGGGGTGTTGAGTCCAGTTCACTGAGCAGGGAGTAGGCCTTGTCTATTACATATTTGGCTTATGGAGCGGTGTCTGAGCTAATTCCAAACCCTTGTTTTATGCATCACCCCACCTCACCTTTCCCGTTAAGCAGCCATAGTGTGTCTTCTAAAGGTGTGACTCTGTTCTGTTTTGTAATTCAGTTCAAGTGTAGCGATTTTGACATTCCCTCTATAAGCGATATCTTAGGATAAGTGTCTTTTTCTGTGTGACTTATTTCACTTAGAGTCATCGTACCTAAATCCACTCATCATGCTGCTAACTAGCCTTATGACATTGATTTCATGGCTGAGTGATATTCCATTGTGCCAAGTACCACCATTTCTTTATCCATTTTTCTCTTTCCTGGGATATTGAAGGTGTACCGAAGTGGAGGTTCTTGGAAACAGAGCAGCCGTAAACTTTAGGGTGCCTGTGTCTTGTTGATTTTTAGTTTTCCCAATTTATACGCCCTTGAGTGGAAGTGCCCTATGCTCTCTACGCTGTGTTTATTACTTGTTTCAGGACACACCGTACTCTTCTCCAGAGTGCCTGTTGGCAATTTACATCCCGCCCATCAGCGTAGCAAGGCTCCCATGTCTCCATGGCCTGTCCTGCTTTTCTGGTTTTTACTGTTTGTTCAGCATGGCCCTTTTGACCGAGGGCAAGCGAGACTTCTTTGTAGCGCTGATTTGCCCTTCCGGCTTGCTTGGTTGGCCAAAAAGGGCGTATGCGTTTTTTCCTGAATATATTCAGGAAAAAACGCATACGCCCTTTTTGGCCAAGGGCATCATTGTCAACGTTTTGCCGCTTTTCATGTGCTTTAAAGGCGAGTCGAATCTACCTCCTGAAATCTGTTTCCTGCAAATCTGCCTTGCTTTCAAATCCTCTTCGTTGCCTTCCCTCAATATATTTGTGGACGAGAGTTCTCATTTATAACTCTGCACGTTTGTGAATTGCAGTGCCCCTGAGCTCCATTTGTCTCCTCGCTTTTTTGGGAGCTGGCCGCAAAAGCGCAGGATTGCTTCAGGCCCTATTTTGGTTCTGGGGGGCAGGCTGAGCCTGTGGTTCATTCTTCTTCCTGATGGGAAAATGGAGTGACCTATGCCTGTCCCAACACCTAGGGCTCGTCTCTCGTTGGTTCCGCGTCTTCCCGTTCATCCTCAGGACAAATTGCAACCTGTACAATCAGGAGGTTAAAGGTGCTGATTCTCCAAGTAGGGAGATGGTTAGTCAAGCGGCTGGAATGGCGAACCCGAGCACAAGGAGAGGAGAAATGAGGTGCGTTTTAGAAACCTTTCCCGATCTCATGGCATACCATCTTCTGGGTTTCCCATGCATGTTTTGATGTAGGAAGATTCCCTTGTACCTGGAGATTTGAGACCCATGGGGTGTGTTCCCCGCAGTGTTACTTTAAAGTATCTGCATTTGCTCACCCAACCTCACCAACCCTCTCAGCCCCAAGAATGTCCAGCCTTATGTCTCATCCAGCTGTGGGTCTTGATATGGTCAATCCAGGTTGCATCATAGACCCTGAACGGATTTTGTAAGAATTTCTCTCTCTTTCACTGTCTTTGTTTTGTGGGTTTTTTAAAGTAATTTATGTTTAGAATCGGGCTTGGCTGCTTTTCCCTGCTGTGTTGATGCCGCTTTACACCCTCTTGATTCACTTGCAGAGAGATATCGATACATAGGTTTTCAGATTCTTACTAGTCAGATATATTCTTGTGCGGTGACTAGGGGGTGTTGAGTCCAGTTCACTGAGCAGGGAGTAGGCCTTGTCTATTACATATTTGGCTTATGGAGCGGTGTCTGAGCTAATTTCAAACCCTTGTTTTATGCATCACCCCACCTCACCTTTCCCGTTAAGCAGCCATAGTGTGTCTTCTAAAGGTGTGACTCTGTTCTGTTTTGTAATTCAGTTCAAGTGTAGCGATTTTGACATTCCCTCTATAAGCGATATCTTAGGATAAGTGTCTTTTTCTGTGTGACTTATTTCACTTAGAATCATCGTATCTAAATCCACTCATCATGCTGCTAACTAGCCTTATGACATTGATTTCATGGCTGAGTGATATTCCACTGTGCCAAGTACCACCATTTCTTTATCCATTTTTCTCTTTCCTGGGATATTGAAGGTGTACCGAAGTGGAGGTTCTTGGAAACAGAGCAGCCGTAAACTTTAGGGTGCCTGTGTCTTGTTGATTTTTAGTTTTCCCAATTTATACGCCCATGAGTGGAAGTGCCCTATGCTCTCAACGCTGTGTTTATTACTTGTTTCAGGACACACCGTACTCTTCTCCAGAGTGCCTGTTGGCAATTTACATCCCGCCCATCAGCGTAGCAAGGCTTCCATGTCTCCATGGCCTGTCCTGCTTTTCTGGTTTTTACACTTTGTTCAGCATGGCCCTTTTGACCGAGGGCAAGCGAGACTTCTTTGTAGCGCTGATTTGCCCTTCCGGCTTGCTTGGTTGGCCAAAAAGGGCGTATGCGTTTTTTCCTGAATATATTCAGGAAAAAACGCATACGCCCTTTTTGGCCAAGGGCATCATTGTCAACGTTTTGCCGCTTTTCATGTGCTTTAAAGGCGAGTCGAATCTACCTCCTGAAATCTGTTTCCTGCAAATCTGCCTTGCTTTCAAATCCTCTTCGTTGCCTTCCCTCAATATATTTGTGGACGAGAGTTCTCATTTATAACTCTGCACGTTTGTGAATTGCAGTGCCCCTGAGCTCCATTTGTCTCCTCGCTTTTTTGGGAGCTGGCCGCAAAAGCGCAGGATTGCTTCAGGCCCTATTTTGGTTCTGGGGGGCAGGCTGAGCCTGTGGTTCATTCTTCTTCCTGATGGGAAAATGGAGTGACCTGTGCCTGTCCCAACACCTAGGGCTAGTCTTTCGTTGGTTCCCCGTCTTCCCGTTCATCCTCAGGACAAATTGCAACCTGGACGAAACAGTAGGTTAAAGGTGCTGATTCTCCAAGTAGGGAGATGGTTAGTCAAGCGGCTGGAATGGCGAACCCGAGCACAAGGAGAGGAGAAATGAGGTGCGTTTTAGAAACCTTTCCCGATCTCACGGCATACCATCTTCTGGGTTTCTCATGCATGTTTTGATGTAGGAAGATTCCCTTGTACCTGGAGATTTGAGACCCATGGGGTGGGTACCCCGCGGTATTACTTTAAAGTCTCTGCATTTGCTCACCCAACCTCACCAATCCTCTCAGCCCCAAGAGTGTCCAGCCTTATGTCTCATCCAGCTGTGGGTCTAGATATGGTCAATCCAGGTTGCATCAGAGACCCTGAACGGATTTTGTAAGAATTTCTCTCTCTTTCACTGTCTTTGCTTTGTGGGTTTTTTAAAGTAATGTATGTTTAGAATGGGGTTTGGCTGCTTTTCCCTGCTGTGTTTATGCCGCTTTACACCCTCTTGATTCACTTGCAGAGAGATATCGATACATAGGTTTTCAGATTCATACTAGTCAGATATATTCTTGTGCGGTGACTAGGGGGTGTTGAGTCCAGTTCACTGAGCAGGGAGTAGGCCTTGTCTATTACATATTTGGCTTATGGAGCGGTGTCTGAGCTAATTCCAAACCCTTGTTTTATGCATCACCCCACCTCACCTTTCCCGTTAAGCAGCCATAGTGTGTCTTCTAAAGGTGTGACTCTGTTCTGTTTTGTAATTCAGTTCAAGTGTAGCGATTTTGACATTCCCTCTATAAGCGATATCTTAGGATAAGTGTCTTTTTCTGTGTGACTTATTTCACTTAGAGTCATCGTACCTAAATCCACTCATCATGCTGCTAACTAGCCTTATGACATTGATTTCATGGCTGAGTGATATTCCATTGTGCCAAGTACCACCATTTCTTTATCCATTTTTCTCTTTCCTGGGATATTGAAGGTGTACCGAAGTGGAGGTTCTTGGAAACAGAGCAGCCGTAAACTTTAGGGTGCCTGTGTCTTGTTGATTTTTAGTTTTCCCAATTTATACGCCCTTGAGTGGAAGTGCCCTATGCTCTCTACGCTGTGTTTATTACTTGTTTCAGGACACACCGTACTCTTCTCCAGAGTGCCTGTTGGCAATTTACATCCCGCCCATCAGCGTAGCAAGGCTCCCATGTCTCCATGGCCTGTCCTGCTTTTCTGGTTTTTACTGTTTGTTCAGCATGGCCCTTTTGACCGAGGGCAAGCGAGACTTCTTTGTAGCGCTGATTTGCCCTTCCGGCTTGCTTGGTTGGCCAAAAAGGGCGTATGCGTTTTTTCCTGAATATATTCAGGAAAAAACGCATACGCCCTTTTTGGCCAAGGGCATCATTGTCAACGTTTTGCCGCTTTTCATGTGCTTTAAAGGCGAGTCGAATCTACCTCCTGAAATCTGTTTCCTGCAAATCTGCCTTGCTTTCAAATCCTCTTCGTTGCCTTCCCTCAATATATTTGTGGACGAGAGTTCTCATTTATAACTCTGCACGTTTGTGAATTGCAGTGCCCCTGAGCTCCATTTGTCTCCTCGCTTTTTTGGGAGCTGGCCGCAAAAGCGCAGGATTGCTTCAGGCCCTATTTTGGTTCTGGGGGGCAGGCTGAGCCTGTGGTTCATTCTTCTTCCTGATGGGAAAATGGAGTGACCTATGCCTGTCCCAACACCTAGGGCTCGTCTCTCGTTGGTTCCGTGTCTTCCCGTTCATCCTCAGGACAAATTGCAACCTGTACAATCAGGAGGTTAAAGGTGCTGATTCTCCAAGTAGGGAGATGGTTAGTCAAGCGGCTGGAATGGCGAACCCGAGCACAAGGAGAGGAGAAATGAGGTGCGTTTTAGAAACCTTTCCCGATCTCATGGCATACCATCTTCTGGGTTTCCCATGCATGTTTTGATGTAGGAAGATTCCCTTGTACCTGGAGATTTGAGACCCATGGGGTGTGTTCCCCGCAGTGTTACTTTAAAGTATCTGCATTTGCTCACCCAACCTCACCAACCCTCTCAGCCCCAAGAATGCCCAGCCTTATGTCTCATCCAGCTGTGGGTCTTGATATGGTCAATCCAGGTTGCATCATAGACCCTGAACGGATTTTGTAAGAATTTCTCTCTCTTTCACTGTCTTTGTTTTGTGGGTTTTTTAAAGTAATTTATGTTTAGAATCGGGCTTGGCTGCTTTTCCCTGCTGTGTTGATGCCGCTTTACACCCTCTTGATTCACTTGCAGAGAGATATCGATACATAGGTTTTCAGATTCTTACTAGTCAGATATATTCTTGTGCGGTGACTAGGGGGTGTTGAGTCCAGTTCACTGAGCAGGGAGTAGGCCTTGTCTATTACATATTTGGCTTATGGAGCGGTGTCTGAGCTAATTTCAAACCCTTGTTTTATGCATCACCCCACCTCACCTTTCCCGTTAAGCAGCCATAGTGTGTCTTCTAAAGGTGTGACTCTGTTCTGTTTTGTAATTCAGTTCAAGTGTAGCGATTTTGACATTCCCTCTATAAGCGATATCTTAGGATAAGTGTCTTTTTCTGTGTGACTTATTTCACTTAGAATCATCGTATCTAAATCCACTCATCATGCTGCTAACTAGCCTTATGACATTGATTTCATGGCTGAGTGATATTCCACTGTGCCAAGTACCACCATTTCTTTATCCATTTTTCTCTTTCCTGGGATATTGAAGGTGTACCGAAGTGGAGGTTCTTGGAAACAGAGCAGCCGTAAACTTTAGGGTGCCTGTGTCTTGTTGATTTTTAGTTTTCCCAATTTATACGCCCATGAGTGGAAGTGCCCTATGCTCTCAACGCTGTGTTTATTACTTGTTTCAGGACACACCGTACTCTTCTCCAGAGTGCCTGTTGGCAATTTACATCCCGCCCATCAGCGTAGCAAGGCTCGCATGTCTCCATGGCCTGTCCTGCTTTTCTGGTTTTTACACTTTGTTCAGCATGGCCCTTTTGACCGAGGGCAAGCGAGACTTCTTTGTAGCGCTGATTTGCCCTTCCGGCTTGCTTGGTTGGCCAAAAAGGGCGTATGCGTTTTTTCCTGAATATATTCAGGAAAAAACGCATACGCCCTTTTTGGCCAAGGGCATCATTGTCAACGTTTTGCCGCTTTTCATGTGCTTTAAAGGCGAGTCGAATCTACCTCCTGAAATCTGTTTCCTGCAAATCTGCCTTGCTTTCAAATCCTCTTCGTTGCCTTCCCTCAATATATTTGTGGACGAGAGTTCTCATTTATAACTCTGCACGTTTGTGAATTGCAGTGCCCCTGAGCTCCATTTGTCTCCTCGCTTTTTTGGGAGCTGGCCGCAAAAGCGCAGGATTGCTTCAGGCCCTATTTTGGTTCTGGGGGGCAGGCTGAGCCTGTGGTTCATTCTTCTTCCTGATGGGAAAATGGAGTGACCTGTGCCTGTCCCAACACCTAGGGCTAGTCTTTCGTTGGTTCCCCGTCTTCCCGTTCATCCTCAGGACAAATTGCAACCTGGACGAAACAGTAGGTTAAAGGTGCTGATTCTCCAAGTAGGGAGATGGTTAGTCAAGCGGCTGGAATGGCGAACCCGAGCACAAGGAGAGGAGAAATGAGGTGCGTTTTAGAAACCTTTCCCGATCTCACGGCATACCATCTTCTGGGTTTCCCATGCATGTTTTGATGTAGGAAGATTCCCTTGTACCTGGAGATTTGAGACCCATGGGGTGGGTACCCCGCGGTATTACTTTAAAGTATCTGCATTTGCTCACCCAACCTCACCAATCCTCTCAGCCCCAAGAGTGTCCAGCCTTATGTCTCATCCAGCTGTGGGTCTAGATATGGTCAATCCAGGTTGCATCAGAGACCCTGAACGGATTTTGTAAGAATTTCTCTCTCTTTCACTGTCTTTGCTTTGTGGGTTTTTTAAAGTAATGTATGTTTAGAATGGGGTTTGGCTGCTTTTCCCTGCTGTGTTTATGCCGCTTTACACCCTCTTGATTCACTTGCAGAGAGATATCGATACATAGGTTTTCAGATTCATACTAGTCAGATATATTCTTGTGCGGTGACTAGGGGGTGTTGAGTCCAGTTCACTGAGCAGGGAGTAGGCCTTGTCTATTACATATTTGGCTTATGGAGCGGTGTCTGAGCTAATTCCAAACCCTTGTTTTATGCATCACCCCACCTCACCTTTCCCGTTAAGCAGCCATAGTGTGTCTTCTAAAGGTGTGACTCTGTTCTGTTTTGTAATTCAGTTCAAGTGTAGCGATTTTGACATTCCCTCTATAAGCGATATCTTAGGATAAGTGTCTTTTTCTGTGTGACTTATTTCACTTAGAGTCATCGTACCTAAATCCACTCATCATGCTGCTAACTAGCCTTATGACATTGATTTCATGGCTGAGTGATATTCCATTGTGCCAAGTACCACCATTTCTTTATCCATTTTTCTCTTTCCTGGGATATTGAAGGTGTACCGAAGTGGAGGTTCTTGGAAACAGAGCAGCCGTAAACTTTAGGGTGCCTGTGTCTTGTTGATTTTTAGTTTTCCCAATTTATACGCCCTTGAGTGGAAGTGCCCTATGCTCTCTACGCTGTGTTTATTACTTGTTTCAGGACACACCGTACTCTTCTCCAGAGTGCCTGTTGGCAATTTACATCCCGCCCATCAGCGTAGCAAGGCTCCCATGTCTCCATGGCCTGTCCTGCTTTTCTGGTTTTTACTGTTTGTTCAGCATGGCCCTTTTGACCGAGGGCAAGCGAGACTTCTTTGTAGCGCTGATTTGCCCTTCCGGCTTGCTTGGTTGGCCAAAAAGGGCGTATGCGTTTTTTCCTGAATATATTCAGGAAAAAACGCATACGCCCTTTTTGGCCAAGGGCATCATTGTCAACGTTTTGCCGCTTTTCATGTGCTTTAAAGGCGAGTCGAATCTACCTCCTGAAATCTGTTTCCTGCAAATCTGCCTTGCTTTCAAATCCTCTTCGTTGCCTTCCCTCAATATATTTGTGGACGAGAGTTCTCATTTATAACTCTGCACGTTTGTGAATTGCAGTGCCCCTGAGCTCCATTTGTCTCCTCGCTTTTTTGGGAGCTGGCCGCAAAAGCGCAGGATTGCTTCAGGCCCTATTTTGGTTCTGGGGGGCAGGCTGAGCCTGTGGTTCATTCTTCTTCCTGATGGGAAAATGGAGTGACCTATGCCTGTCCCAACACCTAGGGCTCGTCTCTCGTTGGTTCCGTGTCTTCCCGTTCATCCTCAGGACAAATTGCAACCTGTACAATCAGGAGGTTAAAGGTGCTGATTCTCCAAGTAGGGAGATGGTTAGTCAAGCGGCTGGAATGGCGAACCCGAGCACAAGGAGAGGAGAAATGAGGTGCGTTTTAGAAACCTTTCCCGATCTCATGGCATACCATCTTCTGGGTTTCCCATGCATGTTTTGATGTAGGAAGATTCCCTTGTACCTGGAGATTTGAGACCCATGGGGTGTGTTCCCCGCAGTGTTACTTTAAAGTATCTGCATTTGCTCACCCAACCTCACCAACCCTCTCAGCCCCAAGAATGCCCAGCCTTATGTCTCATCCAGCTGTGGGTCTTGATATGGTCAATCCAGGTTGCATCATAGACCCTGAACGGATTTTGTAAGAATTTCTCTCTCTTTCACTGTCTTTGTTTTGTGGGTTTTTTAAAGTAATTTATGTTTAGAATCGGGCTTGGCTGCTTTTCCCTGCTGTGTTGATGCCGCTTTACACCCTCTTGATTCACTTGCAGAGAGATATCGATACATAGGTTTTCAGATTCTTACTAGTCAGATATATTCTT
This sequence comes from Eubalaena glacialis, assembly GCF_028564815.1. Classification (NCBI taxonomy): domain Eukaryota; kingdom Metazoa; phylum Chordata; class Mammalia; order Artiodactyla; family Balaenidae; genus Eubalaena; species Eubalaena glacialis. The sequence continues at coordinate 2,955,395 of NW_026871426.1, forward strand.
GTGCGGTGACTAGGGGGTGTTGAGTCCAGTTCACTGAGCAGGGAGTAGGCCTTGTCTATTACATATTTGGCTTATGGAGCGGTGTCTGAGCTAATTTCAAACCCTTGTTTTATGCATCACCCCACCTCACCTTTCCCGTTAAGCAGCCATAGTGTGTCTTCTAAAGGTGTGACTCTGTTCTGTTTTGTAATTCAGTTCAAGTGTAGCGATTTTGACATTCCCTCTATAAGCGATATCTTAGGATAAGTGTCTTTTTCTGTGTGACTTATTTCACTTAGAATCATCGTATCTAAATCCACTCATCATGCTGCTAACTAGCCTTATGACATTGATTTCATGGCTGAGTGATATTCCACTGTGCCAAGTACCACCATTTCTTTATCCATTTTTCTCTTTCCTGGGATATTGAAGGTGTACCGAAGTGGAGGTTCTTGGAAACAGAGCAGCCGTAAACTTTAGGGTGCCTGTGTCTTGTTGATTTTTAGTTTTCCCAATTTATACGCCCATGAGTGGAAGTGCCCTATGCTCTCAACGCTGTGTTTATTACTTGTTTCAGGACACACCGTACTCTTCTCCAGAGTGCCTGTTGGCAATTTACATCCCGCCCATCAGCGTAGCAAGGCTTCCATGTCTCCATGGCCTGTCCTGCTTTTCTGGTTTTTACACTTTGTTCAGCATGGCCCTTTTGACCGAGGGCAAGCGAGACTTCTTTGTAGCGCTGATTTGCCCTTCCGGCTTGCTTGGTTGGCCAAAAAGGGCGTATGCGTTTTTTCCTGAATATATTCAGGAAAAAACGCATACGCCCTTTTTGGCCAAGGGCATCATTGTCAACGTTTTGCCGCTTTTCATGTGCTTTAAAGGAGAGTCGAATCTACCTCCTGAAATCTGTTTCCTGCAAATCTGCCTTGCTTTCAAATCCTCTTCGTTGCCTTCCCTCAATATATTTGTGGACGAGAGTTCTCATTTATAACTCTGCACGTTTGTGAATTGCAGTGCCCCTGAGCTCCATTTGTCTCCTTGCTTTTTTGGGAGCTGGCCGCAAAAGCGCAGGATTGCTTCAGGCCCTATTTTGGTTCTGGGGGGCAGGCTGAGCCTGTGGTTCATTCTTCTTCCTGATGGGAAAATGGAGTGACCTGTGCCTGTCCCAACACCTAGGGCTAGTCTTTCGTTGGTTCCCCGTCTTCCCGTTCATCCTCAGGAGAAATTGCAACCTGGACGAAACAGTAGGTTAAAGGTGCTGATTCTCCAAGTAGGGAGATGGTTAGTCAAGCGGCTGGAATGGCGAACCTGAGCACAACGATAGGAGAAATGAGGTGCGTTTTAGAAACCTTTCCCGATCTCACGGCATACCATCTTCTGGGTTTCCCATGCATGTTTTGATGTAGGAAGATTCCCTTGTACCTGGAGATTTGAGACCCATGGGGTGGGTACCCCGCGGTATTACTTTAAAGTATCTGCATTTGCTCACCCAACCTCACCAATCCTCTCAGCCCCAAGAGTGTCCAGCCTTATGTCTCATCCAGCTGTGGGTCTAGATATGGTCAATCCAGGTTGCATCAGAGACCCTGAACGGATTTTGTAAGAATTTCTCTCTCTTTCACTGTCTTTGCTTTTTGGGTTTTTTAAAGTAATGTATGTTTAGAATGGGGTTTGGCTGCTTTTCCCTGCTGCGTTTATGCCGCTTTACACCCTCTTGATTCACTTGCAGAGAGATATCGATACATAGGTTTTCAGATTCATACTAGTCAGATATATTCTTGTGCGGTGACTAGGGGGTGTTGAGTCCAGTTCACTGAGCAGGGAGTAGGCCTTGTCTATTACATATTTGGCTTATGGAGCGGTGTCTGAGCTAATTTCAAACCCTTGTTTTATGCATCACCCCACCTCACCTTTCCCGTTAAGCAGCCATAGTGTGTCTTCTAAAGGTGTGACTCTGTTCTGTTTTGTAATTCAGTTCAAGTGTAGCGATTTTGACATTCCCTCTATAAGCGATATCTTAGGATAAGTGTCTTTTTCTGTGTGACTTATTTCACTTAGAATCATCGTACCTAAATCCACTCATCATGCTGCTAACTAGCCTTATGACATTGATTTCATGGCTGAGTGATATTCCATTGTGCCAAGTACCACCATTTCTTTATCCATTTTTCTCTTTCCTGGGATATTGAAGGTGTACCGAAGTGGAGGTTCTTGGAAACAGAGCAGCCGTAAACTTTAGGGTGCCTGTGTCTTGTTGATTTTTAGTTTTCCCAATTTATACGCCCTTGAGTGGAAGTGCCCTATGCTCTCTACGCTGTGTTTATTACTTGTTTCAGGACACACGGTACTCTTCTCCAGAGTGCCTGTTGGCAATTTACATCCCGCCCATCAGCGTAGCAAGGCTCCCATGTCTCCATGGCCTGTCCTGCTTTTCTGGTTTTTACTGTTTGTTCAGCATGGCCCTTTTGACCGAGGGCAAGCGAGACTTCTTTGTAGCGCTGATTTGCCCTTCCGGCTTGCTTGGTTGGCCAAAAAGGGCGTATGCGTTTTTTCCTGAATATATTCAGGAAAAAACGCATACGCCCTTTTTGGCCAAGGGCATCATTGTCAACGTTTTGCCGCTTTTCATGTGCTTTAAAGGCGAGTCGAATCTACCTCCTGAAATCTGTTTCCTGCAAATCTGCCTTGCTTTCAAATCCTCTTCGTTGCCTTCCTTCAATATATTTGTGGACGAGAGTTCTCATTTATAACTCTGCACGTTTGTGAATTGCAGTGCCCCTGAGCTCCATTTGTCTCCTCGCTTTTTTGGGAGCTGGCCGCAAAAGCGCAGGATTGCTTCAGGCCCTATTTTGGTTCTGGGGGGCAGGCTGAGCCTGTGGTTCATTCTTCTTCCTGATGGGAAAATGGAGTGACCTATGCCTTTCCCAACACCTAGGGCTCGTCTCTCGTTGGTTCCGCGTCTTCCCGTTCATCCTCAGGACAAATTGCAACCTGTACAATCAGGAGGTTTAAGGTGCTGATTCTCCAAGTAGGGAGATGGTTAGTCAAGCGGCTGGAATGGCGAACCCGAGCACAAGGAGAGGAGAAATGAGGTGCGTTTTAGAAACCTTTCCCGATCTCATGGCATACCATCTTCTGGGTTTCCCATGCATGTTTTGATGTAGGAAGATTCCCTTGTACCTGGAGATTTGAGACCCATGGGGTGTGTTCCCCGCAGTGTTACTTTAAAGTATCTGCATTTGCTCACCCAACCTCACCAACCCTCTCAGCCCCAAGAGTGTCCAGCCTTATGTCTCATCCAGCTGTGGGTCTTGATATGGTCAATCCAGGTTGCATCATAGACCCTGAACGGATTTGGTAAGAATTTCTCTCTCTTTCACTGTCTTTGTTTTGTGGGTTTTTTAAAGTAATTTATGTTTAGAATCGGGCTTGGCTGCTTTTCCCTGCTGTGTTGATGCCGCTTTACACCCTCTTGATTCACTTGCAGAGAGATATCGATACATAGGTTTTCAGATTCTTACTAGTCAGATATATTCTTGTGTGTTGACTAGGGTGTGTTGAGTCCAGTTCACTGAGCAGGGAGTAGGCCTTGTCTATTACATATTTGGCTTATGGAGCGGTGTCTGAGCTAATTCCAAACCCTTGTTTTATGCATCACCCCACCTCACCTTTCCCGTTAAGCAGCCATAGTGTGTCTTCTAAAGGTGTGACTCTGTTCTGTTTTGTAATTCAGTTCAAGTGTAGCGATTTTGACATTCCCTCTATAAGCGATATCTTAGGATAAGTGTCTTTTTCTGTGTGACTTATTTCACTTAGAGTCATCGTACCTAAATCCACTCATCATGCTGCTAACTAGCCTTATGACATTGATTTCATGGCTGAGTGATATTCCATTGTGCCAAGTACCACCATTTCTTTATCCATTTTTCTCTTTCCTGGGATATTGAAGGTGTACCGAAGTGGAGGTTCTTGGAAACAGAGCAGCCGTAAACTTTAGGGTGCCTGTGTCTTGTTGATTTTTAGTTTTCCCAATTTATACGCCCTTGAGTGGAAGTGCCCTATGCTCTCTACGCTGTGTTTATTACTTGTTTCAGGACACACCGTACTCTTCTCCAGAGTGCCTGTTGTCAATTTACATCCCGCCCATGAGCGTAGCAAGGCTCCCATGTCTCCATGGCCTGTCCTGCTTTTTTGGATTTTACACTTTGTTCAGCATGGCCCTTTTGACCGAGGGCAAGCGAGACTTCTTTGTAGCGCTGATTTGCCCTTCCGGCTTGCTTGGTTGGCCAAAAAGGGCGTATGCGTTTTTTCCTGAATATATTCAGGAAAAAACGCATACGCCCTTTTTGGCCAAGGGCATCATTGTCAACGTTTTGCCGCTTTTCATGTGCTTTAAAGGCGAGTCGAATCTACCTCCTGAAATCTGTTTCCTGCAAATCTGCCTTGCTTTCAAATCCTCTTCGTTGCCTTCCCTCAATATATTTGTGGACGAGAGTTCCCATTTATAACTCTGCACGTTTGTGAATTGCAGTGCCCCTGAGCTCCATTTGTCTCCTCGCTTTTTTGGGAGCTGGCCGCAAAAGCGCAGGATTGCTTCAGGCCCTATTTTGGTTCTGGGGGGCAGGCTGAGCCTGTGGTTCATTCTTCTTCCTGATGGGAAAATGGAGTGACCTGTGCCTGTCCCAACACCTAGGGCTAGTCTTTCGTTGGTTCCCCGTCTTCCCGTTCATCCTCAGGACAAATTGCAACCTGGACGAAACAGTAGGTTAAAGGTGCTGATTCTCCAAGTAGGGAGATGGTTAGTCAAGCGGCTGGAATGGCGAACCCGAGCACAAGGAGAGGAGAAATGAGGTGCGTTTTAGAAGCCTTTCCCGATCTCACAGCATACCATCTTCTGGGTTTCCCATGCATGTTTTGATGTATGAAGATGCCCTTGTACCTGGAGATTTGAGACCCATGGGGTGGGTACCCCGCGGTATTATTTTAAAGTATCTGCATTTGCTCACCCAACCTCACCAATCCTCTCAGCCCCAAGAGTGTCCAGCCTTATGTCTCATCCAGCTGTGGGTCTAGATATGGTCAATCCAGGTTGCATCAGAGACCCTGAACGGATTTTGTAAGAATTTCTCTCTCTTTCACTGTCTTTGCTTTTTGGGTTTTTTAAAGTAATTTATGTTTAGAATCGGGCTTGGCTGCTTTTCCCTGCTGTGTTTATGCCGCTTTACACCCTCTTGATTCACTTGCAGAGAGATATCAATACATAGGTTTTCAGATTCATACTAGTCAGATATATTCTTGTGCGGTGACTAGGGGGTGTTGAGTCCAGTTCACTGAGCAGGGAGTAGGCCTTGTCTATTACATATTTGGCTTATGGAGCGGTGTCTGAGCTAATTTCAAACCCTTGTTTTATGCATCACCCCACCTCACCTTTCCCGTTAAGCAGCCATAGTGTGTCTTCTAAAGGTGTGACTCTGTTCTGTTTTGTAATTCAGTTCAAGTGTAGCGATTTTGACATTCCCTCTATAAGCGATATCTTAGGATAAGTGTCTTTTTCTGTGTGACTTATTTCACTTAGAATCATCGTACCTAAATCCACTCATCATGCTGCTAACTAGCCTTATGACATTGATTTCATGGCTGAGTGATATTCCATTGTGCCAAGTACCACCATTTCTTTATCCATTTTTCTCTTTCCTGGGATATTGAAGGTGTACCGAAGTGGAGGTTCTTGGAAACAGAGCAGCCGTAAACTTTAGGGTGCCTGTGTCTTGTTGATTTTTAGTTTTCCCAATTTATACGCCCTTGAGTGGAAGTGCCCTATGCTCTCTACGCTGTGTTTATTACTTGTTTCAGGACACACCGTACTCTTCTCCAGAGTGCCTGTTGGCAATTTACATCCCGCCCATCAGCGTAGCAAGGCTCCCATGTCTCCATGGCCTGTCCTGCTTTTCTGGTTTTTACTGTTTGTTCAGCATGGCCCTTTTGACCGAGGGCAAGCGAGACTTCTTTGTAGCGCTGATTTGCCCTTCCGGCTTGCTTGGTTGGCCAAAAAGGGCGTATGCGTTTTTTCCTGAATATATTCAGGAAAAAACGCATACGCCCTTTTTGGCCAAGGGCATCATTGTCAACGTTTTGCCGCTTTTCATGTGCTTTAAAGGCGAGTTGAATCTACCTCCTGAAATCTGTTTCCTGCAAATCTGCCTTGCTTTCAAATCCTCTTCGTTGCCTTCCCTCAATATATTTGTGGACGAGAGTTCTCATTTATAACTCTGCACGTTTGTGAATTGCAGTGCCCCTGAGCTCCATTTGTCTCCTCGCTTTTTGGGGAGCTGGCCGCAAAAGCGCAGGATTGCTTCAGGCCCTATTTTGGTTCTGGGGGGCAGGCTGAGCCTGTGGTTCATTCTTCTTCCTGATGGGAAAATGGAGTGACCTATGCCTGTCCCAACACCTAGGGCTCGTCTCTCGTTGGTTCCGCGTCTTCCCGTTCATCCTCAGGACAAATTGCAACCTGTACAATCAGGAGGTTAAAGGTGCTGATTCTCCAAGTAGGGAGATGGTTAGTCAAGCGGCTGGAATGGCGAACCCGAGCACAAGGAGAGGAGAAATGAGGTGCGTTTTAGAAACCTTTCCCGATCTCATGGCATACCATCTTCTGGGTTTCCCATGCATGTTTTGATGTAGGAAGATTCCCTTGTACCTGGAGATTTGAGACCCATGGGGTGTGTTCCCCGCAGTGTTACTTTAAAGTATCTGCATTTGCTCACCCAACCTCACCAACCCTCTCAGCCCCAAGAGTGTCCAGCCTTATGTCTCATCCAGCTGTGGGTCTAGATATGGTCAATCCAGGTTGCATCAGAGACCCTGAACGGATTTTGTAAGAATTTCTCTCTCTTTCACTGTCTTTGTTTTGTGGGTTTTTTAAAGTAATTTATGTTTAGAATCGGGCTTGGCTGCTTTTCCCTGCTGTGTTGATGCCGCTTTACACCCTCTTGATTCACTTGCAGAGAGATATCGATACATAGGTTTTCAGATTCTTACTAGTCAGATATATTCTTGTGTGTTGACTAGGGTGTGTTGAGTCCAGTTCACTGAGCAGGGAGTAGGCCTTGTCTATTACATATTTGGCTTATGGAGCGGTGTCTGAGCTAATTTCAAACCCTTGTTTTATGCATCACCCCACCTCACCTTTCCCGTTAAGCAGCCATAGTGTGTCTTCTAAAGGTGTGACTCTGTTCTGTTTTGTAATTCAGTTCAAGTGTAGCGATTTTGACATTCCCTCTATAAGCGATATCTTAGGATAAGTGTCTTTTTCTGTGTGACTTATTTCACTTAGAATCATCGTATCTAAATCCACTCATCATGCTGCTAACTAGCCTTATGACATTGATTTCATGGCTGAGTGATATTCCACTGTGCCAAGTACCACCATTTCTTTATCCATTTTTCTCTTTCCTGGGATATTGAAGGTGTACCGAAGTGGAGGTTCTTGGAAACAGAGCAGCCGTAAACTTTAGGGTGCCTGTGTCTTGTTGATTTTTAGTTTTCCCAATTTATACGCCCATGAGTGGAAGTGCCCTATGCTCTCAACGCTGTGTTTATTACTTGTTTCAGGACACACCGTACTCTTCTCCAGAGTGCCTGTTGGCAATTTACATCCCGCCCATCAGCGTAGCAAGGCTCCCATGTCTCCATGGCCTGTCCTGCTTTTCTGGTTTTTACACTTTGTTCAGCATGGCCCTTTTGACCGAGGGCAAGCGAGACTTCTTTGTAGCGCTGATTTGCCCTTCCGGCTTGCTTGGTTGGCCAAAAAGGGCGTATGCGTTTTTTCCTGAATATATTCAGGAAAAAACGCATACGCCCTTTTTGGCCAAGGGCATCATTGTCAACGTTTTGCCGCTTTTCATGTGCTTTAAAGGCGAGTCGAATCTACCTCCTGAAATCTGTTTCCTGCAAATCTGCCTTGCTTTCAAATCCTCTTCGTTGCCTTCCCTCAATATATTTGTGGACGAGAGTTCTCATTTATAACTCTGCACGTTTGTCAATTGCAGTGCCCCTGAGCTCCATTTGTCTCCTCGCTTTTTTGGGAGCTGGCCGCAAAAGCGCAGGATTGCTTCAGGACCTATTTTGGTTCTGGGGGGCAGGCTGAGCCTGTGGTTCATTCTTCTTCCTGATGGGAAAATGGAGTGACCTGTGCCTGTCCCAACACCTAGGGCTAGTCTTTCGTTGGTTCCCCGTCTTCCCGTTCATCCTCAGGACAAATTGCAACCTGGACGAAACAGTAGGTTAAAGGTGCTGATTCTCCAAGTAGGGAGATGGTTAGTCAAGCGGCTGGAATGGCGAACCCGAGCACAAGGAGAGGAGAAATGAGGTGCGTTTTAGAAACCTTTCCCGATCTCACGGCATACCATCTTCTGGGTTTCCCATGCATGTTTTGATGTAGGAAGATTCCCTTGTACCTGGAGATTTGAGACCCATGGGGTGGGTACCCCGCGGTATTACTTTAAAGTATCTGCATTTGCTCACCCAACCTCACCAATCCTCTCAGCCCCAAGAGTGTCCAGCCTTATGTCTCATCCAGCTGTGGGTCTAGATATGGTCAATCCAGGTTGCATCAGAGACCCTGAACGGATTTTGTAAGAATTTCTCTCTCTTTCACTGTCTTTGCTTTGTGGGTTTTTTAAAGTAATGTATGTTTAGAATGGGGTTTGGCTGCTTTTCCCTGCTGTGTTTATGCCGCTTTACACCCTCTTGATTCACTTGCAGAGAGATATCGATACATAGGTTTTCAGATTCTTACTAGTCAGATATATTCTTGTGCGGTGACTAGGGGGTGTTGAGTCCAGTTCACTGAGCAGGGAGTAGGCCTTGTCTATTACATATTTGGCTTATGGAGCGGTGTCTGAGCTAATTTCAAACCCTTGTTTTATGCATCACCCCACCTCACCTTTCCCGTTAAGCAGCCATAGTGTGTCTTCTAAAGGTGTGACTCTGTTCTGTTTTGTAATTCAGTTCAAGTGTAGCGATTTTGACATTCCCTCTATAAGCGATATCTTAGGATAAGTGCCTTTTTCTGTGTGACTTATTTCACTTAGAATCATCGTACCTAAATCCACTCATCATGCTGCTAACTAGCCTTATGACATTGATTTCATGGCTGAGTGATATTCCATTGTGCCAAGTACCACCATTTCTTTATCCATTTTTCTCTTTCCTGGGATATTGAAGGTGTACCGAAGTGGAGGTTCTTGGAAACAGAGCAGCCGTAAACTTTAGGGTGCCTGTGTCTTGTTGATTTTTAGTTTTCCCAATTTATACGCCCTTGAGTGGAAGTGCCCTATGCTCTCTACGCTGTGTTTATTACTTGTTTCAGGACACACCGTACTCTTCTCCAGAGTGCCTGTTGGCAATTTACATCCCGCCCATCAGCGTAGCAAGGCTCCCATGTCTCCATGGCCTGTCCTGCTTTTCTGGTTTTTACTGTTTGTTCAGCATGGCCCTTTTGACCGAGGGCAAGCGAGACTTCTTTGTAGCGCTGATTTGCCCTTCCGGCTTGCTTGGTTGGCCAAAAAGGGCGTATGCGTTTTTTCCTGAATATATTCAGGAAAAAACGCATACGCCCTTTTTGGCCAAGGGCATCATTGTCAACGTTTTGCCGCTTTTCATGTGCTTTAAAGGCGAGTCGAATCTACCTCCTGAAATCTGTTTCCTGCAAATCTGCCTTGCTTTCAAATCCTCTTCGTTGCCTTCCCTCAATATATTTGTGGACGAGAGTTCTCATTTATAACTCTGCACGTTTGTGAATTGCAGTGCCCCTGAGCTCCATTTGTCTCCTCGCTTTTTTGGGAGCTGGCCGCAAAAGCGCAGGATTGCTTCAGGCCCTATTTTGGTTCTGGGGGGCAGGCTGAGCCTGTGGTTCATTCTTCTTCCTGATGGGAAAATGGAGTGACCTATGCCTGTCCCAACACCTAGGGCTCGTCTCTCGTTGGTTCCTCGTCTTCCCGTTCATCCTCAGGACAAATTGCAACCTGTACAATCAGGAGGTTAAAGGTGCTGATTCTCCAAGTAGGGAGATGGTTAGTCAAGCGGCTGGAATGGCGAACCCGAGCACAAGGAGAGGAGAAATGAGGTGCGTTTTAGAAACCTTTCCCGATCTCATGGCATACCATCTTCTGGGTTTCCCATGCATGTTTTGATGTAGGAAGATTCCCTTGTACCTGGAGATTTGAGACCCATGGGGTGTGTTCCCCGCAGTGTTACTTTAAAGTATCTGCATTTGCTCACCCAACCTCACCAACCCTCTCAGCCCCAAGAGTGTCCAGCCTTATGTCTCATCCAGCTGTGGGTCTTGATATGGTCAATCCAGGTTGCATCATAGACCCTGAACGGATTTTGTAAGAATTTCTCTCTCTTTCACTGTCTTTGTTTTGCGGGTTTTTTAAAGTAATTTATGTTTAGAATCGGGCTTGGCTGCTTTTCCCTGCTGTGTTGATGCCGCTTTACACCCTCTTGATTCACTTGCAGAGAGATATCGATACATAGGTATTCAGATTCTTACTAGTCAGATATATTCTTGTGTGTTGACAAGGGTGTGTTGAGTCCAGTTCACTGAGCAGGGAGTAGGCTTTGTCTATTACATTTTTGGCTTATGGAGTGGTCTCTGAGCTAATTTCAAACCCTTGTTTTATGCATCACCCCACCTCACCTTTCCCGTTAAGCAGCCATAGTGTGTCTTCTAAAGGTGTGACTCTGTTCTGTTTTGTAATTCAGTTCAAGTGTAGCGATTTTGACATTCCCTCTATAAGCGATATCTTAGGATAAGTGTCTTTTTCTGTGTGACTTATTTCACTTAGAATCATCGTATCTAAATCCACTCATCATGCTGCTAACTAGCCTTATGACATTGATTTCATGGCTGAGTGATATTCCACTGTGCCAAGTACCACCATTTCTTTATCCATTTTTCTCTTTCCTGGGATATTGAAGGTGTACCGAAGTGGAGGTTCTTGGAAACAGAGCAGCCGTAAACTTTAGGGTGCCTGTGTCTTGTTGATTTTTAGTTTTCCCAATTTATACGCCCATGAGTGGAAGTGCCCTATGCTCTCAACGCTGTGTTTATTACTTGTTTCAGGACACACCGTACTCTTCTCCAGAGTGCCTGTTGGCAATTTACATCCCGCCCATCAGCGTAGCAAGGCTCCCATGTCTCCATGGCCTGTCCTGCTTTTCTGGTTTTTACACTTTTTTCAGCATGGCCCTTTTGACTGAGGGCAAGCGAGACTTCTTTGTAGCGCTGATTTGCCCTTCCGGCTTGCTTGGTTGGCCAAAAACGGCGTATGCGTTTTTTCCTGAATATATTCAGGAAAAAACGCATACGCCGTTTTTGGCCAAGGGCATCATTGTCAACGTTTTGCCGCTTTTCATGTGCTTTAAAGGCGAGTCGAATCTACCTCCTGAAATCTGTTTCCTGCAAATCTGCCTTGCTTTCAAATCCTCTTCGTTGCCTTCCCTCAATATATTTGTGGACGAGAGTTCTCATTTATAACTCTGCACGTTTGTGAATTGCAGTGCCCCTGAGCTCCATTTGTCTCCTCGCTTTTTTGGGAGCTGGCCGCAAAAGCGCAGGATTGCTTCAGGCCCTATTTTGGTTCTGGGGGGCAGGCTGAGCCTGTGGTTCATTCTTCTTCCTGATGGGAAAATGGAGTGACCTGTGCCTGTCCCAACACCTAGGGCTAGTCTTTCGTTGGTTCCCCGTCTTCCCGTTCATCCTCAGGACAAATTGCAACCTGGACGAAACAGTAGGTTAAAGGTGCTGATTCTCCAAGTAGGGAGATGGTTAGTCAAGCGGCTGGAATGGCGAACCCGAGCACAAGGAGAGGAGAAATGAGGTGCGTTTTAGAAACCTTTCCCGATCTCACGGCATACCATCTTCTGGGTTTCCCATGCATGTTTTGATGTAGGAAGATTCCCTTGTACCTGGAGATTTGAGACCCATGGGGTGGGTACCCCGCGGTATTACTTTAAAGTATCTGCATTTGCTCACCCAACCTCACCAATCCTCTCAGCCCCAAGAGTGTCCAGCCTTATGTCTCATCCAGCTGTGGGTCTAGATATGGTCAATCCAGGTTGCATCAGAGACCCTGAACGGATTTTGTAAGAATTTCTCTCTCTTTCACTGTCTTTGCTTTGTGGGTTTTTTAAAGTAATGTATGTTTAGAATGGGGTTTGGCTGCTTTTCCCTGCTGTGTTTATGCCGCTTTACACCCTCTTGATTCACTTGCAGAGAGATATCGATACATAGGTTTTCAGATTCATACTAGTCAGATATATTCTTGTGCGGTGACTAGGGGGTGTTGAGTCCAGTTCACTGAGCAGGGAGTAGGACTTGTCTATTACATATTTGGCTTATGGAGCGGTGTCTGAGCTAATTTCAAACCCTTGTTTTATGCATCACCCCACCTCACCTTTCCCGTTAAGCAGCCATAGTGTGTCTTCTAAAGGTGTGACTCTGTTCTGTTTTGTAATTCAGTTCAAGTGTAGCAATTTTGACATTCCCCCTAAAAGCGATATCTTAGGATAAGTGTCTTTTTCTGTGTGACTTATTTCACTTAGAATCATCGTACCTAAATCCACTCATCATGCTGCTAACTAGCCTTATGACATTGATTTCATGGCTGAGTGATATTCCATTGTGCCAAGTACCACCATTTCTTTATCCATTTTTCTCTTTCCTGGGATATTGAAGGTGTACCGAAGTGGAGGTTCTTGGAAACAGAGCAGCCGTAAACTTTAGGGTGCCTGTGTCTTGTTGATTTTTAGTTTTCCCAATTTATACGCCCTTGAGTGGAAGTGCCCTATGCTCTCTACGCTGTGTTTATTACTTGTTTCAGGACACACCGTACTCTTCTCCAGAGTGCCTGTTGGCAATTTACATCCCGCCCATCAGCGTAGCAAGGCTCCCATGTCTCCATGGCCTGTCCTGCTTTTCTGGTTTTTACTGTTTGTTCAGCATGGCCCTTTTGACCGAGGGCAAGCGAGACTTCTTTGTAGCGCTGATTTGCCCTTCTGGCTTGCTTGGTTGGCCAAAAAGGGCGTATGCGTTTTTTCCTGAATATATTCAGGAAAAAACGCATACGCCCTTTTTGGCCAAGGGCATCATTGTCAACGTTTTGCCGCTTTTCATGTGCTTTAAAGGCGAGTCGAATCTACCTCCTGAAATCTGTTTCCTGCAAATCTGCCTTGCTTTCAAATCCTCTTCGTTGCCTTCCCTCAATATATTTGTGGACGAGAGTTCTCATTTGTAACTCTGCACGTTTGTCAATTGCAGTGCCCCTGAGCTCCATTTGTCTCCTCGCTTTTTTGGGAGCTGGCCGCAAAAGCGCAGGATTGCTTCAGGCCCTATTTTGGTTCTGGGGGGCAGGCTGAGCCTGTGGTTCATTCTTCTTCCTGATGGGAAAATGGAGTGACCTGTGCCTGTCCCAACACCTAGGGCTAGTCTTTCGTTGGTTCCCCGTCTTCCCGTTCATCCTCAGGACAAATTGCAACCTGGACGAAACAGTAGGTTAAAGGTGCTGATTCTCCAAGTAGGGAGATGGTTAGTCAAGCGGCTGGAATGGCGAACCCGAGCACAAGGAGAGGAGAAATGAGGTGCGTTTTAGAAACCTTTCCCGATCTCACGGCATACCATCTTCTGGGTTTCCCATGCATGTTTTGATGTAGGAAGATTCCCTTGTACCTGGAGATTTGAGACCCATGGGGTGGGTACCCCGCGGTATTACTTTAAAGTATCTGCATTTGCTCACCCAACCTCACCAATCCTCTCAGCCCCAAGAGTGTCCAGCCTTATGTCTCATCCAGCTGTGGGTCTAGATATGGTCAATCCAGGTTGCATCAGAGACCCTGAACGGATTTTGTAAGAATTTCTCTCTCTTTCACTGTCTTTGCTTTGTGGGTTTTTTAAAGTAATGTATGTTTAGAATGGGGTTTGGCTGCTTTTCCCTGCTGTGTTTATGCCGCTTTACACCCTCTTAATTCACTTGCAGAGAGATATCGATACATAGGTTTTCAGATTCATACTAGTCAGATATATTCTTCTGCGGTGACTAGGGGGTGTTGAGTCCAGTTCACTGAGCAGGGAGTAGGCCTTGTCTATTACATATTTGGCTTATGGAGCGGTGTCTGAGCTAATTTCAAACCCTTGTTTTATGCATCACCCCACCTCACCTTTCCCGTTAAGCAGCCATAGTGTGTCTTCTAAAGGTGTGACTCTGTTCTGTTTTGTAATTCAGTTCAAGTGTAGCGATTTTGACATTCCCTCTATAAGCGATATCTTAGGATAAGTGTCTTTTTCTGTGTGACTTATTTCACTTAGAATCATCGTACCTAAATCCACTCATCATGCTGCTAACTAGCCTTATGACATTGATTTCATGGCTGAGTGATATTCCATTGTGCCAAGTACCACCATTTCTTTATCCATTTTTCTCTTTCCTGGGATATTGAAGGTGTACCGAAGTGGAGGTTCTTGGAAACAGAGCAGCCGTAAACTTTAGGGTGCCTGTGTCTTGTTGATTTTTAGTTTTCCCAATTTATACGCCCTTGAGTGGAAGTGCCCTATGCTCTCTACGCTGTGTTTATTACTTGTTTCAGGACACACCGTACTCTTCTCCAGAGTGCCTGTTGGCAATTTACATCCCGCCCATCAGCGTAGCAAGGCTCCCATGTCTCCATGGCCTGTCCTGCTTTTCTGGTTTTTACTGTTTGTTCAGCATGGCCCTTTTGACCGAGGGCAAGCGAGACTTCTTTGTAGCGCTGATTTGCCCTTCCGGCTTGCTTGGTTGGCCAAAAAGGGCGTATGCGTTTTTTCCTGAATATATTCAGGAAAAAACGCATACGCCCTTTTTGGCCAAGGGCATCATTGTCAACGTTTTGCCGCTTTTCATGTGCTTTAAAGGCGAGTCGAATCTACCTCCTGAAATCTGTTTCCTGCAAATCTGCCTTGCTTTCAAATCCTCTTCGTTGCCTTCCCTCAATATATTTGTGGACGAGAGTTCTCATTTATAACTCTGCACGTTTGTCAATTGCAGTGCCCCTGAGCTCCATTTGTCTCCTCGCTTTTTTGGGAGCTGGCCGCAAAAGCGCAGGATTGCTTCAGGCCCTATTTTGGTTCTGGGGGGCAGGCTGAGCCTGTGGTTCATTCTTCTTCCTGATGGGAAAATGGAGTGACCTGTGCCTGTCCCAACACCTAGGGCTAGTCTTTCGTTGGTTCCCCGTCTTCCCGTTCATCCTCAGGACAAATTGCAACCTGGACGAAACAGTAGGTTAAAGGTGCTGATTCTCCAAGTAGGGAGATGGTTAGTCAAGCGGCTGGAATGGCGAACCCGAGCACAAGGAGAGGAGAAATGAGGTGCGTTTTAGAAACCTTTCCCGATCTCACGGCATACCATCTTCTGGCTTTCCCATGCATGTTTTGATGTAGGAAGATGCCCTTGTACCTGGAGATTTGAGACCCATGGGGTGTGTTCCCCACAGTGTTACTTTAAAGTATCTGCGTTTGCTCACCCAACCTCACCAATCCTCTCAGCCCCAAGAGTGTCCAGCCTTATGTCTCATCCAGCTGTGGGTCTAGATATGGTCAATCCAGGTTGCATCAGAGACCCTGAACGGATTTTGTAAGAATTTCTCTCTCTTTCACTGTCTTTGCTTTGTGGGTTTTTTAAAGTAATGTATGTTTAGAATGGGGTTTGGCTGCTTTTCCCTGCTGTGTTTATGCCGCTTTACACCCTCTTGATTCACTTGCAGAGAGATATCGATACATAGGTTTTCAGATTCATACTAGTCAGATATATTCTTGTGCGGTGACTAGGGGGTGTTGAGTCCAGTTCACTGAGCAGGGAGTAGGCCTTGTCTATTACATATTTGGCTTATGGAGCGGTGTCTGAGCTAATTCCAAACCCTTGTTTTATGCATCACCCCACCTCACCTTTCCCGTTAAGCAGCCATAGTGTGTCTTCTAAAGGTGTGACTCTGTTCTGTTTTGTAATTCAGTTCAAGTGTAGCGATTTTGACATTCCCTCTATAAGCGATATCTTAGGATAAGTGTCTTTTTCTGTGTGACTTATTTCACTTAGAGTCATCGTACCTAAATCCACTCATCATGCTGCTAACTAGCCTTATGACATTGGTTTCATGGCTGAGTGATATTCCATTGTGCCAAGTACCACCATTTCTTTATCCATTTTTCTCTTTCCTGGGATATTGAAGGTGTACCGAAGCGGAGGTTCTTGGAAACAGAGCAGCCGTAAACTTTAGGGTGCCTGTGTCTTGTTGATTTTTAGTTTTCCCAATTTATACGCCCATGAGTGGAAGTGCCCTATGCTCTCTACGCTGTGTTTATTACTTGTTTCAGGACACACCGTACTCTTCTCCAGAGTGCCTGTTGGCAATTTATATCCCGCCCATCAGCGTAGCAAGGCTCCCATGTCTCCATGGCCTGTCCTGCTTTTCTGGTTTTTACTGTTTGTTCAGCATGGCCCTTTTGACCGAGGGCAAGCGAGACTTCTTTGTAGCGCTGATTTGCCCTTCCGGCTTGCTTGGTTGGCCAAAAAGGGCGTATGCGTTTTTTCCTGAATATATTCAGGAAAAAACGCATACGCCCTTTTTGGCCAAGGGCATCATTGTCAACGTTTTGCCGCTTTTCATGTGCTTTAAAGGCGAGTCGAATCTACCTCCTGAAATCTGTTTCCTGCAAATCTGCCTTGCTTTCAAATCCTCTTCGTTGCCTTCCCTCAATATATTTGTGGACGAGAGTTCTCATTTATAACTCTGCACGTTTGTGAATTGCAGTGCCCCTGAGCTCCATTTGTCTCCTCGCTTTTTTGGGAGCTGGCCGCAAAAGCGCAGGATTGCTTCAGGCCCTATTTTGGTTCTGGGGGGCAGGCTGAGCCTGTGGTTCATTCTTCTTCCTGATGGGAAAATGGAGTGACCTATGCCTGTCCCAACACCTAGGGCTCGTCTCTGCTTGGTTCCGCGTCTTCCCGTTCATTCTCAGGAGAAATTGCAACCTGTACAATCAGGAGGTTAAAGGTGCTGATTCTCCAAGTAGGCAGATGGTTAGTCAAGCGGCTGGAATGGCGAACCCGAGCACAAGGAGAGGAGAAATGAGGTGCGTTTTAGAAACCTTTCCCGATCTCATGGCATACCATCTTCTGGGTTTCCCATGCATGTTTTGATGTAGGAAGATTCCCTTGTACCTGGAGATTTGAGACCCATGGGGTGTGTTCCCCGCAGTGTTACTTTAAAGTATCTGCATTTACTCACCCAACCTCACCAACCCTCTCAGCCCCAAGAGTGTCCAGCCTTATGTCTCATCCAGCTGTGGGTCTTGATATGGTCAATCCAGGTTGCATCATAGACCCTGAACGGATTTTGTAAGAATTTCTCTCTCTTTCACTGTCTTTGTTTTGTGGGTTTTTTAAAGTAATTTATGTTTAGAATCGGGCTTGGCTGCTTTTCCCTGCTGTGTTGATGCCGCTTTACACCCTCTTGATTCACTTGCAGAGAGATATCGATACATAGGTTTTCAGATTCTTACTAGTCAGATATATTCTTGTGTGTTGACTAGGGTGTGTTGAGTCCAGTTCACTGAGCAGGGAGTAGGCCTTGTCTATTACATATTTGGCTTATGGAGCGGTCTCTGAGCTAATTTCAAACCCTTGTTTTATGCATCACCCCACCTCACCTTTCCCGTTAAGCAGCCATAGTGTGTCTTCTAAAGGTGTGACTGTGTTCTGTTTTGTAATTCAGTTCAAGTGTAGCGATTTTGACATTCCCTCTATAAGCGATATCTTAGGATAAGTGTCTTTTTCTGTGTGACTTATTTCACTTAGAATCATCGTATCTAAATCCACTCATCATGCTGCTAACTAGCCTTATGACATTGATTTCATGGCTGAGTGATATTCCACTGTGCCAAGTACCACCATTTCTTTATCCATTTTTCTCTTTCCTGGGATATTGAAGGTGTACCGAAGTGGAGGTTCTTGGAAACAGAGCAGCCGTAAACTTTAGGGTGCCTGTGTCTTGTTGATTTTTAGTTTTCCCAATTTATACGCCCATGAGTGGAAGTGCCCTATGCTCTCAACGCTGTGTTTATTACTTGTTTCAGGACACACCGTACTCTTCTCCAGAGTGCCTGTTGGCAATTTACATCCCGCCCATCAGCGTAGCAAGGCTTCCATGTCTCCATGGCCTGTCCTGCTTTTCTGGTTTTTACTGTTTGTTCAGCATGGCCCTTTTGACCGAGGGCAAGCGAGACTTCTTTGTAGCGCTGATTTGCCCTTCCGGCTTGCTTGGTTGGCCAAAAAGGGCGTATGCGTTTTTTCCTGAATATATTCAGGAAAAAACGCATACGCCCTTTTTGGCCAAGGGCATCATTGTCAACGTTTTGCCGCTTTTCATGTGCTTTAAAGGAGAGTCGAATCTACCTCCTGAAATCTGTTTCCTGCAAATCTGCCTTGCTTTCAAATCCTCTTCGTTGCCTTCCCTCAATATATTTGTGGACGAGAGTTCTCATTTATAACTCTGCACGTTTGTGAATTGCAGTGCCCCTGAGCTCCATTTGTCTCCTTGCTTTTTTGGGAGCTGGCCGCAAAAGCGCAGGATTGCTTCAGGCCCTATTTTGGTTCTGGGGGGCAGGCTGAGCCTGTGGTTCATTCTTCTTCCTGATGGGAAAATGGAGTGACCTGTGCCTGTCCCAACACCTAGGGCTAGTCTCTCGTTCGTTGCCCGTCTTCCCGTTCATCCTCAGGACAAATTGCAACCTGGACGAAACAGGAGGTTAAAGGTGCTGATTCTCCAAGTAGGGAGATGGTTAGTCAAGCGGCTGGAATGGCGAACCCGAGCACAAGGAGAGGAGAAATGAGGTGCGTTTTAGAAACCTTTCCCGATCTCACGGCATACCATCTTCTGGGTTTCCCATGCATGTTTTGATGTAGGAAGATTCCCTTGTACCTGGAGATTTGAGACCCATGGGGTGGGTACCCCGCGGTATTACTTTAAAGTATCTGCATTTGCTCACCCAACCTCACCAATCCTCTCAGCCCCAAGAGTGTCCAGCCTTATGTCTCATCCAGCTGTGGGTCTAGATATGGTCAATCCAGGTTGCATCAGAGACCCTGAACGGATTTTGTAAGAATTTCTCTCTCTTTCACTGTCTTTGCTTTGTGGGTTTTTTAAAGTAATTTATGTTTAGAATCGGGCTTGGCTGCTTTTCCCTGCTGTGTTGATGCCGCTTTACACCCTCTTGATTCACTTGCAGAGAGATATCGATACATAGGTTTTCAGATTCTTACTAGTCAGATATATTCTTGTGTGTTGACTAGGGTGTGTTGAGTCCAGTTCACTGAGCAGGGAGTAGGCCTTGTCTATTACATATTTGGCTTATGGAGCGGTGTCTGAGCTAATTTCAAACCCTTGTTTTATGCATCACCCCACCTCACCTTTCCCGTTAAGCAGCCATAGTGTGTCTTCTAAAGGTGTGACTCTGTTCTGTTTTGTAATTCAGTTCAAGTGTAGCGATTTTGACATTCCCTCTATAAGCGATATCTTAGGATAAGTGTCTTTTTCTGTGTGACTTATTTCACTTAGAATCATCGTACCTAAATCCACTCATCATGCTGCTAACTAGCCTTATGACATTGATTTCATGGCTGAGTGATATTCCATTGTGCCAAGTACCACCATTTCTTTATCCATTTTTCTCTTTCCTGGGATATTGAAGGTGTACCGAAGTGGAGGTTCTTGGAAACAGAGCAGCCGTAAACTTTAGGGTGCCTGTGTCTTGTTGATTTTTAGTTTTCCCAATTTATACGCCCTTGAGTGGAAGTGCCCTATGCTCTCTACGCTGTGTTTATTACTTGTTTCAGGACACACGGTACTCTTCTCCAGAGTGCCTGTTGGCAATTTACATCCCGCCCATCAGCGTAGCAAGGCTCCCATGTCTCCATGGCCTGTCCTGCTTTTCTGGTTTTTACTGTTTGTTCAGCATGGCCCTTTTGACCGAGGGCAAGCGAGACTTCTTTGTAGCGCTGATTTGCCCTTCCGGCTTGCTTGGTTGGCCAAAAAGGGCGTATGCGTTTTTTCCTGAATATATTCAGGAAAAAACGCATACGCCCTTTTTGGCCAAGGGCATCATTGTCAACGTTTTGCCGCTTTTCATGTGCTTTAAAGGCGAGTCGAATCTACCTCCTGAAATCTGTTTCCTGCAAATCTGCCTTGCTTTCAAATCCTCTTCGTTGCCTTCCTTCAATATATTTGTGGACGAGAGTTCTCATTTATAACTCTGCACGTTTGTGAATTGCAGTGCCCCTGAGCTCCATTTGTCTCCTCGCTTTTTTGGGAGCTGGCCGCAAAAGCGCAGGATTGCTTCAGGCCCTATTTTGGTTCTGGGGGGCAGGCTGAGCCTGTGGTTCATTCTTCTTCCTGATGGGAAAATGGAGTGACCTATGCCTTTCCCAACACCTAGGGCTCGTCTCTCGTTGGTTCCGCGTCTTCCCGTTCATCCTCAGGACAAATTGCAACCTGTACAATCAGGAGGTTTAAGGTGCTGATTCTCCAAGTAGGGAGATGGTTAGTCAAGCGGCTGGAATGGCGAACCCGAGCACAAGGAGAGGAGAAATGAGGTGCGTTTTAGAAACCTTTCCCGATCTCATGGCATACCATCTTCTGGGTTTCCCATGCATGTTTTGATGTAGGAAGATTCCCTTGTACCTGGAGATTTGAGACCCATGGGGTGTGTTCCCCGCAGTGTTACTTTAAAGTATCTGCATTTGCTCACCCAACCTCACCAACCCTCTCAGCCCCAAGAGTGTCCAGCCTTATGTCTCATCCAGCTGTGGGTCTTGATATGGTCAATCCAGGTTGCATCATAGACCCTGAACGGATTTGGTAAGAATTTCTCTCTCTTTCACTGTCTTTGTTTTGTGGGTTTTTTAAAGTAATTTATGTTTAGAATCGGGCTTGGCTGCTTTTCCCTGCTGTGTTGATGCCGCTTTACACCCTCTTGATTCACTTGCAGAGAGATATCGATACATAGGTTTTCAGATTCTTACTAGTCAGATATATTCTTGTGTGTTGACTAGGGTGTGTTGAGTCCAGTTCACTGAGCAGGGAGTAGGCCTTGTCTATTACATATTTGGCTTATGGAGCGGTGTCTGAGCTAATTTCAAACCCTTGTTTTATGCATCACCCCACCTCACCTTTCCCGTTAAGCAGCCATAGTGTGTCTTCTAAAGGTGTGACTCTGTTCTGTTTTGTAATTCAGTTCAAGTGTAGCGATTTTGACATTCCCTCTATAAGCGATATCTTAGGATAAGTGTCTTTTTCTGTGTGACTTATTTCACTTAGAGTCATCGTACCTAAATCCACTCATCATGCTGCTAACTAGCCTTATG
Organism: Eubalaena glacialis; assembly: GCF_028564815.1. Lineage (NCBI taxonomy): Eukaryota > Metazoa > Chordata > Mammalia > Artiodactyla > Balaenidae > Eubalaena > Eubalaena glacialis. The sequence goes on from NW_026871426.1 coordinate 2,976,823, forward strand.
ACATTGATTTCATGGCTGAGTGATATTCCATTGTGCCAAGTACCACCATTTCTTTATCCATTTTTCTCTTTCCTGGGATATTGAAGGTGTACCGAAGTGGAGGTTCTTGGAAACAGAGCAGCCGTAAACTTTAGGGTGCCTGTGTCTTGTTGATTTTTAGTTTTCCCAATTTATACGCCCTTGAGTGGAAGTGCCCTATGCTCTCTACGCTGTGTTTATTACTTGTTTCAGGACACACCGTACTCTTCTCCAGAGTGCCTGTTGGCAATTTACATCCCACCCATCAGCGTAGCAAGGCTCCCATGTCTCCATGGCCTATACTGCTTTTTTGGTTTTTACACTTTGTTCAGCATGGCCCTTTTGACCGAGGGCAAGCGAGACTTCTTTGTAGCGCTGATTTGCCCTTCCGGCTTGCTTGGTTGGCCAAAAAGGGCGTATGCGTTTTTTCCTGAATATATTCAGGAAAAAACGCATACGCCCTTTTTGGCCAAGGGCATCATTGTCAACGTTTTGCCGCTTTTCATGTGCTTTAAAGGCGAGTCGAATCTACCTCCTGAAATCTGTTTCCTGCAAATCTGCCTTGCTTTCAAATCCTCTTCGTTGCCTTCCCTCAATATATTTGTGGACGAGAGTTCCCATTTATAACTCTGCACGTTTGTGAATTGCAGTGCCCCTGAGCTCCATTTGTCTCCTCGCTTTTTTGGGAGCTGGCCGCAAAAGCGCAGGATTGCTTCAGGCCCTATTTTGGTTCTGGGGGGCAGGCTGAGCCTGTGGTTCATTCTTCTTCCTGATGGGAAAATGGAGTGACCTATGCCTGTCCCAACACCTAGGGCTAGTCTTTCGTTGGTTCCCCGTCTTCCCGTTCATCCTCAGGACAAATTGCAACCTGGACGAAACAGTAGGTTAAAGGTGCTGATTCTCCAAGTAGGGAGATGGTTAGTCAAGCGGCTGGAATGGCGAACCCGAGCACAAGGAGAGGAGAAATGAGGTGCGTTTTAGAAGCCTTTCCCGATCTCACAGCATACCATCTTCTGGGTTTCCCATGCATGTTTTGATGTATGAAGATGCCCTTGTACCTGGAGATTTGAGACCCATGGGGTGGGTACCCCGCGGTATTATTTTAAAGTATCTGCATTTGCTCACCCAACCTCACCAATCCTCTCAGCCCCAAGAGTGTCCAGCCTTATGTCTCATCCAGCTGTGGGTCTAGATATGGTCAATCCAGGTTGCATCAGAGACCCTGAACGGATTTTGTAAGAATTTCTCTCTCTTTCACTGTCTTTGCTTTTTGGGTTTTTTAAAGTAATTTATGTTTAGAATCGGGCTTGGCTGCTTTTCCCTGCTGTGTTTATGCCGCTTTACACCCTCTTGATTCACTTGCAGAGAGATATCGATACATAGTTTTTCAGATTCATACTAGTCAGATATATTCTTGTGCGGTGACTAGGGGGTGTTGAGTCCAGTTCACTGAGCAGGGAGTAGGCCTTGTCTATTACATATTTGGCTTATGGAGCGGTGTCTGAGCTAATTCCAAACCCTTGTTTTATGCATCACCCCACCTCACCTTTCCCGTTAAGCAGCCATAGTGTGTCTTCTAAAGGTGTGACTCTGTTCTGTTTTGTAATTCAGTTCAAGTGTAGCGATTTTGACATTCCCTCTATAAGCGATATCTTAGGATAAGTGTCTATTTCTGTGTGACTTATTTCACTTAGAGTCATCGTACCTAAATCCACTCATCATGCTGCTAACTAGCCTTATGACATTGATTTCATGGCTGAGTGATATTCCATTGTGCCAAGTACCACCATTTCTTTATCCATTTTTCTCTTTCCTGGGATATTGAAGGTGTACCGAAGTGGAGGTTCTTGGAAACAGAGCAGCCGTAAACTTTAGGGTGCCTGTGTCTTGTTGATTTTTAGTTTTCCCAATTTATACGCCCTTGAGTGGAAGTGCCCTATGCTCTCTACGCTGTGTTTATTACTTGTTTCAGGACACACCGTACTCTTCTCCAGAGTGCCTGTTGGCAATTTACATCCCGCCCATCAGCGTAGCAAGGCTCCCATGTCTCCATGGCCTGTCCTGCTTTTTTGGTTTTTACACTTTGTTCAGCATGGCCCTTTTGACCGAGGGCAAGCGAGACTTCTTTGTAGCGCTGATTTGCCCTTCCGGCTTGCTTGGTTGGCCAAAAAGGGCGTATGCGTTTTTTCCTGAATATATTCAGGAAAAAACGCATACGCCCTTTTTGGCCAAGGGCATCATTGTCAACGTTTTGCCGCTTTTCATGTGCTTTAAAGGCGAGTCGAATCTACCTCCTGAAATCTGTTTCCTGCAAATCTGCCTTGCTTTCAAATCCTCTTCGTTGCCTTCCCTCAATATATTTGTGGACGAGAGTTCTCATTTATAACTCTGCACGTTTGTGAATTGCAGTGCCCCTGAGCTCCATTTGTCTCCTCGCTTTTTTGGGAGCTGGCCGCAAAAGCGCAGGATTGCTTCAGGCCCTATTTTGGTTCTGGGGGGCAGGCTGAGCCTGTGGTTCATTCTTCTTCCTGATGGGAAAATGGAGTGACCTATGCCTGTCCCAACACCTAGGGCTCGTCTCTCGTTGGTTCCGCGTCTTCCCGTTCATCCTCAGGACAAATTGCAACCTGGACGAAACAGTAGGTTAAAGGTGCTGATTCTCCAAGTAGGGAGATGGTTAGTCAAGCGGCTGGAATGGCGAACCCGAGCACAAGGAGAGGAGAAATGAGGTGCGTTTTAGAAACCTTTCCCGATCTCACGGCATACCATCTTCTGGGTTTCCCATGCATGTTTTGATGTAGGAAGATTTCTTGTACCTGGAGATTTGAGACACATGGGGTGGGTACCCCGCGGTATTACTTTAAAGTATCTGCATTTGCTCACCCAACCTCACCAATCCTCTCAGCCCCAAGAGTGTCCAGCCTTATGTCTCATCCAGCTGTGGGTCTAGATATGGTCAATCCAGGTTGCATCAGAGACCCTGAACGGATTTTGTAAGAATTTCTCTCTCTTTCACTGTCTTTGCTTTGTGGGTTTTTTAAAGTAATGTATGTTTAGAATGGGGTTTGGCTGCTTTTCCCTGCTGTGTTTATGCCGCTTTACACCCTCTTGATTCACTTGCAGAGAGATATCGATACATAGGTTTTCAGATTCTTACTAGTCAGATATATTCTTGTGCGGTGACTAGGGGGTGTTGAGTCCAGTTCACTGAGCAGGGAGTAGGCCTTGTCTATTACATATTTGGCTTATGGAGCGGTGTCTGAGCTAATTTCAAACCCTTGTTTTATGCATCACCCCACCTCACCTTTCCCGTTAAGCAGCCATAGTGTGTCTTCTAAAGGTGTGACTGTGTTCTGTTTTGTAATTCAGTTCAAGTGTAGCGATTTTGACATTCCCTCTATAAGCGATATCTTAGGATAAGTGTCTTTTTCTGTGTGACTTATTTCACTTAGAATCATCGTATCTAAATCCACTCATCATGCTGCTAACTAGCCTTATGACATTGATTTCATGGCTGAGTGATATTCCACTGTGCCAAGTACCACCATTTCTTTATCCATTTTTCTCTTTCCTGGGATATTGAAGGTGTACCGAAGTGGAGGTTCTTGGAAACAGAGCAGCCGTAAACTTTAGGGTGCCTGTGTCTTGTTGATTTTTAGTTTTCCCAATTTATACGCCCATGAGTGGAAGTGCCCTATGCTCTCAACGCTGTGTTTATTACTTGTTTCAGGACACACCGTACTCTTCTCCAGAGTGCCTGTTGGCAATTTACATCCCGCCCATCAGCGTAGCAAGGCTCCCATGTCTCCATGGCCTGTCCTGCTTTTCTGGTTTTTACACTTTGTTCAGCATGGCCCTTTTGACCGAGGGCAAGCGAGACTTCTTTGTAGCGCTGATTTGCCCTTCCGGCTTGCTTGGTTGGCCAAAAAGGGCGTATGCGTTTTTTCCTGAATATATTCAGGAAAAAACGCATACGCCCTTTTTGGCCAAGGGCATCATTGTCAACGTTTTGCCGCTTTTCATGTGCTTTAAAGGCGAGTCGAATCTACCTCCTGAAATCTGTTTCCTGCAAATCTGCCTTGCTTTCAAATCCTCTTCGTTGCCTTCCCTCAATATATTTGTGGACGAGAGTTCTCATTTATAACTCTGCACGTTTGTGAATTGCAGTGCCCCTGAGCTCCATTTGTCTCCTCGCTTTTTTGGGAGCTGGCCGCAAAAGCGCAGGATTGCTTCAGGCCCTATTTTGGTTCTGGGGGGCAGGCTGAGCCTGTGGTTCATTCTTCTTCCTGATGGGAAAATGGAGTGACCTGTGCCTGTCCCAACACCTAGGGCTAGTCTTTCGTTGGTTCCCCGTCTTCCCGTTCATCCTCAGGACAAATTGCAACCTGGACGAAACAGTAGGTTAAAGGTGCTGATTCTCCAAGTAGGGAGATGGTTAGTCAAGCGGCTGGAATGGCGAACCCGAGCACAAGGAGAGGAGAAATGAGGTGCGTTTTAGAAACCTTTCCCGATCTCACGGCATACCATCTTCTGGGTTTCCCATGCATGTTTTGATGTAGGAAGATTCCCTTGTACCTGGAGATTTGAGACCCATGGGGTGGGTACCCCGCAGTATTACTTTAAAGTATCTGCATTTGCTCACCCAACCTCACCAATCCTCTCAGCCCCAAGAGTGTCCAGCCTTATGTCTCATCCAGCTGTGGGTCTAGATATGGTCAATCCAGGTTGCATCAGAGACCCTGAACGGATTTTGTAAGAATTTCTCTCTCTTTCACTGTCTTTGCTTTGTGGGTTTTTTAAAGTAATGTATGTTTAGAATGGGGTTTGGCTGCTTTTCCCTGCTGTGTTTATGCCGCTTTACACCCTCTTGATTCACTTGCAGAGAGATATCGATACATAGGTTTTCAGATTCATACTAGTCAGATATATTCTTGTGCGGTGACTAGGGGGTGTTGAGTCCAGTTCACTGAGCAGGGAGTAGGCCTTGTCTATTACATATTTGGCTTATGGAGCGGTGTCTGAGCTAATTTCAAACCCTTGTTTTATGCATCACCCCACCTCACCTTTCCCGTTAAGCAGCCATAGTGTGTCTTCTAAAGGTGTGACTCTGTTCTGTTTTGTAATTCAGTTCAAGTGTAGCGAATTTGACATTCCCTCTATAAGCGATATCTTAGGATAAGTGCCTTTTTCTGTGTGACTTATTTCACTTAGAATCATCGTACCTAAATCCACTCATCATGCTGCTAACTAGCCTTATGACATTGATTTCATGGCTGAGTGATATTCCATTGTGCCAAGTACCACCATTTCTTTATCCATTTTTCTCTTTCCTGGGATATTGAAGGTGTACCGAAGTGGAGGTTCTTGGAAACAGAGCAGCCGTAAACTTTAGGGTGCCTGTGTCTTGTTGATTTTTAGTTTTCCCAATTTATACGCCCTTGAGTGGAAGTGCCCTATGCTCTCTACGCTGTGTTTATTACTTGTTTCAGGACACACCGTACTCTTCTCCAGAGTGCCTGTTGGCAATTTACATCCCGCCCATCAGCGTAGCAAGGCTCCCATGTCTCCATGGCCTGTCCTGCTTTTCTGGTTTTTACTGTTTGTTCAGCATGGCCCTTTTGACCGAGGGCAAGCGAGACTTCTTTGTAGCGCTGATTTGCCCTTCCGGCTTGCTTGGTTGGCCAAAAAGGGCGTACGCGTTTTTTCCTGAATATATTCAGGAAAAAACGCGTACGCCCTTTTTGGCCAAGGGCATCATTGTCAACGTTTTGCCGCTTTTCATGTGCTTTAAAGGCGAGTTGAATCTACCTCCTGAAATCTGTTTCCTGCAAATCTGCCTTGCTTTCAAATCCTCTTCGTTGCCTTCCCTCAATATATTTGTGGACGAGAGTTCTCATTTATAACTCTGCACGTTTGTGAATTGCAGTGCCCCTGAGCTCCATTTGTCTCCTCGCTTTTTTGGGAGCTGGCCGCAAAAGCGCAGGATTGCTTCAGGCCCTATTTTGGTTCTGGGGGGCAGGCTGAGCCTGTGGTTCATTCTTCTTCCTGATGGGAAAATGGAGTGACCTATGCCTGTCCCAACACCTAGGGCTCGTCTCTCGTTGGTTCCGCGTCTTCCCGTTCATCCTCAGGACAAATTGCAACCTGTACAATCAGGAGGTTAAAGGTGCTGATTCTCCAAGTAGGGAGATGGTTAGTCAAGCGGCTGGAATGGCGAACCCGAGCACAAGGAGAGGAGAAATGAGGTGCGTTTTAGAAACCTTTCCCGATCTCATGGCATACCATCTTCTGGGTTTCCCATGCATGTTTTGATGTAGGAAGATTCCCTTGTACCTGGAGATTTGAGACCCATGGGGTGTGTTCCCCGCAGTGTTACTTTAAAGTATCTGCATTTGCTCACCCAACCTCACCAACCCTCTCAGCCCCAAGAGTGTCCAGCCTTATGTCTCATCCAGCTGTGGGTCTTGATATGGTCAATCCAGGTTGCATCATAGACCCTGAACGGATTTTGTAAGAATTTCTCTCTCTTTCACTGTCTTTGTTTTGTGGGTTTTTAAAAGTAATTTATGTTTAGAATCGGGCTTGGCTGCTTTTCCCTGCTGTGTTGATGCCGCTTTACACCCTCTTGATTCACTTGCAGAGAGATATTGATACATAGGTTTTCAGATTCATACTAGTCAGATATATTCTTGTGCGGTGACTAGGGGGTGTTGAGTCCAGTTCACTGAGCAGGGAGTAGGCCTTGTCTATTACATATTTGGCTTATGGAGCGGTGTCTGAGCTAATTTCAAACCCTTGTTTTATGCATCACCCCACCTCACCTTTCCCGTTAAGCAGCCATAGTGTGTCTTCTAAAGGTGTGACTCTGTTCTGTTTTGTAATTCAGTTCAAGTGTAGCGATTTTGACATTCCCTCTATAAGCGATATCTTAGGATAAGTGCCTTTTTCTGTGTGACTTATTTCACTTAGAATCATCGTACCTAAATCCACTCATCATGCTGCTAACTAGCCTTATGACATTGATTTCATGGCTGAGTGATATTCCATTGTGCCAAGTACCACCATTTCTTTATCCATTTTTCTCTTTCCTGGGATATTGAAGGTGTACCGAAGTGGAGGTTCTTGGAAACAGAGCAGCCGTAAACTTTAGGGTGCCTGTGTCTTGTTGATTTTTAGTTTTCCCAATTTATACGCCCTTGAGTGGAAGTGCCCTATGCTCTCTACGCTGTGTTTATTACTTGTTTCAGGACACACCGTACTCTTCTCCAGAGTGCCTGTTGGCAATTTACATCCCGCCCATCAGCGTAGCAAGGCTCCCATGTCTCCATGGCCTGTCCTGCTTTTCTGGTTTTTACTGTTTGTTCAGCATGGCCCTTTTGACCGAGGGCAAGCGAGACTTCTTTGTAGCGCTGATTTGCCCTTCCGGCTTGCTTGGTTGGCCAAAAAGGGCGTATGCGTTTTTTCCTGAATATATTCAGGAAAAAACGCATACGCCCTTTTTGGCCAAGGGCATCATTGTCAACGTTTTGCCGCTTTTCATGTGCTTTAAAGGCGAGTCGAATCTACCTCCTGAAATCTGTTTCCTGCAAATCTGCCTTGCTTTCAAATCCTCTTCGTTGCCTTCCCTCAATATATTTGTGGACGAGAGTTCTCATTTATAACTCTGCACGTTTGTGAATTGCAGTGCCCCTGAGCTCCATTTGTCTCCTCGCTTTTTTGGGAGCTGGCCGCAAAAGCGCAGGATTGCTTCAGGCCCTATTTTGGTTCTGGGGGGCAGGCTGAGCCTGTGGTTCATTCTTCTTCCTGATGGGAAAATGGAGTGACCTATGCCTGTCCCAACACCTAGGGCTCGTCTCTCGTTGGTTCCGCGTCTTCCCGTTCATCCTCAGGACAAATTGCAACCTGTACAATCAGGAGGTTAAAGGTGCTGATTCTCCAAGTAGGGAGATGGTTAGTCAAGCGGCTGGAATGGCGAACCCGAGCACAAGGAGAGGAGAAATGAGGTGCGTTTTAGAAACCTTTCCCGATCTCATGGCATACCATCTTCTTGGTTTCCCATGCATGTTTTGATGTAGGAAGATTCCCTTGTACCTGGAGATTTGAGACCCATGGGGTGTGTTCCCCGCAGTGTTACTTTAAAGTATCTGCATTTGCTCACCCAACCTCACCAACCCTCTCAGCCCCAAGAGTGTCCAGCCTTATGTCTCATCCAGCTGTGGGTCTTGATATGGTCAATCCAGGTTGCATCATAGACCCTGAACGGATTTTGTAAGAATTTCTCTCTCTTTCACTGTCTTTGTTTTGTGGGTTTTTTAAAGTAATTTATGTTTAGAATCGGGCTTGGCTGCTTTTCCCTGCTGTGTTGATGCCGCTTTACACCCTCTTGATTCACTTGCAGAGAGATATCGATACATAGGTTTTCAGATTCTTACTAGTCAGATATATTCTTGTGTGTTGACAAGGGTGTGTTGAGTCCAGTTCACTGAGCAGGGAGTAGGCCTTGTGTATTACATTTTTGGCGTATGGAGTGGTCTCTGAGCTAATTTCAAACCCTTGTTTTATGCATCACCCCACCTCACCTTTCCCGTTAAGCAGCCATAGTGTGTCTTCTAAAGGTGTGACTCTGTTCTGTTTTGTAATTCAGTTCAAGTGTAGCGATTTTGACATTCCCTCTATAAGCGATATCTTAGGATAAGTGTCTTTTTCTGTGTGACTTATTTCACTTAGAATCATCGTATCTAAATCCACTCATCATGCTGCTAACTAGCCTTATGACATTGATTTCATGGCTGAGTGATATTCCACTGTGCCAAGTACCACCATTTCTTTATCCATTTTTCTCTTTCCTGGGATATTGAAGGTGTACCGAAGTGGAGGTTGTTGGAAACAGAGCAGCCGTAAACTTTAGGGTGCCTGTGTCTTGTTGATTTTTAGTTTTCCCAATTTATACGCCCATGAGTGGAAGTGCCCTATGCTCTCAACGCTGTGTTTATTACTTGTTTCAGGACACACCGTACTCTTCTCCAGAGTGCCTGTTGGCAATTTACATCCCGCCCATCAGCGTAGCAAGGCTCCCATGTCTCCATGGCCTGTCCTGCTTTTCTGGTTTTTACTGTTTGTTCAGCATGGCCCTTTTGACCGAGGGCAAGCGAGACTTCTTTGTAGCGCTGATTTGCCCTTCCGGCTTGCTTGGTTGGCCAAAAACGGCGTATGCGTTTTTTCCTGAATATATTCAGGAAAAAACGCATACGCCGTTTTTGGCCAAGGGCATCATTGTCAACGTTTTGCCGCTTTTCATGTGCTTTAAAGGCGAGTCGAATCTACCTCCTGAAATCTGTTTCCTGCAAATCTGCCTTGCTTTCAAATCCTCTTCGTTGCCTTCCCTCAATATATTTGTGGACGAGAGTTCTCATTTATAACTCTGCACGTTTGTGAATTGCAGTGCCCCTGAGCTCCATTTGTCTCCTCGCTTTTTTGGGAGCTGGCCGCAAAAGCGCAGGATTGCTTCAGGCCCTATTTTGGTTCTGGGGGGCAGGCTGAGCCTGTGGTTCATTCTTCTTCCTGATGGGAAAATGGAGTGACCTATGCCTGTCCCAACACCTAGGGCTCGTCTCTCGTTGGTTCCGCGTCTTCCCGTTCATCCTGAGGACAAATTGCAACCTCTACAATCAGGAGGTTAAAGGTGCTGATTCTCCAAGTAGGGAGATGGTTAGTCAAGCGGCTGGAATGGCGAACCCGAGCACAAGGAGAGGAGAAATGAGGTGCGTTTTAGAAACCTTTCCCGATCTCACGGCATACCATCTTCTGGGTTTCCCATGCATGTTTTGATGTAGGAAGATTCCCTTGTACCTGGAGATTTGAGACCCATGGGGTGGGTACCCCGCGGTATTACTTTAAAGTATCTGCATTTGCTCACCCAACCTCACCAATCCTCTCAGCCCCAAGAGTGTCCAGCCTTATGTCTCATCCAGCTGTGGGTCTAGATATGGTCAATCCAGGTTGCATCAGAGACCCTGAACGGATTTTGTAAGAATTTCTCTCTCTTTCACTGTCTTTGCTTTGTGGGTTTTTTAAAGTAATGTATGTTTAGAATGGGGTTTGGCTGCTTTTCCCTGCTGTGTTTATGCCGCTTTACACCCTCTTGATTCACTTGCAGAGAGATATCGATACATAGGTTTTCAGATTCATACTAGTCAGATATATTCTTGTGCGGTGACTAGAGGGTGTTGAGTCCAGTTCACTGAGCAGGGAGTAGGCCTTGTCTATTACATATTTGGCTTATGGAGCGGTGTCTGAGCTAATTTCAAACCCTTGTTTTATGCATCACCCCACCTCACCTTTCCCGTTAAGCAGCCATAGTGTGTCTTCTAAAGGTGTGACTCTGTTCTGTTTTGTAATTCAGTTCAAGTGTAGCGATTTTGACATTCCCCCTAAAAGCGATATCTTAGGATAAGTGTCTTTTTCTGTGTGACTTATTTCACTTAGAATCATCGTACCTAAATCCACTCATCATGCTGCTAACTAGCCTTATGACATTGATTTCATGGCTGAGTGATATTCCATTGTGCCAAGTACCACCATTTCTTTATCCATTTTTCTCTTTCCTGGGATATTGAAGGTGTACCGAAGTGGAGGTTCTTGGAAACAGAGCAGCCGTAAACTTTAGGGTGCCTGTGTCTTGTTGATTTTTAGTTTTCCCAATTTATACGCCCTTGAGTGGAAGTGCCCTATGCTCTCTACGCTGTGTTTATTACTTGTTTCAGGACACACCGTACTCTTCTCCAGAGTGCCTGTTGGCAATTTACATCCCGCCCATCAGCGTAGCAAGGCTCCCATGTCTCCATGGCCTGTCCTGCTTTTCTGGTTTTTACTGCTTGTTCAGCATGGCCCTTTTGACCGAGGGCAAGCGAGACTTCTTTGTAGCGCTGATTTGCCCTTCCGGCTTGCTTGGTTGGCCAAAAAGGGCGTATGCGTTTTTTCCTGAATATATTCAGGAAAAAACGCATACGCCCTTTTTGGCCAAGGGCATCATTGTCAACGTTTTGCCGCTTTTCATGTGCTTTAAAGGCGAGTCGAATCTACCTCCTGAAATCTGTTTCCTGCAAATCTGCCTTGCTTTCAAATCCTCTTCGTTGCCTTCCCTCAATATATTTGTGGACGAGAGTTCTCATTTATAACTCTGCACGTTTGTGAATTGCAGTGCCCCTGAGCTCCATTTGTCTCCTCGCTTTTTTGGGAGCTGGCCGCAAAAGCGCAGGATTGCTTCAGGCCCTATTTTGGTTCTGGGGGGCAGGCTGAGCCTGTGGTTCATTCTTCTTCCTGATGGGAAAATGGAGTGACCTGTGCCTGTCCCAACACCTAGGGCTAGTCTTTCGTTGGTTCCCCGTCTTCCCGTTCATCCTCAGGACAAATTGCAACCTGGACGAAACAGTAGGTTAAAGGTGCTGATTCTCCAAGTAGGGAGATGGTTAGTCAAGCGGCTGGAATGGCGAACCCGAGCACAAGGAGAGGAGAAATGAGGTGCGTTTTAGAAACCTTTCCCGATCTCACGGCATACCATCTTCTGGGTTTCCCATGCATGTTTTGATGTAGGAAGATTCCCTTGTACCTGGAGATTTGAGACCCATGGGGTGGGTACCCCGCGGTATTACTTTAAAGTATCTGCATTTGCTCACCCAACCTCACCAATCCTCTCAGCCCCAAGAGTGTCCAGCCTTATGTCTCATCCAGCTGTGGGTCTAGATATGGTCAATCCAGGTTGCATCAGAGACCCTGAACGGATTTTGTAAGAATTTCTCTCTCTTTCACTGTCTTTGCTTTGTGGGTTTTTTAAAGTAATGTATGTTTAGAATGGGGTTTGGCTGCTTTTCCCTGCTGTGTTTATGCCGCTTTACACCCTCTTGATTCACTTGCAGAGAGATATCGATACATAGGTTTTCAGATTCATACTAGTCAGATATATTCTTGTGCGGTGACTAGGGGGTGTTGAGTCCAGTTCACTGAGCAGGGAGTAGGCCTTGTCTATTACATATTTGGCTTATGGAGCGGTGTCTGAGCTAATTTCAAACCCTTGTTTTATGCATCACCCCACCTCACCTTTCCCGTTAAGCAGCCATAGTGTGTCTTCTAAAGGTGTGACTCTGTTCTGTTTTGTAATTCAGTTCAAGTGTAGCGATTTTGACATTCCCTCTATAAGCGATATCTTAGGATAAGTGTCTTTTTCTGTGTGACTTATTTCACTTAGAATCATCGTACCTAAATCCACTCATCATGCTGCTAACTAGCCTTATGACATTGATTTCATGGCTGAGTGATATTCCATTGTGCCAAGTACCACCATTTCTTTATCCATTTTTCTCTTTCCTGGGATATTGAAGGTGTACCGAAGTGGAGGTTCTTGGAAACAGAGCAGCCGTAAACTTTAGGGTGCCTGTGTCTTGTTGATTTTTAGTTTTCCCAATTTATACGCCCTTGAGTGGAAGTGCCCTATGCTCTCTACGCTGTGTTTATTACTTGTTTCAGGACACACCGTACTCTTCTCCAGAGTGCCTGTTGGCAATTTACATCCCGCCCATCAGCGTAGCAAGGCTCCCATGTCTCCATGGCCTGTCCTGCTTTTCTGGTTTTTACTGTTTGTTCAGCATGGCCCTTTTGACCGAGGGCAAGCGAGACTTCTTTGTAGCGCTGATTTGCCCTTCCGGCTTGCTTGGTTGGCCAAAAAGGGCGTATGCGTTTTTTCCTGAATATATTCAGGAAAAAACGCATACGCCCTTTTTGGCCAAGGGCATCATTGTCAACGTTTTGCCGCTTTTCATGTGCTTTAAAGGCGAGTCGAATCTACCTCCTGAAATCTGTTTCCTGCAAATCTGCCTTGCTTTCAAATCCTCTTCGTTGCCTTCCCTCAATATATTTGTGGACGAGAGTTCTCATTTATAACTCTGCACGTTTGTCAATTGCAGTGCCCCTGAGCTCCATTTGTCTCCTCGCTTTTTTGGGAGCTGGCCGCAAAAGCGCAGGATTGCTTCAGGCCCTATTTTGGTTCTGGGGGGCAGGCTGAGCCTGTGGTTCATTCTTCTTCCTGATGGGAAAATGGAGTGACCTGTGCCTGTCCCAACACCTAGGGCTAGTCTTTCGTTGGTTCCCCGTCTTCCCGTTCATCCTCAGGACAAATTGCAACCTGGACGAAACAGTAGGTTAAAGGTGCTGATTCTCCAAGTAGGGAGATGGTTAGTCAAGCGGCTGGAATGGCGAACCCGAGCACAAGGAGAGGAGAAATGAGGTGCGTTTTAGAAACCTTTCCCGATCTCACGGCATACCATCTTCTGGGTTTCCCATGCATGTTTTGATGTAGGAAGATTCCCTTGTACCTGGAGATTTGAGACCCATGGGGTGGGTACCCCGCGGTATTACTTTAAAGTATCTGCATTTGCTCACCCAACCTCACCAATCCTCTCAGCCCCAAGAGTGTCCAGCCTTATGTCTCATCCAGCTGTGGGTCTAGATATGGTCAATCCAGGTTGCATCAGAGACCCTGAACGGATTTTGTAAGAATTTCTCTCTCTTTCACTGTCTTTGCTTTGTGGGTTTTTTAAAGTAATGTATGTTTAGAATGGGGTTTGGCTGCTTTTCCCTGCTGTGTTTATGCCGCTTTACACCCTCTTGATTCACTTGCAGAGAGATATCGATACATAGGTTTTCAGATTCATACTAGTCAGATATATTCTTGTGCGGTGACTAGGGGGTGTTGAGTCCAGTTCACTGAGCAGGGAGTAGGCCTTGTCTATTACATATTTGGCTTATGGAGCGGTGTCTGAGCTAATTTCAAACCCTTGTTTTATGCATCACCCCACCTCACCTTTCCCGTTAAGCAGCCATAGTGTGTCTTCTAAAGGTGTGACTCTGTTCTGTTTTGTAATTCAGTTCAAGTGTAGCGATTTTGACATTCCCTCTATAAGCGATATCTTAGGATAAGTGTCTTTTTCTGTGTGACTTATTTCACTTAGAATCATCGTACCTAAATCCACTCATCATGCTGCTAACTAGCCTTATGACATTGATTTCATGGCTGAGTGATATTCCATTGTGCCAAGTACCACCATTTCTTTATCCATTTTTCTCTTTCCTGGGATATTGAAGGTGTACCGAAGTGGAGGTTCTTGGAAACAGAGCAGCCGTAAACTTTAGGGTGCCTGTGTCTTGTTGATTTTTAGTTTTCCCAATTTATACGCCCTTGAGTGGAAGTGCCCTATGCTCTCTACGCTGTGTTTATTACTTGTTTCAGGACACACCGTACTCTTCTCCAGAGTGCCTGTTGGCAATTTACATCCCACCCATCAGCGTAGCAAGGCTCCCATGTCTCCATGGCCTGTCCTGCTTTTCTGGTTTTTACACTTTGTTCAGCATGGCCCTTTTGACCGAGGGCAAGCGAGACTTCTTTGTAGCGCTGATTTGCCCTTCCGGCTTGCTTGGTTGGCCAAAAAGGGCGTATGCGTTTTTTCCTGAATATATTCAGGAAAAAACGCATACGCCCTTTTTGGCCAAGGGCATCATTGTCAACGTTTTGCCGCTTTTCATGTGCTTTAAAGGCGAGTCGAATCTACCTCCTGAAATCTGTTTCCTGCAAATCTGCCTTGCTTTCAAATCCTCTTCGTTGCCTTCCCTCAATATATTTGTGGACGAGAGTTCTCATTTATAACTCTGCACGTTTGTGAATTGCAGTGCCCCTGAGCTCCATTTGTCTCCTCGCTTTTTTGGGAGCTGGCCGCAAAAGCGCAGGATTGCTTCAGGCCCTATTTTGGTTCTGGGGGGCAGGCTGAGCCTGTGGTTCATTCTTCTTCCTGATGGGAAAATGGAGTGACCTGTGCCTGTCCCAACACCTAGGGCTAGTCTTTCGTTGGTTCCCCGTCTTCCGTTCATCCTCAGGACAAATTGCAACCTGGACGAAACAGTAGGTTAAAGGTGCTGATTCTCCAAGTAGGGAGATGGTTAGTCAAGCGGCTGGAATGGCGAAGCCGAGCACAAGGAGAGGAGAAATGAGGTGCGTTTTAGAAACCTTTCCCGATCTCACGGCATACCATCTTCTGGGTTTCCCATGCATGTTTTGATGTAGGAAGATTCCCTTGTACCTGGAGATTTGAGACCCATGGGGTGGGTACCCCGCGGTATTAATTTAAAGTATCTGCATTTGCTCACCCAACCTCACCAATCCTCTCAGCCCCAAGAGTGTCCAGCCTTATGTCTCATCCAGCTGTGGGTCTAGATATGGTCAATCCAGGTTGCATCAGAGACCCTGAACGGATTTTGTAAGAATTTCTCTCTCTTTCACTGTCTTTGCTTTGTGGGTTTTTTAAAGTAATGTATGTTTAGAATGGGGTTTGGCTGCTTTTCCCTGCTGTGTTTATGCCGCTTTACACCCTCTTGATTCACTTGCAGAGAGATATCGATACATAGGTTTTCAGATTCATACTAGTCAGATATATTCTTGTGCGGTGACTAGGGGGTGTTGAGTCCAGTTCACTGAGCAGGGAGTAGGCCTTGTCTATTACATATTTGGCTTATGGAGCGGTGTCTGAGCTAATTTCAAACCCTTGTTTTATGCATCACCCCACCTCACCTTTCCCGTTAAGCAGCCATAGTGTGTCTTCTAAAGGTGTGACTCTGTTCTGTTTTGTAATTCAGTTCAAGTGTAGCGATTTTGACATTCCCTCTATAAGCGATATCTTAGGATAAGTGTCTTTTTCTGTGTGACTTATTTCACTTAGAATCATCGTATCTAAATCCACTCATCATGCTGCTAACTAGCCTTATGACATTGATTTCATGGCTGAGTGATATTCCATTGTGCCAAGTACCACCATTTCTTTATACATTTTTCTCTTTCCTGGGATATTGAAGGTGTACCGAAGTGGAGGTTCTTGGAAACAGAGCAGCCGTAAACTTTAGGGTGCCTGTGTCTTGTTGATTTTTAGTTTTCCCAATTTATACGCCCATGAGTGGAAGTGCCCTATGCTCTCTACGCTGTGTTTATTACTTGTTTCAGGACACACCGTACTCTTCTCCAGAGTGCCTGTTGGCAATTTACATCCCGCCCATCAGCGTAGCAAGGCTCCCATGTCTCCATGGCCTGTCCTGCTTTTCTGGTTTTTACAGTTTGTTCAGCATGGCCCTTTTGACCGAGGGCAAGCGAGACTTCTTTGTAGCGCTGATTTGCCCTTCCGGCTTGCTTGGTTGGCCAAAAAGGGCGTATGCGTTTTTTCCTGAATATATTCAGGAAAAAACGCATACGCCCTTTTTGGCCAAGGGCATCATTGTCAACGTTTTGCCGCTTTTCATGTGCTTTAAAGGCGAGTCGAATCTACCTCCTGAAATCTGTTTCCTGCAAATCTGCCTTGCTTTCAAATCCTCTTCGTTGCCTTCCCTCAATATATTTGTGGACGAGAGTTCTCATTTATAACTCTGCACGTTTGTGAATTGCAGTGCCCCTGAGCTCCATTTGTCTCCTCGCTTTTTTGGGAGCTGGCCGCAAAAGCGCAGGATTGCTTCAGGCCCTATTTTGGTTCTGGGGGGCAGGCTGAGCCTGTGGTTCATTCTTCTTCCTGATGGGAAAATGGAGTGACCTATGCCTGTCCCAACACCTAGGGCTCGTCTCTCGTTGGTTCCGCGTCTTCCCGTTCATCCTCAGGACAAATTGCAACCTGTACAATCAGGAGGTTAAAGGTGCTGATTCTCCAAGTAGGGAGATGGTTAGTCAAGCGGCTGGAATGGCGAACCCGAGCACAAGGAGAGGAGAAATGAGGTGCGTTTTAGAAACCTTTCCCGATCTCATGGCATACCATCTTCTGGGTTTCCCATGCATGTTTTGATGTAGGAAGATTCCCTTGTACCTGGAGATTTGAGACCCATGGGGTGTGTTCCCCGCAGTGTTACTTTAAAGTATCTGCATTTGCTCACCCAACCTCACCAACCCTCTCAGCCCCAAGAGTGTCCAGCCTTATGTCTCATCCAGCTGTGGGTCTTGATATGGTCAATCCAGGTTGCATCAGTGACCCTGAACGGATTTTTTAAGAATTTCTCTCTCTTTCAATGTCTTTGTTTTGTGGGTTTTTTAAAGTAATTTATGTTTAGAATCGGGCTTGGCTGCTTTTCCCTGCTGTGTTGATGCCGCTTTACACCCTCTTGATTCACTTGCAGAGAGATATCGATACATAGGTTTTCAGATTCATACTAGTCAGATATATTCTTGTGTGGTGACTAGGGTGTGTTGAGTCCAGTTCACTGAGCAGGGAGTAGGCCTTGTCTATTACATATTTGGCTTATGGAGCGGTGTCTGAGCTAATTTCAAACCCTTGTTTTATGAATCACCCCACCTCACCTTTCCCGTTAAGCAGCCATAGTGTGTCTTCTAAAGGTGTGACTCTGTTCTGTTTTGTAATTCAGTTCAAGTGTAGCGATTTTGACATTCCCTCTATAAGCGATATCTTAGGATAAGTGTCTTTTTCTGTGTGACTTATTTCACTTAGAATCATCGTATCTAAATCCACTCATCATGCTGCTAACTAGCCTTATGACATTGATTTCATGGCTGAGTGATATTGCATTGTGCCAAGTACTACCATTTCTTTATCCATTTTTCTCTTTCCTGGGATATTGAAGGTGTACCGAAGTGGAGGTTCTTGGAAACAGAGCAGCCGTAAAGTTTGGGGTGCCTGTGTCTTGTTGACTTTTAGTTTTCCCAATTTATACGCCCATGAGTGGAAGTGCCCTATGCTCTCTACGCTGTGTTTATTACTTGTTTCAGGACACACCGTACTCTTCTCCAGAGTGCCTGTTGGCAATTTACATCCCGCCCATCAGCGTAGCAAGGCTCCCATGTCTCCATGGCCTGTCCTGCTTTTCTGGTTTTTACACTTTGTTCAGCATGGCCCTTTTGACCGAGGGCAAGCGAGACTTCTTTGTAGCGCTGATTTGCCCTTCCGGCTTGCTTGGTTGGCCAAAAAGGGCGTATGCGTTTTTTCCTGAATATATTCAGGAAAAAACGCATACGCCCTTTTTGGCCAAGGGCATCATTGTCAACGTTTTGCCGCTTTTCATGTGCTTTAAAGGCGAGTCGAATCTACCTCCTGAAATCTGTTTCCTGCAAATCTGCCTTGCTTTCAAATCCTCTTCGTTGCCTTCCCTCAATATATTTGTGGACGAGAGTTCTCATTTATAACTCTGCACGTTTGTGAATTGCAGTGCCCCTGAGCTCCATTTGTCTCCTCACTTTTTTGGGAGCTGGCCGCAAAAGCGCAGGATTGCTTCAGGCCCTATTTTGGTTCTGGGGGGCAGGCTGAGCCTGTGGTTCATTCTTCTTCCTGATGGGAAAATGGAGTGACCTATGCCTGTCCCAACACCTAGGGCTCGTCTCTCGTTGGTTCCGCGTCTTCCCGTTCATCCTCAGGACAAATTGCAACCTGTACAATCAGGAGGTTAAAGGTGCTGATTCTCCAAGTAGGGAGATGGTTAGTCAAGCGGCTGGAATGGCGAACCCGAGCACAAGGAGAGGAGAAATGAGGTGCGTTTTAGAAACCTTTCCCGATCTCATGGCATACCATCTTCTGGGTTTCCCATGCATGTTTTGATGTAGGAAGATTCCCTTGTACCTGGAGATTTGAGACCCATGGGGTGTGTTCCCTGCAGTGTTACTTTAAAGTATCTGCATTTGCTCACCCAACCTCACCAACCCTCTCAGCCCCAAGAGTGTCCAGCCTTATGTCTCATCCAGCTGTGGGTCTTGATATGGTCAATCCAGGTTGCATCATAGACCCTGAACGGATTTTGTAAGAATTTCTCTCTCTTTAACTGTCTTTGTTTTGTGGGTTTTTTAAAGTAATTTATGTTTAGAATCGGGCTTGGCTGCTTTTCCCTGCTGTGTTGATGCCGCTTTACACCCTCTTGATTCACTTGCAGAGAGATATCGATACATAGGTTTTCAGATTCTTACTAGTCAGATATATTCTTGTGCGGTGACTAGGGGGTGTTGAGTCCAGTTCACTGAGCAGGGAGTAGGCCTTGTCTATTACATATTTGGCTTATGGAGCGGTCTCTGAGCTAATTTGAAACCCTTGTTTTATGCATCACCCCACCTCACCTTTCCCGTTAAGCAGCCATAGTGTGTCTTCTAAAGGTGTGACTCTGTTCTGTTTTGTAATTCAGTTCAAGTGTAGCGATTTTGACATTCCCTCTATAAGCGATATCTTAGGATAAGTGTCTTTTTCTGTGTGACTTATTTCACTTAGAATCATCGTACCTAAATCCACTCATCATGCTGCTAACTAGCCTTATGACATTGATTTCATGGCTGAGTGATATTCCATTGTGCCAAGTACCACCATTTCTTTATCCATTTTTCTCTTTCCTGGGATATTGATGGTGTACCGAAGTGGAGGTTCTTGGAAACAGAGCAGCCGTAAACTTTAGGGTGCCTGTGTCTTGTTGATTTTTAGTTTTCCCAATTTATACGCCCTTGAGTGGAAGTGCCCTATGCTCTCTACGCTGTGTTTATTACTTGTTTCAGGACACACCGTACTCTTCTCCAGAGTGCCTGTTGGCAATTTACATCCCGCCCATCAGCGTAGCAAGGCTCCCATGTCTCCATGGCCTGTCCTGCTTTTCTGGTTTTTACTGTTTGTTCAGCATGGCCCTTTTGACCGAGGGCAAGCGAGACTTCTTTGTAGCGCTGATTTGCCCTTCCGGCTTGCTTGGTTGGCCAAAAAGGGCGTATGCGTTTTTTCCTGAATATATTCAGGAAAAAACGCATACGCCCTTTTTGGCCAAGGGCATCATTGTCAACGTTTTGCCGCTTTTCATGTGCTTTAAAGGCGAGTCGAATCTACCTCCTGAAATCTGTTTCCTGCAAATCTGCCTTGCTTTCAAATCCTCTTCGTTGCCTTCCCTCAATATATTTGTGGACGAGAGTTCTCATTTATAACTCTGCACGTTTGTGAATTGCAGTGCCCCTGAGCTCCATTTGTCTCCTCGCTTTTTTGGGAGCTGGCCGCAAAAGCGCAGGATTGCTTCAGGCCCTATTTTGGTTCTGGGGGGCAGGCTGAGCCTGTGGTTCATTCTTCTTCCTGATGGGAAAATGGAGTGACCTATGCCTGTCCCAACACCTAGGGCTCGTCTCTCGTTGGTTCCGCGTCTTCCCGTTCATCCTCAGGACAAATTGCAACCTGTACAATCAGGAGGTTAAAGGTGCTGATTCTCCAAGTAAGGAGATGGTTAGTCAAGCGGCTGGAATGGCGAACCCGAGCACAAGGAGAGGAGAAATGAGGTGCGTTTTAGAAACCTTTCCCGATCTCATGGCATACCATCTTCTGGGTTTCCCATGCATGTTTTGATGTAGGAAGATTCCCTTGTACCTGGAGATTTGAGACCCATGGGGTGTGTTCCCCGCAGTGTTACTTTAAAGTATCTGCATTTGCTCACCCAACCTCACCAACCCTCTCAGCCCCAAGAGTGTCCAGCCTTATGTCTCATCCAGCTGTGGGTCTTGATATGGTCAATCCAGGTTGCATCATAGACCCTGAACGGATTTTGTAAGAATTTCTCTCTCTTTCACTGTCTTTGTTTTGTGGGTTTTTTAAAGTAATTTATGTTTAGAATCGGGCTTGGCTGCTTTTCCCTGCTGTGTTGATGCCGCTTTACACCCTCTTGATTCACTTGCAGAGAGATATCGATACATAGGTTTTCAGATTCTTACTAGTCAGATATATTCTTGTGTGGTGACTAGGGTGTGTTGAGTCCAGTTCACTGAGCAGGGAGTAGGCCTTGTCTATTACATATTTGGCTTATGGAGCGGTCTCTGAGCTAATTTGAAACCCTTGTTTTATGCATCACCCCACCTCACCTTTCCCGTTAAGCAGCCATAGTGTGTCTTCTAAAGGTGTGACTCTGTTCTGTTTTGTAATTCAGTTCAAGTGTAGCGATTTTGACATTCCCTCTATAAGCGATATCTTAGGATAAGTGTCTTTTTCTGTGTGACTTATTTCACTTAGAATCATCGTACCTAAATCCACTCATCATGCTGCTAACTAGCCTTATGACATTGATTTCATGGCTGAGTGATATTCCATTGTGCCAAGTACCACCATTTCTTTATCCATTTTTCTCTTTCCTGGGATATTGATGGTGTACCGAAGTGGAGGTTCTTGGAAACAGAGCAGCCGTAAACTTTAGGGTGCCTGTGTCTTGTTGATTTTTAGTTTTCCCAATTTATACGCCCTTGAGTGGAAGTGCCCTATGCTCTCTACGCTGTGTTTATTACTTGTTTCAGGACACACCGTACTCTTCTCCAGAGTGCCTGTTGGCAATTTACATCCCGCCCATCAGCGTAGCAAGGCTCCCATGTCTCCATGGCCTGTCCTGCTTTTCTGGTTTTTACACTTTGTTCAGCATGGCCTTTTTGACCGAGGGCAAGCGAGACTTCTTTGTAGCGCTGATTTGCCCTTCCGGCTTGCTTGGTTGGCCAAAAAGGGCGTATGCGTTTTTTCCTGAATATATTCAGGAAAAAACGCATACGCCCTTTTTGGCCAAGGGCATCATTGTCAACGTTTTGCCGCTTTTCATGTGCTTTAAAGGCGAGTCGAATCTACCGCCTGAAATCTGTTTCCTGCAAATCTGCCTTGCTTTCAAATCCTCTTCATTGCCTTCCCTCAATATATTTGTGGACGAGAGTTCTCATTTATAACTCTGCACGTTTGTGAATTGCAGTGCCCCTGAGCTCCATTTGTCTCCTCGCTTTTTTGGGAGCTGGCCGCAAAAGCGCAGGATTGCTTCAGGCCCTATTTTGGTTCTGGGGGGCAGGCTGAGCCTGTGGTTCATTCTTCTTCCTGATGAGAAAATGGAGTGACCTATGCCTGTCCCAACACCTAGGGCTCGTCTCTCGTTGGTTCCGCGTCTTCCCGTTCATCCTCAGGACAAATTGCAACCTGTACAATCAGGAGGTTAAAGGTGCTGATTCTCCAAGTAGGGAGATGGTTAGTCAAGCAGCTGGAATGGTGAACCCGAGCACAAGGAGAGGAGAAATGAGGTGCAGTTTAGAAACCTTTCCCGATCTCATGGCATACCATCTTCTGGGTTTCCCATGCATGTTTTGATGTAGGAAGATGCCCTTGTACCTGGAGATTTGAGACCCATGGGGTGTGTTCCCCGCAGTGTTACTTTAAAGTATCTGCATTTGCTCACCCAACCTCACCAACCCTCTCAGCCCCAAGAGTGTCCAGCCTTATGTCTCATCCAGCTGTGGGTCTTGATATGGTCAATCCAGGTTGCATCATAGACCCTGAACGGATTTTGTAAGAATTTCTCTCTCTTTAACTGTCTTTGTTTTGTGGGTTTTTTAAAGTAATTTATGTTTAGAATCGGGCTTGGCTGCTTTTCCCTGCTGTGTTGATGCCGCTTTACACCCTCTTGATTCACTTGCAGAGAGATATCGATACATAGGTTTTCAGATTCTTACTAGTCAGATATATTCTTGTGCGGTGACTAGGGGGTGTTGAGTCCAGTTCACTGAGCAGGGAGTAGGCCTTGTCTATTACATATTTGGCTTATGGAGCGGTCTCTGAGCTAATTTGAAACCCTTGTTTTATGCATCACCCCACCTCACCTTTCCCGTTAAGCAGCCATAGTGTGTCTTCTAAAGGTGTGACTCTGTTCTGTTTTGTAATTCAGTTCAAGTGTAGCGATTTTGACATTCCCTCTATAAGCGATATCTTAGGATAAGTGTCTTTTTCTGTGTGACTTATTTCACTTAGAATCATCGTACCTAAATCCACTCATCATGCTGCTAACTAGCCTTATGACATTGATTTCATGGCTGAGTGATATTCCATTGTGCCAAGTACCACCATTTCTTTATCCATTTTTCTCTTTCCTGGGATATTGATGGTGTACCGAAGTGGAGGTTCTTGGAAACAGAGCAGCCGTAAACTTTAGGGTGCCTGTGTCTTGTTGATTTTTAGTTTTCCCAATTTATACGCCCTTGAGTGGAAGTGCCCTATGCTCTCTACGCTGTGTTTATTACTTGTTTCAGGACACACCGTACTCTTCTCCAGAGTGCCTGTTGGCAATTTACATCCCGCCCATCAGCGTAGCAAGGCTCCCATGTCTCCATGGCCTGTCCTGCTTTTCTGGTTTTTACTGTTTGTTCAGCATGGCCCTTTTGACCGAGGGCAAGCGAGACTTCTTTGTAGCGCTGATTTGCCCTTCCGGCTTGCTTGGTTGGCCAAAAAGGGCGTATGCGTTTTTTCCTGAATATATTCAGGAAAAAACGCATACGCCCTTTTTGGCCAAGGGCATCATTGTCAACGTTTTGCCGCTTTTCATGTGCTTTAAAGGCGAGTCGAATCTACCTCCTGAAATCTGTTTCCTGCAAATCTGCCTTGCTTTCAAATCCTCTTCGTTGCCTTCCCTCAATATATTTGTGGACGAGAGTTCTCATTTATAACTCTGCACGTTTGTGAATTGCAGTGCCCCTGAGCTCCATTTGTCTCCTCGCTTTTTTGGGAGCTGGCCGCAAAAGCGCAGGATTGCTTCAGGCCCTATTTTGGTTCTGGGGGGCAGGCTGAGCCTGTGGTTCATTCTTCTTCCTGATGGGAAAATGGAGTGACCTATGCCTGTCCCAACACCTAGGGCTCGTCTCTCGTTGGTTCCGCGTCTTCCCGTTCATCCTCAGGACAAATTGCAACCTGTACAATCAGGAGGTTAAAGGTGCTGATTCTCCAAGTAAGGAGATGGTTAGTCAAGCGGCTGGAATGGCGAACCCGAGCACAAGGAGAGGAGAAATGAGGTGCGTTTTAGAAACCTTTCCCGATCTCATGGCATACCATCTTCTGGGTTTCCCATGCATGTTTTGATGTAGGAAGATTCCCTTGTACCTGGAGATTTGAGACCCATGGGGTGTGTTCCCCGCAGTGTTACTTTAAAGTATCTGCATTTGCTCACCCAACCTCACCAACCCTCTCAGCCCCAAGAGTGTCCAGCCTTATGTCTCATCCAGCTGTGGGTCTTGATATGGTCAATCCAGGTTGCATCATAGACCCTGAACGGATTTTGTAAGAATTTCTCTCTCTTTCACTGTCTTTGTTTTGTGGGTTTTTTAAAGTAATTTATGTTTAGAATCGGGCTTGGCTGCTTTTCCCTGCTGTGTTGATGCCGCTTTACACCCTCTTGATTCACTTGCAGAGAGATATCGATACATAGGTTTTCAGATTCTTACTAGTCAGATATATTCTTGTGTGGTGACTAGGGTGTGTTGAGTCCAGTTCACTGAGCAGGGAGTAGGCCTTGTCTATTACATATTTGGCTTATGGAGCGGTCTCTGAGCTAATTTGAAACCCTTGTTTTATGCATCACCCCACCTCACCTTTCCCGTTAAGCAGCCATAGTGTGTCTTCTAAAGGTGTGACTCTGTTCTGTTTTGTAATTCAGTTCAAGTGTAGCGATTTTGACATTCCCTCTATAAGCGATATCTTAGGATAAGTGTCTTTTTCTGTGTGACTTATTTCACTTAGAATCATCGTACCTAAATCCACTCATCATGCTGCTAACTAGCCTTATGACATTGATTTCATGGCTGAGTGATATTCCATTGTGCCAAGTACCACCATTTCTTTATCCATTTTTCTCTTTCCTGGGATATTGATGGTGTACCGAAGTGGAGGTTCTTGGAAACAGAGCAGCCGTAAACTTTAGGGTGCCTGTGTCTTGTTGATTTTTAGTTTTCCCAATTTATACGCCCTTGAGTGGAAGTGCCCTATGCTCTCTACGCTGTGTTTATTACTTGTTTCAGGACACACCGTACTCTTCTCCAGAGTGCCTGTTGGCAATTTACATCCCGCCCATCAGCGTAGCAAGGCTCCCATGTCTCCATGGCCTGTCCTGCTTTTCTGGTTTTTACTGTTTGTTCAGCATGGCCCTTTTGACCGAGGGCAAGCGAGACTTCTTTGTAGCGCTGATTTGCCCTTCCGGCTTGCTTGGTTGGCCAAAAAGGGCGTATGCGTTTTTTCCTGAATATATTCAGGAAAAAACGCATACGCCCTTTTTGGCCAAGGGCATCATTGTCAACGTTTTGCCGCTTTTCATGTGCTTTAAAGGCGAGTCGAATCTACCTCCTGAAATCTGTTTCCTGCAAATCTGCCTTGCTTTCAAATCCTCTTCGTTGCCTTCCCTCAATATATTTGTGGACGAGAGTTCTCATTTATAACTCTGCACGTTTGTGAATTGCAGTGCCCCTGAGCTCCATTTGTCTCCTCGCTTTTTTGGGAGCTGGCCGCAAAAGCGCAGGATTGCTTCAGGCCCTATTTTGGTTCTGGGGGGCAGGCTGAGCCTGTGGTTCATTCTTCTTCCTGATGGGAAAATGGAGTGACCTATGCCTGTCCCAACACCTAGGGCTCGTCTCTCGTTGGTTCCGCGTCTTCCCGTTCATCCTCAGGACAAATTGCAACCTGTACAATCAGGAGGTTAAAGGTGCTGATTCTCCAAGTAAGGAGATGGTTAGTCAAGCGGCTGGAATGGCGAACCCGAGCACAAGGAGAGGAGAAATGAGGTGCGTTTTAGAAACCTTTCCCGATCTCATGGCATACCATCTTCTGGGTTTCCCATGCATGTTTTGATGTAGGAAGATTCCCTTGTACCTGGAGATTTGAGACCCATGGGGTGTGTTCCCCGCAGTGTTACTTTAAAGTATCTGCATTTGCTCACCCAACCTCACCAACCCTCTCAGCCCCAAGAGTGTCCAGCCTTATGTCTCATCCAGCTGTGGGTCTTGATATGGTCAATCCAGGTTGCATCATAGACCCTGAACGGATTTTGTAAGAATTTCTCTCTCTTTCACTGTCTTTGTTTTGTGGGTTTTTTAAAGTAATTTATGTTTAGAATCGGGCTTGGCTGCTTTTCCCTGCTGTGTTGATGCCGCTTTACACCCTCTTGATTCACTTGCAGAGAGATATCGATACATAGGTTTTCAGATTCTTACTAGTCAGATATATTCTTGTGTGGTGACTAGGGTGTGTTGAGTCCAGTTCACTGAGCAGGGAGTAGGCCTTGTCTATTACATATTTGGCTTATGGAGCGGTCTCTGAGCTAATTTGAAACCCTTGTTTTATGCATCACCCCACCTCACCTTTCCCGTTAAGCAGCCATAGTGTGTCTTCTATAGGTGTGACTCTGTTCTGTTTTGTAATTCAGTTCAAGTGTAGCGATTTTGACATTCCCTCTATAAGCGATATCTTAGGATAAGTGTCTTTTTCTGTGTGACTTATTTCACTTAGAATCATCGTACCTAAATCCACTCATCATGCTGCTAACTAGCCTTATGACATTGATTTCATGGCTGAGTGATATTCCATTGTGCCAAGTACCACCATTTCTTTATCCATTTTTTCTTTCCTGGGATATTGATGGTGTACCGAAGTGGAGGTTCTTGGAAACAGAGCAGCCGTAAACTTTAGGTTGCCTGTGTCTTGTTGATTTTTAGTTTTCCCAATTTATACGCCCTTGAGTGGAAGTGCCCTATGCTCTCTACGCTGTGTTTATTACTTGTTTCAGGACACACCGTACTCTTCTCCAGAGTGCCTGTTGGCAATTTACATCCCGCCCATCAGCGTAGCAAGGCTCCCATGTCTCCATGGCCTGTCCTGCTTTTCTGGTTTTTACTGTTTGTTCAGCATGGCCCTTTTGACCGAGGGCAAGCGAGACTTCTTTGTAGCGCTGATTTGCCCTTCCGGCTTGCTTGGTTGGCCAAAAAGGGCGTATGCGTTTTTTCCTGAATATATTCAGGAAAAAACGCATACGCCCTTTTTGGCCAAGGGCATCATTGTCAACGTTTTGCCGCTTTTCATGTGCTTTAAAGGCGAGTCGAATCTACCTCCTGAAATCTGTTTCCTGCAAATCTGCCTTGCTTTCAAATCCTCTTCGTTGCCTTCCCTCAATATATTTGTGGACGAGAGTTCTCATTTATAACTCTGCACGTTTGTGAATTGCAGTGCCCCTGAGCTCCATTTGTCTCCTCGCTTTTTTGGGAGCTGGCCGCAAAAGCGCAGGATTGCTTCAGGCCCTATTTTGGTTCTGGGGGGCAGGCTGAGCCTGTGGTTCATTCTTCTTCCTGATGGGAAAATGGAGTGACCTATGCCTGTCCCAACACCTAGGGCTCGTCTCTCGTTGGTTCCGCGTCTTCCCGTTCATCCTGAGGACAAATTGCAACCTGTACAATCAGGAGGTTAAAGGTGCTGATTCTCCAAGTAGGGAGATGGTTAGTCAAGCGGCTGGAATGGCGAACCCGAGCACAAGGAGAGGAGAAATGAGGTGCGTTTTAGAAACCTTTCCCGATCTCATGGCATACCATCTTCTGGGTTTCCCATGCATGTTTTGATGTAGGAAGATTCCCTTGTACCTGGAGATTTGAGACCCATGGGGTGTGTTCCCCGCAGTGTTACTTTAAAGTATCTGCATTTGCTCACCCAACCTCACCAACCCTCTCAGCCCCAAGAGTGTCCAGCCTTATGTCTCATCCAGCTGTGGGTCTTGATATGGTCAATCCAGGTTGCATCATAGACCCTGAACGGATTTTGTAAGAATTTCTCTCTCTTTCACTGTCTTTGTTTTGTGGGTTTTTTAAAGTAATTTATGTTTAGAATCGGGCTTGGCTGCTTTTCCCTGCTGTGTTGATGCCGCTTTACACCCTCTTGATTCACTTGCAGAGAGATATCGATACATAGGTTTTCAGATTCTTACTAGTCAGATATATTCTTGTGTGTTGACTAGGGTGTGTTGAGTCCAGTTCACTGAGCAGGGAGTAGGCCTTGTCTATTACATATTTGGCTTATGGAGCGGTCTCTGAGCTAATTTGAAACCCTTGTTTTATGCATCACCCCACCTCACCTTTCCCGTTAAGCAGCCATAGTGTATCTTCTAAAGGTGTGACTCTGTTCTGTTTTGTAATTCAGTTCAAGTGTAGCGATTTTGACATTCCCTCTATAAGCGATATCTTAGGATAAGTGTCTTTTTCTGTGTGACTTATTTCACTTAGAATCATCGTATCTAAATCCACTCATCATGCTGCTAACTAGCCTTATGACATTGATTTCATGGCTGAGTGATATTCCACTGTGCCAAGTACCACCATTTCTTTATCCATTTTTCTCTTTCCTGGGATATTGAAGGTGTACCGAAGTGGAGGTTCTTGGAAACAGAGCAGCCGTAAACTTTAGGGTGCCTGTGTCTTGTTGACTTTTAGTTTTCCCAATTTATACGCCCATGAGTGGAAGTGCCCTATGCTCTCTACGCTGTGTTTATTACTTGTTTCAGGACACACCGTACTCTTCTCCAGAGTGCCTGTTGGCAATTTACATCCCGCCCATCAGCGTAGCAAGGCTCCCATGTCTCCATGGCCTGTCCTGCTTTTCTGGTTTTTACACTTTGTTCAGCATGGCCCTTTTGACCGAGGGCAAGCGAGACTTCTTTGTAGCGCTGATTTGCCCTTCCGGCTTGCTTGGTTGGCCAAAAAGGGCGTATGCGTTTTTTCCTGAATATATTCAGGAAAAAACGCATACGCCCTTTTTGGCCAAGGGCATCATTGTCAACGTTTTGCCGCTTTTCATGTGCTTTAAAGGCGAGTCGAATCTACCTCCTGAAATCTGTTTCCTGCAAATCTGCCTTGCTTTCAAATCCTCTTCGTTGCCTTCCCTCAATATATTTGTGGACGAGAGTTCTCATTTATAACTCTGCACGTTTGTGAATTGCAGTGCCCCTGAGCTCCATTTGTCTCCTCGCTTTTTTGGGAGCTGGCCGCAAAAGTGCAGGATTGCTTCAGGCCCTATTTTGGTTCTGGGGGGCAGGCTGAGCCTGTGGTTCATTCTTCTTCCTGATGAGAAAATGGAGTGACCTATGCCTGTCCCAACACCTAGGGCTCGTCTCTCGTTGGTTCCGCGTCTTCCCGTTCATCCTCAGGACAAATTGCAACCTGTACAATCAGGAGGTTAAAGGTGCTGATTCTCCAAGTAGGGAGATGGTTAGTCAAGCAGCTGGAATGGTGAACCCGAGCACAAGGAGAGGAGAAATGAGGTGCAGTTTAGAAACCTTTCCCGATCTCATGGCATACCATCTTCTGGGTTTCCCATGCATGTTTTGATGTAGGAAGATGCCCTTGTACCTGGAGATTTGAGACCCATGGGGTGTGTTCCCCGCAGTGTTACTTTAAAGTATCTGCATTTGCTCACCCAACCTCACCAATCCTCTCAGCCCCAAGAGTGTCCAGCCTTATGTCTCATCCAGCTGTGGGTCTAGATATGGTCAATCCAGGTTGCATCAGAGACCCTGAACGGATTTTGTAAGAATTTCTCTCTCTTTCACTGTCTTTGCTTTGTGGGTTTTTTAAAGTAATGTATGTTTAGAATGGGGTTTGGCTGCTTTTCCCTGCTGTGTTTATGCCGCTTTACACCCTCTTGATTCACTTGCAGAGAGATATCGATACATAGGTTTTCAGATTCATACTAGTCAGATATATTCTTGTGCGGTGACTAGGGGGTGTTGAGTCCAGTTCACTGAGCAGGGAGTAGGCCTTGTCTATTACATATTTGGCTTATGGAGCGGTGTCTGAGCTAATTTCAAACACTTGTTTTATGCATCACCCCACCTCACCTTTCCCGTTAAGCAGCCATAGTGTGTCTTCTAAAGGTGTGACTCTGTTCTGTTTTGTAATTCAGTTCAAGTGTAGCGATTTTGACATTCCCTCTATAAGCGATATCTTAGGATAAGTGTCTTTTTCTGTGTGACTTATTTCACTTAGAATCATCGTACCTAAATCCACTCATCATGCTGCTAACTAGCCTTATGACATTGATTTCATGGCTGAGTGATATTCCATTGTGCCAAGTACCACCATTTCTTTATCCATTTTTCTCTTTCCTGGGATATTGATGGTGTACCAAAGTGGAGGTTCTTGGAAACAGAGCAGCCGTAAACTTTAGGGTGCCTGTGTCTTGTTGATTTTTAGTTTTCCCAATTTATACGCCCTTGAGTGGAAGTGCCCTATGCTCTCTACGCTGTGTTTATTACTTGTTTCAGGACACACCGTACTCTTCTCCAGAGTGCCTGTTGGCAATTTACATCCCGCCCATCAGCGTAGCAAGGCTCCCATGTCTCCATGGCCTGTCCTGCTTTTCTGGTTTTTACTGTTTGTTCAGCATGGCCCTTTTGACCGAGGGCAAGCGAGACTTCTTTGTAGCGCTGATTTGCCCTTCCGGCTTGCTTGGTTGGCCGAAAAGGGCGTATGCGTTTTTTCCTGAATATATTCAGGAAAAAACGCATACGCCCTTTTTGGCCAAGGGCATCATTGTCAACGTTTTGCCGCTTTTCATGTGCTTTAAAGGCGAGTCGAATCTACCTCCTGAAATCTGTTTCCTGCAAATCTGCCTTGCTTTCAAATCCTCTTCGTTGCCTTCCCTCAATATATTTGTGGACGAGAGTTCTCATTTATAACTCTGCACGTTTGTGAATTGCAGTGCCCCTGAGCTCCATTTGTCTCCTCGCTTTTTTGGGAGCTGGCCGCAAAAGCGCAGGATTGCTTCAGGCCCTATTTTGGTTCTGGGGGGCAGGCTGAGCCTGTGGTTCATTCTTCTTCCTGATGGGAAAATGGAGTGACCTGTGCCTGTCCCAACACCTAGGGCTAGTCTCTCGTTGGTTCCCCGTCTTCCCGTTCATCTTCAGGACAAACTGCAACCTGTACGAAACAGGAGGTTAAAGGTGCTGATTCTCCAAGTAGGGAGATGGTTAGTCAAGCGGCTGGAATGGCGAACCCGAGCACAAGGAGAGGAGAAATGAGGTGCGTTTTAGAAACTTTTCCCGATCTCACGGCATACCATCTTCTGGGTTTCCCATGCATGTTTTGATGTAGGAAGATGCCCTTGTACCTGGAGATTTGAGACCCATGGGGTGGGTACCCCGCAGTATTACTTTAAAGTATCTGCATTTGCTCACCCAACCTCACCAATCCTCTCAGCCCCAAGAGTGTCCAGCCTTATGTCTCATCCAGCTGTGGGTCTAGATATGGTCAATCCAGGTTGCATCATAAACCCTGAACGGATTTTGTAAGAATTTCTCTCTCTTTCACTGTCATTGTTTTGTGGGTTTTTTAAAGTAATTTATGTTTAGAATCGGGCTTGGCTGCTTTTCCCTGCTGTGTTGATGCCGCTTTAAACCCTCTTGATTCACTTGCAGAGAGATATCGATACATAGGTTTTCAGATTCTTACTACTCAGATATATTCTTGTGTGGTGACTAGGGTGTGTTCAGTCCAGTTCACTGAGCAGGGAGTAGGCCTTGTCTATTACATATTTGGCTTATGGAGCGGTCTCTGAGCTAATTTCAAACCCTTGTTTTATGCATCACCCCACCTCACCTTTCCAGTTAAGCAGCCATAGTGTGTCTTCTAAAGGTGTGCCTCTGTTCAGTTTTGTAATTCAGTTCAAGTGTAGCGATTTTGACATTCCCTCTATAAGCGATATCTTAGGATAAGTGCATTTTTCTGTGTGACTTATTTCACTTAGAATCATCGTACCTAAATCCAATCATCATGCTGCTAACTAGCCTTATGACATTGATTTCATGGCTGAGTGATATTCCATTGTGCCAAGTACCACCATTTGTTTATCCATTTTTCTCTTTCCTGGGATATTGAAGGTGTACCGAAATGGAGGTTCTTGGAAACAGAGCAGCCGTAAAGTTTGGGGTGCCTGTGTCTTGTTGATTTTTAGTTTTCCCAATTTATACGCCCATGAGTGGAAGTGCCCTATGCTCTCTATGCTGTGTTTATTACTTGTTTCAGGACACACCGTACACTTCTCCAGAGTGCCTGTTGGCAATTTACATCCCGCCCATCAGCGTAGCAAGGCTCCCATGTCTCCATGGCCTGTCCTGCTTTTCTGGTTTTTACACTTTGTTCAGCATGGCCCTTTTGACCGAGGGCAAGCGAGACTTCTTTGTAGCGCTGATTTGCCCTTCCCGCTTGCTTGGTTGGCCAAAAAGGGCGTATGCGTTTTTTCCTGAATATATTCAGGAAAAAACGCATACGCCCTTTTTGGCCAAGGGCCTCATTGTCAACGTTTTGCCGCTTTTCATGTGCTTTACAGGCGAGTCGAATCTACATCCTGAAATCTGTTTCCTGAAAATCTGCCTTGCTTTCAAATCCTCTTCGTTGCCTTCCCTCAATATATTTGTGGACGAGAGTTCTCATTGATAACTCTGCACGTTTGTGAATTGCAGTGCCCCTGAGCTCCATTTGTCTCCTCGCTTTTTTGGGAGCTGGCCGCAAAAGCGCAGGATTGCTTCAGGCCCTATTTTGGTTCTGGGGGGCAGGCTGAGCCTGTGGTTCATTCTTCTTCCTGATGGGAAAATGGAGTGACCTGTGCCTGTCCCAACACCTAGGGCTAGTCTCTCGTTGTTTCCCCGTCTTCCCCTTCATCCTCAGGACAAATTGCAACCTGGACGAAATAGGAAGTTAAAGGTGCTGATTCTCCAATTAGGGAGATGGTTAGTCAAGTGGCTGGAATGGCGAACCCGAGCACAAGGAGAGGAGAAATGAGGTGCGTTTTAGAAACCTTTCCCGATCTCATGGCATACCATCTTCTGGGTTTCCCATGCATGTTTTGATATAGGAAGATGCCCTTGTACCTGGAGATTTGAGACCCATGGGGTGTGTTCCCCACAGTATTACTTTAAAGTATCTGCGTTTGCTCACCCAACCTCACCAATCCTCTCAGCCCCAAGAGTGTCCAGCCTTATGTCTCATCCAGCTGTGGGTCTAGATATGGTGAATCCAGGTTGCATCAGAGACCCTGAACGGATTTTGTAAGAATTTCTCTCTCTTTCACTGTCTTTGTTTTGTGGGTTTTTTAAAGTAATTTATGTTTAGAATCGGGCTTGGCTGCTTTTCCCTGCTGTGTTGATGCCGCTTTACACCCTCTTGATTCACTTGCAGAGAGATATCGATACATATGTTTTCAGATTCTTACTACTCAGATATATTCTTGTGTGGTGACTAGGGTGTGTTGAGTCCAGTTCACTGAGCAGGGAGTAGGCCTTGTCTATTACATATTTGGCTTATGGAGCGGTCTCTGAGCTAATTTCAAACCCTTGTTTTATGCATCACCCCACCTCACCTTTCCCGTTAAGCAGCCATAGTGTGTCTTCTAAAGGTGTGACTCTGTTCTGTTTTGTAATTCAGTTCAAGTGTAGCGATTTTGACATTCCCTCTATAAGCGATATCTTAGGATAAGTGTCTTTTTCTGTGTGACTTATTTCACTTAGAATCATCGTACCTAAATCCACTCATCATGCTGCTAACTAGCCTTATGACATTGATTTCATGGCTAAGTGATATTCCATTGTGCCAAGTACCACCATTTCTTTATCCACTTTTCTCTTTCCTGGTATATTGAAGGTGTACCGAAGCGGAGGTTCTTGGAAACAGAGCAGCCGTAAACTTTAGGGTGCCTGTGTCTTGTTGATTTTTAGTTTTCCCAATTTATACGCCCATGAGTGGGAGTGCCCTATGCTCTCTAAGCTGTGTTTATTAGTTGTTTCAGGACACACCGTACTCTTCTCCAGAGTGCCTGTTGGCAATTTACATCCCGCCCATCAGCGTAGCAAGGCTCCCATGTCTCCATGGCCTGTCCTGCTTTTCTGGTTTTTACACTTTCTTCAGCATGGCCCTTTTGACCGAGGGCAAGCGAGACTTCTTTGTAGCGCTGATTTGCCCTTCCGGCTTGCTTGGTTGGCCAAAAAGGGCGTATGCGTTTTTTCCTGAATATATTCAGGAAAAAACGCATACGCCCTTTTTGGCCAAGGGCATCATTGTCAACGTTTTGCCACTTTTCATGTGCTTTAAAGGCGAGTTGTATCTACCTCCTGAAATCTGTTTCCTGCAAATCTGCCTTGCTTTCAAATCCTCTTCGTTGCCTTCCCTCAATATATTTGTGGACGAGAGTTCTCATTTATAACTCTGCACGTTTGTGAATTGCAGTGCCCCTGAGCTCCATTTGTCTCCTCGCTTTTTTGGGAGCTGGCCGCAAAAGCGCAGGATTGCTTCAGGCCCTATTTTGGTTCTGGGGGGCAGGCTGAGCCTGTGGTTCATTCTTCTTCCTGATGGGAAAATGGAGTGACCTGTGCCTGTCCCAACACCTAGGGCTAGTCTCTCGTTGTTTCCCCGTCTTCCCCTTCATCCTCAGGACAAATTGCAACCTGGACGAAACAGGAGGTTAAAGGTGCTGATTCTCCAATTAGGGAGATGGTTAGTCAAGTGGCTGGAATGGCGAACTTGTGCACAAGGAGAGGAGAAATGAGGTGCGTTTTAGAAAGCTTTCCCGATCTCATGGCATACCATCTTCTGGGTTTCCCATGCATGTTTTGATGTAGGAAGATTCCCTTGTACCTGGAGATTTGAGACCCATGGGGTGGGTACCCCGCGGTGTTACTTTAAAGTATCTGCATTTGCTCACCCGACCTCACCAATCCTCTCAGCCCCAAGAGTGTCCAGCCTTATGTCTCATCCAGCTGTGGGTCTAGATATGGTCAATCCAGGTTGCATCAGAGAACCTGAACGGATTTTGTAAGAATTTCTCTCTCTTTCACTGTCTTTGCTTTGTGGGTTTTTTAAAGTAATGTATGTTTAGAATGGGGTTTGGCTGCTTTTCCCTGCTGTGTTTATGTCGCTTTACACCCTCTTGATTCACTTGCAGAGTGATATCGATACATAGGTTTTCAGATTCATACTAATCAGATATAATCTTGTGCGGTGACTAGGGGGTGTTGAGTCCAGTTAACTGAGCAGGGAGTAGGCCTTGTCTATTACATATTTGGCTTATGGAGCGGTGTCTGAGCTAATTTCAAACCCTTGTTTTATGCATCACCCCACCTCACCTTTCCGGTTAAGCAGCCATAGTGTGTCTTCTAAAGGTGTGCCTCTGTTCTGTTTTGTAATTCAGTTCAAGTGTAGCGATTTTGACATTCCCTCTATAAGCGATATCTTAGGATAAGTGCCTTTTTCTGTGTGACTTATTTCACTTAGAATCATCGTACCTAAATCCACTCATCATGCTGCTAACTAGCCTTATGACATTGATTTCATGGCTGAGTGATATTCCATTGTGCCAAGTACCACCATTTCTTTATCCATTTTTCTCTTTCCTGGGATATTGAAGGTGTACCGAAGCGGAGGTTCCTGGCAACAGAGCAGCCATAAATTTTGGGGTGCCTGTGTCTTGTTGATTTTTAGTTTTCCCAATTTATACGCCCATGAGTGGAAGTGCCCTATGCTCTCTACACTGTGTTTATTACTTGTTTCAGGACACACCGTACTCTTCTCCAGAGTGCCTGTTGGCAATTTACATCCCGCCCATCAGCGTAGCAAGGCTCCCATGTCTCCATGGCCTGTCCTGCTTTTCTGGTTTTTACACTTTGTTCAGCATGGCCCTTTTGACCGAGGGCAAGCGAGACTTCTTTGTAGCGCTGATTTGCCCTTCCGGCTTGCTTGGTTGGCCAAAAAGGGCGTATGCGTTTTTTCATGAATATATTCAGGAAAAAACGCATACGCCCTTTTTGGCCAAGGGCATCATTGTCAACGTTTTGCCGCTTTTCATGTGCTTTAAAGGCGAGTCGAATCTACCTCCTGAAATCTGTTTCCTGCAAATCTGCCTTGCTTTCAAATCCTCTTCGTTGCCTTGACTCAATATATTTGTGGACGAGAGTTCTCATTTATAACTCTGCACGTTTGTGAATTGTAGTGCCCCTGAGCTCCATTTGTCTCCTCGCTTTTTTGGGAGCTGGCCGCAAAAGCGCAGGATTGCTTCAGGCCCTATTTTGGTTCTGGGGGGCAGGCTGAGCCTGTGGTTCATTCTTCTTCCTGATGGGAAAATGGAGTGACCTGTGCCTGTCCCAACACCTAGGGCTAGTCTCTCGTTGGTTCCCCATCTTCCCGTTCATCCTCAGGACAAATTGCAACCTGTACAATCAGGAGGTTAAAGGTGCTGATTCTCCAAGTAGGGAGATGGTTGGTCAAGCAGCTGGAATGGCGAACCTGAGCCCAAGGAGAGGAGAAATGAGGTGCGTTTTAGAAACCTTTCCCGATCTCATGGCATACCATCTTCTGGGTTTCCCATGCATGTTTTGATGTAGGAAGATGCCGTTGTACCTGGAGATTTGAGACCCATGGGGTGTGTTCCCCGCAGTTTTACTTTATAGTATCTGCGTTTGCTCACCCAACCTCACCAATCCTCTCAGCCCCAAGAATGTCCAGCCTTATGTCTCATCCAGCTGTGGGTCTAGATATGGTCAATCCAGGTTGCATCAGAGACCCTAAACGGATTTTGTAAGAATTTCTCTCTCTTTCACTGTCTTTGTTTTGTGGGTTTTTTAAAGTAATTTATGTTTAGAATCGGGCTTGGGTGCTTTTCCCTGCTGTGTTGATGCCGATTTACACCCTCTTGATTCACTTGCAGAGAGATATCGATACATAGGTTTTCAGATTCTTACTACTCAGATATATTCTTGTGTGGTGACTAGGGTGTGTTGAGTCCAGTTCAGTGAGCAGGGAGTAGGCCTTGTCTATTACATATTTGGCTTATGGAGCGGTCTCTGAGCTAATTTCAAACCCTTGTTTTATGCATCACCCCACCTCACCTTTCCCGTTAAGCAGCCATAGTGTGTCTTCTAAAGGTGTGACTCTGTTCTGTTTTGTAATTAAGTTGAAGTGTAGCGATTTTGACATTCCCTCTATAAGCGATATCTTAGGATAAGTGTCTTTTTCTGTGTGATTTATTTCACTTAGAATCATCGTCGCTAAATCCACTCATCATGCTGCTAACTAGCCTTATGACATTGATTTCATGGCTGAGTGACATTCCATTGTGCCAATTACCACCATTTGTTTATCCATTTTTCTCTTTCCTGGGATATTGAAGGTGTACCGAAGCGGAGGTTCTTGGAAACTGAGCAGCCGTAAACTTTAGGGTGCCTGTGTCTTGTTGATTTTTAGTTTTCCCAATTTATACGCCCATGAGTGGAAGTGCCCTATGCTCTCTAAGCTGTGTTTATTACTTGTTTCAGGACACACCGTACACTTCTCCAGAGTGCCTGTTGGCAATTTACATCCCGCCCATCAGCGTAGCAAGGCTCGCATGTCTCCATGGCCTGTCCTGCTTTTCTGGTTTTTACACTTTTTTCAGCATGGCCCTTTTGACCGAGGGCAAGCGAGACTTCTTTGTAGCGCTGATTTGCCCTTCCGGCTTGCTTGGTTGGCCAAAAAGGGCGTATGCGTTTTTCCTGAATATATTCAGGAAAAAACGCATACGCCCTTTTTGGCCAAGGGCATCATTGTCAACGTTTTGCCGCTTTTCATGTGCTTTACAGGCGAGTCGAATCTACATCCTGAAATCTATTTCCTGAAAATCTGCCTTACTTTCAAATCCTCTTCGTTGCCTTCCCTCAATATATTTGTGGACGAGAGTTCTCATTTATAACTCTGCACGTTTGTGAATTGCAGTGCCCCTGAGCTCCATTTGTCTACTCGCTTTTTTGGGAGCTGGCCGCAAAAGCGCAGGATTGCTTCAGGCCCTATTTTGGTTCTGGGGGGCAGGCTGAGCCTGTGGTTCATTCTTCTTCCTGATGGGAAAATGGAGTGACCTACGCCTGTCCCAACACCTAGGGCTCGTCTCTCGTTGGTTCCGCGTCTTCCCGTTCATCCTCAGGACAAATTGCAACCTGTACAATCAGGAGGTTAAAGGTGCTGATTCTCCAAGTAGGGAGATGGTTGGTCAAGCAGCTGGAATGGCGAACCCGAGCACAAGGAGAGGAGAAATGAGGTGCGTTTTAGAAACCTTTCCCGATCTCATGGCATACCATCTTCTGGGTTTCCCATGCATGTTTTGATGTAGGAAGATGCCCTTGTACCTGGAGATTTGAGACCCATGGGGTGTGTTCCCCGCAGTTTTACTTTAAAGTATCTGCGTTTGCTCAACCAACCTCACCAATCCTCTCAGCCCCAAGAGTGTCCAGCCTTATGTCTCATCCAGCTGTGGGTCTAGATATGGTCAATCTAGGTTGCATCAGAGACCCTGAACGGATTTTGTAAGAATTTCTCTCTCTTTCACTGTCTTTGTTTTGTGGGTTTTTTAAAGTAATTTATGTTTAGAATGGGGTTTGGCTGCTTTTCCCTGCTGTGTTGATGCCGCTTTACACCCTCTTGATTCACTTGCAGAGAGATATCGATACATAGGTTTTCAGATTCATACTAGTCAGATATATTCTTGTGCGGTGACTAGGGGGTGTTGAGTCCAGTTCACTGAGCATGGAGTAGGCATTGTCTAGTACATATTTGGCTTATGGAGCGGTGTCTGAGCTAATTTCAAACCCTTGTTTTATGCATCACCCCACCTCACCTTTCCCGTTAAGCAGCCATAGTGTGTCTTCTAAAGGTGTGACTCTGTTCTGTTTGTAATTCAGTTCAAGTGTAGCGATTTTGACATTCCCTCTATAAGCGATATCTTAGGATAAGTGCCTTTTTCTGTGTGACTTATTTCACTTAGAATCATCGTACCTAAATCCACTCATCATGCTGCTAACTAGCCTTATGACATTGATTTCATGGCTGAGTGATATTGCATTGTGCCAAGTACCACCATTTCTTTATCCATTTTTCTCTTTCCTGGGATATTGAAGGTGTACCGAAATGGAGGTTCTTGGAAACAGAGCAGCCGTAAAGTTTGGGGTGCCTGTGTCTTGTTGATTTTTAGTTTTCCCAATTTATACGCCCATGAGTGGAAGTGCCCTATGCTCTCTACGCTGTGTTTATTACTTGTTTCAGGACACACCGTACACTTCTCCAGAGTGCCTGTTGGCAATTTACATCCCGCCCATCAGCGTAGCAAGGCTCCCATGTCTCCATGGCCTGTCCTGCTTTTCTGGTTTTTACACTTTGTTCAGCATGGCCCTTTTGACCGAGGGCAAGCGAGACTTCTTTGTAGCGCTGATTTGCCCTTCCCGCTTGCTTGGTTGGCCAAAAAGGGCGTATGCGTTTTTTCCTGAATATATTCAGGAAAAAACGCATACGCCCTTTTTGGCCAAGGGCCTCATTGTCAACGTTTTGCCGCTTTTCATGTGCTTTACAGGCGAGTCGAATCTACATCCTGAAATCTGTTTCCTGAAAATCTGCCTTGCTTTCAAATCCTCTTCGTTGCCTTCCCTCAATATATTTGTGGACGAGAGTTCTCATTGATAACTCTGCACGTTTGTGAATTG
The DNA here is from genome assembly GCF_028564815.1 of Eubalaena glacialis. Lineage (NCBI taxonomy): Eukaryota > Metazoa > Chordata > Mammalia > Artiodactyla > Balaenidae > Eubalaena > Eubalaena glacialis. The sequence continues at coordinate 3,016,168 of NW_026871426.1, forward strand.
CAGTGCCCCTGAGCTCCATTTGTCTCCTCGCTTTTTTGGGAGCTGGCCGCAAAAGCGCAGGATTGCTTCAGGCCCTATTTTGGTTCTGGGGGGCAGGCTGAGCCTGTGGTTCATTCTTCTTCCTGATGGGAAAATGGAGTGACCTGTGCCTGTCCCAACACCTAGGGCTAGTCTCTCGTTGTTTCCCCGTCTTCCCCTTCATCCTCAGGACAAATTGCAACCTGGACGAAATAGGAAGTTAAAGGTGCTGATTCTCCAATTAGGGAGATGGTTAGTCAAGTGGCTGGAATGGCGAACCCGAGCACAAGGAGAGGAGAAATGAGGTGCGTTTTAGAAACCTTTCCCGATCTCATGGCATACCATCTTCTGGGTTTCCCATGCATGTTTTGATATAGGAAGATGCCCTTGTACCTGGAGATTTGAGACCCATGGGGTGTGTTCCCCACAGTATTACTTTAAAGTATCTGCATTTGCTCACCCAACCTCACCAATCCTCTCAGCCCCAAGAGTGTCCAGCCTTATGTCTCATCCAGCTGTGGGTCTAGATATGGTCAATCCAGGTTGCATCATAAACCCTGAACGGATTTTGTAAGAATTTCTCTCTCTTTCACTGTCTTTGTTTTGTGGGTTTTTTAAAGTAATTTATGTTTAGAATCGGGCTTGGCTGCTTTTCCCTGCTGTGTTGATGCCGCTTTAAACCCTCTTGATTCACTTGCAGAGAGATATCGATACATAGGTTTTCAGATTCTTACTACTCAGATATATTCTTGTGTGGTGACTAGGGTGTGTTCAGTCCAGTTCACTGAGCAGGGAGTAGGCCTTGTCTATTACATATTTGGCTTATGGAGCGGTCTCTGAGCTAATTTCAAACCCTTGTTTTATGCATCACCCCACCTCACCTTTCCAGTTAAGCAGCCATAGTGTGTCTTCTAAAGGTGTGCCTCTGTTCAGTTTTGTAATTCAGTTCAAGTGTAGCGATTTTGACATTCCCTCTATAAGCGATATCTTAGGATAAGTGCATTTTTCTGTGTGACTTATTTCACTTAGAATCATCGTACCTAAATCCAATCATCATGCTGCTAACTAGCCTTATGACATTGATTTCATGGCTGAGTGATATTCCATTGTGCCAAGTACCACCATTTGTTTATCCATTTTTCTCTTTCCTGGGATATTGAAGGTGTACCGAAATGGAGGTTCTTGGAAACAGAGCAGCCGTAAAGTTTGGGGTGCCTGTGTCTTGTTGATTTTTAGTTTTCCCAATTTATACGCCCATGAGTGGAAGTGCCCTATGCTCTCTATGCTGTGTTTATTACTTGTTTCAGGACACACCGTACACTTCTCCAGAGTGCCTGTTGGCAATTTACATCCCGCCCATCAGCGTAGCAAGGCTCCCATGTCTCCATGGCCTGTCCTGCTTTTCTGGTTTTTACACTTTGTTCAGCATGGCCCTTTTGACCGAGGGCAAGCGAGACTTCTTTGTAGCGCTGATTTGCCCTTCCCGCTTGCTTGGTTGGCCAAAAAGGGCGTATGCGTTTTTTCCTGAATATATTCAGGAAAAAACGCATACGCCCTTTTTGGCCAAGGGCCTCATTGTCAACGTTTTGCCGCTTTTCATGTGCTTTACAGGCGAGTCGAATCTACATCCTGAAATCTGTTTCCTGAAAATCTGCCTTGCTTTCAAATCCTCTTCGTTGCCTTCCCTCAATATATTTGTGGACGAGAGTTCTCATTGATAACTCTGCACGTTTGTGAATTGCAGTGCCCCTGAGCTCCATTTGTCTCCTCGCTTTTTTGGGAGCTGGCCGCAAAAGCGCAGGATTGCTTCAGGCCCTATTTTGGTTCTGGGGGGCAGGCTGAGCCTGTGGTTCATTCTTCTTCCTGATGGGAAAATGGAGTGACCTGTGCCTGTCCCAACACCTAGGGCTAGTCTCTCGTTGTTTCCCCGTCTTCCCCTTCATCCTCAGGACAAATTGCAACCTGGACGAAATAGGAAGTTAAAGGTGCTGATTCTCCAATTAGGGAGATGGTTAGTCAAGTGGCTGGAATGGCGAACCCGAGCACAAGGAGAGGAGAAATGAGGTGCGTTTTAGAAACCTTTCCCGATCTCATGGCATACCATCTTCTGGGTTTCCCATGCATGTTTTGATATAGGAAGATGCCCTTGTACCTGGAGATTTGAGACCCATGGGGTGTGTTCCCCACAGTATTACTTTAAAGTATCTGCATTTGCTCACCCAACCTCACCAATCCTCTCAGCCCCAAGAGTGTCCAGCCTTATGTCTCATCCAGCTGTGGGTCTAGATATGGTCAATCCAGGTTGCATCATAAACCCTGAACGGATTTTGTAAGAATTTCTCTCTCTTTCACTGTCTTTGTTTTGTGGGTTTTTTAAAGTAATTTATGTTTAGAATCGGGCTTGGCTGCTTTTCCCTGCTGTGTTGATGCCGCTTTAAACCCTCTTGATTCACTTGCAGAGAGATATCGATACATAGGTTTTCAGATTCTTACTACTCAGATATATTCTTGTGTGGTGACTAGGGTGTGTTCAGTCCAGTTCACTGAGCAGGGAGTAGGCCTTGTCTATTACATATTTGGCTTATGGAGCGGTCTCTGAGCTAATTTCAAACCCTTGTTTTATGCATCACCCCACCTCACCTTTCCAGTTAAGCAGCCATAGTGTGTCTTCTAAAGGTGTGCCTCTGTTCAGTTTTGTAATTCAGTTCAAGTGTAGCGATTTTGACATTCCCTCTATAAGCGATATCTTAGGATAAGTGCATTTTTCTGTGTGACTTATTTCACTTAGAATCATCGTACCTAAATCCAATCATCATGCTGCTAACTAGCCTTATGACATTGATTTCATGGCTGAGTGATATTCCATTGTGCCAAGTACCACCATTTGTTTATCCATTTTTCTCTTTCCTGGGATATTGAAGGTGTACCGAAATGGAGGTTCTTGGAAACAGAGCAGCCGTAAAGTTTGGGGTGCCTGTGTCTTGTTGATTTTTAGTTTTCCCAATTTATACGCCCATGAGTGGAAGTGCCCTATGCTCTCTATGCTGTGTTTATTACTTGTTTCAGGACACACCGTACACTTCTCCAGAGTGCCTGTTGGCAATTTACATCCCGCCCATCAGCGTAGCAAGGCTCCCATGTCTCCATGGCCTGTCCTGCTTTTCTGGTTTTTACACTTTGTTCAGCATGGCCCTTTTGACCGAGGGCAAGCGAGACTTCTTTGTAGCGCTGATTTGCCCTTCCCGCTTGCTTGGTTGGCCAAAAAGGGCGTATGCGTTTTTTCCTGAATATATTCAGGAAAAAACGCATACGCCCTTTTTGGCCAAGGGCCTCATTGTCAACGTTTTGCCGCTTATCATGTGCTTTACAGGCGAGTCGAATCTACATCCTGAAATCTGTTTCCTGAAAATCTGCCTTGCTTTCAAATCCTCTTCGTTGCCTTCCCTCAATATATTTGTGGACGAGAGTTCTCATTGATAACTCTGCACGTTTGTGAATTGCAGTGCCCCTGAGCTCCATTTGTCTCCTCGCTTTTTTGGGAGCTGGCCGCAAAAGCGCAGGATTGCTTCAGGCCCTATTTTGGTTCTGGGGGGCAGGCTGAGCCTGTGGTTCATTCTTCTTCCTGATGGGAAAATGGAGTGACCTGTGCCTGTCCCAACACCTAGGGCTAGTCTCTCGTTGTTTCCCCGTCTTCCCCTTCATCCTCAGGACAAATTGCAACCTGGACGAAATAGGAAGTTAAAGGTGCTGATTCTCCAATTAGGGAGATGGTTAGTCAAGTGGCTGGAATGGCGAACCCGAGCACAAGGAGAGGAGAAATGAGGTGCGTTTTAGAAACCTTTCCCGATCTCATGGCATACCATCTTCTGGGTTTCCCATGCATGTTTTGATATAGGAAGATGCCCTTGTACCTGGAGATTTGAGACCCATGGGGTGTGTTCCCCACAGTATTACTTTAAAGTATCTGCATTTGCTCACCCAACCTCACCAATCCTCTCAGCCCCAAGAGTGTCCAGCCTTATGTCTCATCCAGCTGTGGGTCTAGATATGGTCAATCCAGGTTGCATCATAAACCCTGAACGGATTTTGTAAGAATTTCTCTCTCTTTCACTGTCTTTGTTTTGTGGGTTTTTTAAAGTAATTTATGTTTAGAATCGGGCTTGGCTGCTTTTCCCTGCTGTGTTGATGCCGCTTTAAACCCTCTTGATTCACTTGCAGAGAGATATCGATACATAGGTTTTCAGATTCTTACTACTCAGATATATTCTTGTGTGGTGACTAGGGTGTGTTCAGTCCAGTTCACTGAGCAGGGAGTAGGCCTTGTCTATTACATATTTGGCTTATGGAGCGGTCTCTGAGCTAATTTCAAACCCTTGTTTTATGCATCACCCCACCTCACCTTTCCCGTTAAGCAGCCATAGTGTGTCTTCTAAAGGTGTGACTCTGTTCTGTTTTGTAATTAAGTTGAAGTGTAGCGATTTTGACATTCCCTCTATAAGCGATATCTTAGGATAAGTGTCTTTTTCTGTGTGATTTATTTCACTTAGAATCATCGTCGCTAAATCCACTCATCATGCTGCTAACTAGCCTTATGACATTGATTTCATGGCTGAGTGACATTCCATTGTGCCAATTACCACCATTTGTTTATCCATTTTTCTCTTTCCTGGGATATTGAAGGTGTACCGAAGCGGAGGTTCTTGGAAACAGAGCAGCCGTAAACTTTAGGGTGCCTGTGTCTTGTTGATTTTTAGTTTTCCCAATTTATACGCCCATGAGTGGAAGTGCCCTATGCTCTCTAAGCTGTGTTTATTACTTGTTTCAGGACACACCGTACACTTCTCCAGAGTGCCTGTTGGCAATTTACATCCCGCCCATCAGCGTAGCAAGGCTCGCATGTCTCCATGGCCTGTCCTGCTTTTCTGGTTTTTACACTTTTTTCAGCATGGCCCTTTTGACCGAGGGCAAGCGAGACTTCTTTGTAGCGCTGATTTGCCCTTCCGGCTTGCTTGGTTGGCCAAAAACGGCGTATGCGTTTTTTCCTGAATATATTCAGGAAAAAACGCATACGCCCTTTTTGGCCAAGGGCATCATTGTCAACGTTTTGCCGCTTTTCATGTGCTTTACAGGCGAGTCGAATCTACATCCTGAAATCTATTTCCTGAAAATCTGCCTTACTTTCAAATCCTCTTCGTTGCCTTCCCTCAATATATTTGTGGACGAGAGTTCTCATTTATAACTCTGCACGTTTGTGAATTGCAGTGCCCCTGAGCTCCATTTGTCTACTCGCTTTTTTGGGAGCTGGCCGCAAAAGCGCAGGATTGCTTCAGGCCCTATTTTGGTTCTGGGGGGCAGGCTGAGCCTGTGGTTCATTCTTCTTCCTGATGGGAAAATGGAGTGACCTGTGCCTGTCCCAACACCTAGGGCTAGTCTCTCGTTGGTTCCCCGTCTTCCCGTTCATCCTCAGGACAAATTGCAACCTGTACAATCAGGAGGTTAAAGGTGCTGATTCTCCAAGTAGGGAGATGGTTGGTCAAGCAGCTGGAATGGCGAACCTGAGCCCAAGGAGAGGAGAAATGAGGTGCGTTTTAGAAACCTTTCCCGATCTCATGGCATACCATCTTCTGGGTTTCCCATGCATGTTTTGATGTAGGAAGATGCCGTTGTACCTGGAGATTTGAGACCCATGGGGTGTGTTCCCCGCAGTTTTACTTTATAGTATCTGCGTTTGCTCACCCAACCTCACCAATCCTCTCAGCCCCAAGAATGTCCAGCCTTATGTCTCATCCAGCTGTGGGTCTAGATATGGTCAATCCAGGTTGCATCAGAGACCCTAAACGGATTTTGTAAGAATTTCTCTCTCTTTCACTGTCTTTGTTTTGTGGGTTTTTTAAAGTAATTTATGTTTAGAATCGGGCTTGGGTGCTTTTCCCTGCTGTGTTGATGCCGATTTACACCCTCTTGATTCACTTGCAGAGAGATATCGATACATAGGTTTTCAGATTCTTACTACTCAGATATATTCTTGTGTGGTGACTAGGGTGTGTTGAGTCCAGTTCAGTGAGCAGGGAGTAGGCCTTGTCTATTACATATTTGGCTTATGGAGCGGTCTCTGAGCTAATTTCAAACCCTTGTTTTATGCATCACCCCACCTCACCTTTCCCGTTAAGCAGCCATAGTGTGTCTTCTAAAGGTGTGACTCTGTTCTGTTTTGTAATTAAGTTGAAGTGTAGCGATTTTGACATTCCCTCTATAAGCGATATCTTAGGATAAGTGTCTTTTTCTGTGTGATTTATTTCACTTAGAATCATCGTCGCTAAATCCACTCATCATGCTGCTAACTAGCCTTATGACATTGATTTCATGGCTGAGTGACATTCCATTGTGCCAATTACCACCATTTGTTTATCCATTTTTCTCTTTCCTGGGATATTGAAGGTGTACCGAAGCGGAGGTTCTTGGAAACTGAGCAGCCGTAAACTTTAGGGTGCCTGTGTCTTGTTGATTTTTAGTTTTCCCAATTTATACGCCCATGAGTGGAAGTGCCCTATGCTCTCTAAGCTGTGTTTATTACTTGTTTCAGGACACACCGTACACTTCTCCAGAGTGCCTGTTGGCAATTTACATCCCGCCCATCAGCGTAGCAAGGCTCGCATGTCTCCATGGCCTGTCCTGCTTTTCTGGTTTTTACACTTTTTTCAGCATGGCCCTTTTCACCGAGGGCAAGCGAGACTTCTTTGTAGCGCTGATTTGCCCTTCCGGCTTGCTTGGTTGGCCAAAAAGGGCGTATGCGTTTTTCCTGAATATATTCAGGAAAAAACGCATACGCCCTTTTTGGCCAAGGGCATCATTGTCAACGTTTTGCCGCTTTTCATGTGCTTTACAGGCGAGTCGAATCTACATCCTGAAATCTATTTCCTGAAAATCTGCCTTACTTTCAAATCCTCTTCGTTGCCTTCCCTCAATATATTTGTGGACGAGAGTTCTCATTTATAACTCTGCACGTTTGTGAATTGCAGTGCCCCTGAGCTCCATTTGTCTACTCGCTTTTTTGGGAGCTGGCCGCAAAAGCGCAGGATTGCTTCAGGCCCTATTTTGGTTCTGGGGGGCAGGCTGAGCCTGTGGTTCATTCTTCTTCCTGATGGGAAAATGGAGTGACCTACGCCTGTCCCAACACCTAGGGCTCGTCTCTCGTTGGTTCCGCGTCTTCCCGTTCATCCTCAGGACAAATTGCAACCTGTACAATCAGGAGGTTAAAGGTGCTGATTCTCCAAGTAGGGAGATGGTTGGTCAAGCAGCTGGAATGGCGAACCCGAGCACAAGGAGAGGAGAAATGAGGTGCGTTTTAGAAACCTTTCCCGATCTCATGGCATACCATCTTCTGGGTTTCCCATGCATGTTTTGATGTAGGAAGATGCCCTTGTACCTGGAGATTTGAGACCCATGGGGTGTGTTCCCCGCAGTTTTACTTTAAAGTATCTGCGTTTGCTCAACCAACCTCACCAATCCTCTCAGCCCCAAGAGTGTCCAGCCTTATGTCTCATCCAGCTGTGGGTCTAGATATGGTCAATCCAGGTTGCATCAGAGACCCTGAACGGATTTTGTAAGAATTTCTCTCTCTTTCACTGTCTTTGTTTTGTGGGTTTTTTAAAGTAATTTATGTTTAGAATGGGGTTTGGCTGCTTTTCCCTGCTGTGTTGATGCCGCTTTACACCCTCTTGATTCACTTGCAGAGAGATATCGATACATAGGTTTTCAGATTCATACTAGTCAGATATATTCTTGTGCGGTGACTAGGGGGTGTTGAGTCCAGTTCACTGAGCATGGAGTAGGCATTGTCTAGTACATATTTGGCTTATGGAGCGGTGTCTGAGCTAATTTCAAACCCTTGTTTTATGCATCACCCCACCTCACCTTTCCCGTTAAGCAGCCATAGTGTGTCTTCTAAAGGTGTGACTCTGTTCTGTTTGTAATTCAGTTCAAGTGTAGCGATTTTGACATTCCCTCTATAAGCGATATCTTAGGATAAGTGCCTTTTTCTGTGTGACTTATTTCACTTAGAATCATCGTACCTAAATCCACTCATCATGCTGCTAACTAGCCTTATGACATTGATTTCATGGCTGAGTGATATTGCATTGTGCCAAGTACCACCATTTCTTTATCCATTTTTCTCTTTCCTGGGATATTGAAGGTGTACCGAAATGGAGGTTCTTGGAAACAGAGCAGCCGTAAAGTTTGGGGTGCCTGTGTCTTGTTGATTTTTAGTTTTCCCAATTTATACGCCCATGAGTGGAAGTGCCCTATGCTCTCTACGCTGTGTTTATTACTTGTTTCAGGACACACCGTACACTTCTCCAGAGTGCCTGTTGGCAATTTACATCCCGCCCATCAGCGTAGCAAGGCTCCCATGTCTCCATGGCCTGTCCTGCTTTTCTGGTTTTTACACTTTGTTCAGCATGGCCCTTTTGACCGAGGGCAAGCGAGACTTCTTTGTAGCGCTGATTTGCCCTTCCCGCTTGCTTGGTTGGCCAAAAAGGGCGTATGCGTTTTTTCCTGAATATATTCAGGAAAAAACGCATACGCCCTTTTTGGCCAAGGGCCTCATTGTCAACGTTTTGCCGCTTTTCATGTGCTTTACAGGCGAGTCGAATCTACATCCTGAAATCTGTTTCCTGAAAATCTGCCTTGCTTTCAAATCCTCTTCGTTGCCTTCCCTCAATATATTTGTGGACGAGAGTTCTCATTGATAACTCTGCACGTTTGTGAATTGCAGTGCCCCTGAGCTCCATTTGTCTCCTCGCTTTTTTGGGAGCTGGCCGCAAAAGCGCAGGATTGCTTCAGGCCCTATTTTGGTTCTGGGGGGCAGGCTGAGCCTGTGGTTCATTCTTCTTCCTGATGGGAAAATGGAGTGACCTGTGCCTGTCCCAACACCTAGGGCTAGTCTCTCGTTGTTTCCCCGTCTTCCCCTTCATCCTCAGGACAAATTGCAACCTGGACGAAATAGGAAGTTAAAGGTGCTGATTCTCCAATTAGGGAGATGGTTAGTCAAGTGGCTGGAATGGCGAACCCGAGCACAAGGAGAGGAGAAATGAGGTGCGTTTTAGAAACCTTTCCCGATCTCATGGCATACCATCTTCTGGGTTTCCCATGCATGTTTTGATATAGGAAGATGCCCTTGTACCTGGAGATTTGAGACCCATGGGGTGTGTTCCCCACAGTATTACTTTAAAGTATCTGCATTTGCTCACCCAACCTCACCAATCCTCTCAGCCCCAAGAGTGTCCAGCCTTATGTCTCATCCAGCTGTGGGTCTAGATATGGTCAATCCAGGTTGCATCATAAACCCTGAACGGATTTTGTAAGAATTTCTCTCTCTTTCACTGTCTTTGTTTTGTGGGTTTTTTAAAGTAATTTATGTTTAGAATCGGGCTTGGCTGCTTTTCCCTGCTGTGTTGATGCCGCTTTAAACCCTCTTGATTCACTTGCAGAGAGATATCGATACATAGGTTTTCAGATTCTTACTACTCAGATATATTCTTGTGTGGTGACTAGGGTGTGTTCAGTCCAGTTCACTGAGCAGGGAGTAGGCCTTGTCTATTACATATTTGGCTTATGGAGCGGTCTCTGAGCTAATTTCAAACCCTTGTTTTATGCATCACCCCACCTCACCTTTCCAGTTAAGCAGCCATAGTGTGTCTTCTAAAGGTGTGCCTCTGTTCAGTTTTGTAATTCAGTTCAAGTGTAGCGATTTTGACATTCCCTCTATAAGCGATATCTTAGGATAAGTGCATTTTTCTGTGTGACTTATTTCACTTAGAATCATCGTACCTAAATCCAATCATCATGCTGCTAACTAGCCTTATGACATTGATTTCATGGCTGAGTGATATTCCATTGTGCCAAGTACCACCATTTGTTTATCCATTTTTCTCTTTCCTGGGATATTGAAGGTGTACCGAAATGGAGGTTCTTGGAAACAGAGCAGCCGTAAAGTTTGGGGTGCCTGTGTCTTGTTGATTTTTAGTTTTCCCAATTTATACGCCCATGAGTGGAAGTGCCCTATGCTCTCTATGCTGTGTTTATTACTTGTTTCAGGACACACCGTACACTTCTCCAGAGTGCCTGTTGGCAATTTACATCCCGCCCATCAGCGTAGCAAGGCTCCCATGTCTCCATGGCCTGTCCTGCTTTTCTGGTTTTTACACTTTGTTCAGCATGGCCCTTTTGACCGAGGGCAAGCGAGACTTCTTTGTAGCGCTGATTTGCCCTTCCCGCTTGCTTGGTTGGCCAAAAAGGGCGTATGCGTTTTTTCCTGAATATATTCAGGAAAAAACGCATACGCCCTTTTTGGCCAAGGGCCTCATTGTCAACGTTTTGCCGCTTTTCATGTGCTTTACAGGCGAGTCGAATCTACATCCTGAAATCTGTTTCCTGAAAATCTGCCTTGCTTTCAAATCCTCTTCGTTGCCTTCCCTCAATATATTTGTGGACGAGAGTTCTCATTGATAACTCTGCACGTTTGTGAATTGCAGTGCCCCTGAGCTCCATTTGTCTCCTCGCTTTTTTGGGAGCTGGCCGCAAAAGCGCAGGATTGCTTCAGGCCCTATTTTGGTTCTGGGGGGCAGGCTGAGCCTGTGGTTCATTCTTCTTCCTGATGGGAAAATGGAGTGACCTGTGCCTGTCCCAACACCTAGGGCTAGTCTCTCGTTGTTTCCCCGTCTTCCCCTTCATCCTCAGGACAAATTGCAACCTGGACGAAATAGGAAGTTAAAGGTGCTGATTCTCCAATTAGGGAGATGGTTAGTCAAGTGGCTGGAATGGCGAACCCGAGCACAAGGAGAGGAGAAATGAGGTGCGTTTTAGAAACCTTTCCCGATCTCATGGCATACCATCTTCTGGGTTTCCCATGCATGTTTTGATATAGGAAGATGCCCTTGTACCTGGAGATTTGAGACCCATGGGGTGTGTTCCCCACAGTATTACTTTAAAGTATCTGCATTTGCTCACCCAACCTCACCAATCCTCTCAGCCCCAAGAGTGTCCAGCCTTATGTCTCATCCAGCTGTGGGTCTAGATATGGTCAATCCAGGTTGCATCATAAACCCTGAACGGATTTTGTAAGAATTTCTCTCTCTTTCACTGTCTTTGTTTTGTGGGTTTTTTAAAGTAATTTATGTTTAGAATCGGGCTTGGCTGCTTTTCCCTGCTGTGTTGATGCCGCTTTAAACCCTCTTGATTCACTTGCAGAGAGATATCGATACATAGGTTTTCAGATTCTTACTACTCAGATATATTCTTGTGTGGTGACTAGGGTGTGTTCAGTCCAGTTCACTGAGCAGGGAGTAGGCCTTGTCTATTACATATTTGGCTTATGGAGCGGTCTCTGAGCTAATTTCAAACCCTTGTTTTATGCATCACCCCACCTCACCTTTCCAGTTAAGCAGCCATAGTGTGTCTTCTAAAGGTGTGCCTCTGTTCAGTTTTGTAATTCAGTTCAAGTGTAGCGATTTTGACATTCCCTCTATAAGCGATATCTTAGGATAAGTGCATTTTTCTGTGTGACTTATTTCACTTAGAATCATCGTACCTAAATCCAATCATCATGCTGCTAACTAGCCTTATGACATTGATTTCATGGCTGAGTGATATTCCATTGTGCCAAGTACCACCATTTGTTTATCCATTTTTCTCTTTCCTGGGATATTGAAGGTGTACCGAAATGGAGGTTCTTGGAAACAGAGCAGCCGTAAAGTTTGGGGTGCCTGTGTCTTGTTGATTTTTAGTTTTCCCAATTTATACGCCCATGAGTGGAAGTGCCCTATGCTCTCTATGCTGTGTTTATTACTTGTTTCAGGACACACCGTACACTTCTCCAGAGTGCCTGTTGGCAATTTACATCCCGCCCATCAGCGTAGCAAGGCTCCCATGTCTCCATGGCCTGTCCTGCTTTTCTGGTTTTTACACTTTGTTCAGCATGGCCCTTTTGACCGAGGGCAAGCGAGACTTCTTTGTAGCGCTGATTTGCCCTTCCCGCTTGCTTGGTTGGCCAAAAAGGGCGTATGCGTTTTTTCCTGAATATATTCAGGAAAAAACGCATACGCCCTTTTTGGCCAAGGGCCTCATTGTCAACGTTTTGCCGCTTATCATGTGCTTTACAGGCGAGTCGAATCTACATCCTGAAATCTGTTTCCTGAAAATCTGCCTTGCTTTCAAATCCTCTTCGTTGCCTTCCCTCAATATATTTGTGGACGAGAGTTCTCATTGATAACTCTGCACGTTTGTGAATTGCAGTGCCCCTGAGCTCCATTTGTCTCCTCGCTTTTTTGGGAGCTGGCCGCAAAAGCGCAGGATTGCTTCAGGCCCTATTTTGGTTCTGGGGGGCAGGCTGAGCCTGTGGTTCATTCTTCTTCCTGATGGGAAAATGGAGTGACCTGTGCCTGTCCCAACACCTAGGGCTAGTCTCTCGTTGTTTCCCCGTCTTCCCCTTCATCCTCAGGACAAATTGCAACCTGGACGAAATAGGAAGTTAAAGGTGCTGATTCTCCAATTAGGGAGATGGTTAGTCAAGTGGCTGGAATGGCGAACCCGAGCACAAGGAGAGGAGAAATGAGGTGCGTTTTAGAAACCTTTCCCGATCTCATGGCATACCATCTTCTGGGTTTCCCATGCATGTTTTGATATAGGAAGATGCCCTTGTACCTGGAGATTTGAGACCCATGGGGTGTGTTCCCCACAGTATTACTTTAAAGTATCTGCATTTGCTCACCCAACCTCACCAATCCTCTCAGCCCCAAGAGTGTCCAGCCTTATGTCTCATCCAGCTGTGGGTCTAGATATGGTCAATCCAGGTTGCATCATAAACCCTGAACGGATTTTGTAAGAATTTCTCTCTCTTTCACTGTCTTTGTTTTGTGGGTTTTTTAAAGTAATTTATGTTTAGAATCGGGCTTGGCTGCTTTTCCCTGCTGTGTTGATGCCGCTTTAAACCCTCTTGATTCACTTGCAGAGAGATATCGATACATAGGTTTTCAGATTCTTACTACTCAGATATATTCTTGTGTGGTGACTAGGGTGTGTTCAGTCCAGTTCACTGAGCAGGGAGTAGGCCTTGTCTATTACATATTTGGCTTATGGAGCGGTCTCTGAGCTAATTTCAAACCCTTGTTTTATGCATCACCCCACCTCACCTTTCCAGTTAAGCAGCCATAGTGTGTCTTCTAAAGGTGTGCCTCTGTTCAGTTTTGTAATTCAGTTCAAGTGTAGCGATTTTGACATTCCCTCTATAAGCGATATCTTAGGATAAGTGCATTTTTCTGTGTGACTTATTTCACTTAGAATCATCGTACCTAAATCCAATCATCATGCTGCTAACTAGCCTTATGACATTGATTTCATGGCTGAGTGATATTCCATTGTGCCAAGTACCACCATTTGTTTATCCATTTTTCTCTTTCCTGGGATATTGAAGGTGTACCGAAATGGAGGTTCTTGGAAACAGAGCAGCCGTAAAGTTTGGGGTGCCTGTGTCTTGTTGATTTTTAGTTTTCCCAATTTATACGCCCATGAGTGGAAGTGCCCTATGCTCTCTATGCTGTGTTTATTACTTGTTTCAGGACACACCGTACACTTCTCCAGAGTGCCTGTTGGCAATTTACATCCCGCCCATCAGCGTAGCAAGGCTCCCATGTCTCCATGGCCTGTCCTGCTTTTCTGGTTTTTACACTTTGTTCAGCATGGCCCTTTTGACCGAGGGCAAGCGAGACTTCTTTGTAGCGCTGATTTGCCCTTCCCGCTTGCTTGGTTGGCCAAAAAGGGCGTATGCGTTTTTTCCTGAATATATTCAGGAAAAAACGCATACGCCCTTTTTGGCCAAGGGCCTCATTGTCAACGTTTTGCCGCTTTTCATGTGCTTTACAGGCGAGTCGAATCTACATCCTGAAATCTGTTTCCTGAAAATCTGCCTTGCTTTCAAATCCTCTTCGTTGCCTTCCCTCAATATATTTGTGGACGAGAGTTCTCATTGATAACTCTGCACGTTTGTGAATTGCAGTGCCCCTGAGCTCCATTTGTCTCCTCGCTTTTTTGGGAGCTGGCCGCAAAAGCGCAGGATTGCTTCAGGCCCTATTTTGGTTCTGGGGGGCAGGCTGAGCCTGTGGTTCATTCTTCTTCCTGATGGGAAAATGGAGTGACCTGTGCCTGTCCCAACACCTAGGGCTAGTCTCTCGTTGTTTCCCCGTCTTCCCCTTCATCCTCAGGACAAATTGCAACCTGGACGAAATAGGAAGTTAAAGGTGCTGATTCTCCAATTAGGGAGATGGTTAGTCAAGTGGCTGGAATGGCGAACCCGAGCACAAGGAGAGGAGAAATGAGGTGCGTTTTAGAAACCTTTCCCGATCTCATGGCATACCATCTTCTGGGTTTCCCATGCATGTTTTGATATAGGAAGATGCCCTTGTACCCGGAGATTTGAGACCCATGGGGTGTGTTCCCCACAGTATTACTTTAAAGTATCTGCGTTTGCTCACCCAACCTCACCAATCCTCTCAGCCCCAAGAGTGTCCAGCCTTATGTCTCATCCAGCTGTGGGTCTAGATATGGTGAATCCAGGTTGCATCAGAGACCCTGAACGGATTTTGTAAGAATTTCTCTCTCTTTCACTGTCTTTGTTTTGTGGGTTTTTTAAAGTAATTTATGTTTAGAATCGGGCTTGGCTGCTTTTCCCTGCTGTGTTGATGCCGCTTTACACCCTCTTGATTCACTTGCAGAGAGATATCGATACATATGTTTTCAGATTCTTACTACTCAGATATATTCTTGTGTGGTGACTAGGGTGTGTTGAGTCCAGTTCACTGAGCAGGGAGTAGGCCTTGTCTATTACATATTTGGCTTATGGAGCGGTCTCTGAGCTAATTTCAAACCCTTGTTTTATGCATCACCCCACCTCACCTTTCCCGTTAAGCAGCCATAGTGTGTCTTCTAAAGGTGTGACTCTGTTCTGTTTTGTAATTCAGTTCAAGTGTAGCGATTTTGACATTCCCTCTATAAGCGATATCTTAGGATAAGTGTCTTTTTCTGTGTGACTTATTTCACTTAGAATCATCGTACCTAAATCCACTCATCATGCTGCTAACTAGCCTTATGACATTGATTTCATGGCTAAGTGATATTCCATTGTGCCAAGTACCACCATTTCTTTATCCACTTTTCTCTTTCCTGGTATATTGAAGGTGTACCGAAGCGGAGGTTCTTGGAAACAGAGCAGCCGTAAACTTTAGGGTGCCTGTGTCTTGTTGATTTTTAGTTTTCCCAATTTATACGCCCATGAGTGGGAGTGCCCTATGCTCTCTAAGCTGTGTTTATTAGTTGTTTCAGGACACACCGTACTCTTCTCCAGAGTGCCTGTTGGCAATTTACATCCCGCCCATCAGCGTAGCAAGGCTCCCATGTCTCCATGGCCTGTCCTGCTTTTCTGGTTTTTACACTTTGTTCAGCATGGCCCTTTTGACCGAGGGCAAGCGAGACTTCTTTGTAGCGCTGATTTGCCCTTCCGGCTTGCTTGGTTGGCCAAAAAGGGCGTATGCGTTTTTTCCTGAATATATTCAGGAAAAAACGCATACGCCCTTTTTGGCCAAGGGCATCATTGTCAACGTTTTGCCACTTTTCATGTGCTTTAAAGGCGAGTTGTATCTACCTCCTGAAATCTGTTTCCTGCAAATCTGCCTTGCTTTCAAATCCTCTTCGTTGCCTTCCCTCAATATATTTGTGGACGAGAGTTCTCATTTATAACTCTGCACGTTTGTGAATTGCAGTGCCCCTGAGCTCCATTTGTCTCCTCGCTTTTTTGGGAGCTGGCCGCAAAAGCGCAAGATTGCTTCAGGCCCTATTTTGGTTCTGGGGGGCAGGCTGAGCCTGTGGTTCATTCTTCTTCCTGATGGGAAAATGGAGTGACCTGTGCCTGTCCCAACACCTAGGGCTAGTCTCTCGTTGTTTCCCCGTCTTCCCCTTCATCCTCAGGACAAATTGCAACCTGGACGAAACAGGAGGTTAAAGGTGCTGATTCTCCAATTAGGGAGATGGTTAGTCAAGTGGCTGGAATGGCGAACTTGTGCACAAGGAGAGGAGAAATGAGGTGCGTTTTAGAAACCTTTCCCGATCTCATGGCATACCATCTTCTGGGTTTCCCATGCATGTTTTGATGTAGGAAGATTCCCTTGTACCTGGAGATTTGAGACCCATGGGGTGGGTACCCCGCGGTGTTACTTTAAAGTATCTGCATTTGCTCACCCGACCTCACCAATCCTCTCAGCCCCAAGAGTGTCCAGCCTTATGTCTCATCCAGTTGTGGGTCTAGATATGGTCAATCCAGGTTGCATCAGAGAACCTGAACGGATTTTGTAAGAATTTCTCTCTCTTTCACTGTCTTTGCTTTGTGGGTTTTTTAAAGTAATGTATGTTTAGAATGGGGTTTGGCTGCTTTTCCCTGCTGTGTTTATGTCGCTTTACACCCTCTTGATTCACTTGCAGAGAGATATCGATACATAGGTTTTCAGATTCATACTAATCAGATATAATCTTGTGCGGTGACTAGGGGGTGTTGAGTCCAGTTCACTGAGCAGGGAGTAGGCCTTGTCTATTACATATTTGGCTTATGGAGCGGTGTCTGAGCTAATTTCAAACCCTTGTTTTATGCATCACCCCACCTCACCTTTCCCGTTAAGCAGCCATAGTGTGTCTTCTAAAGGTGTGACTCTGTTCTCTTTTGTAATTCAGTTCAAGTGTAGCGATTTTGACATTCCCTCTATAAGCGATATCTTAGGATAAGTGTCTTTTTCTGTGTGACTTATTTCACTTAGAATCATCGTACATAAATCCACTCATCATGCTGCTAACTAGCCTTATGACATTGATTTCATGGCTGAGTGATATTCCATTGTGCCAAGTACCACCATTTCTTTATCCATTTTTCTCTTTCCTGGGATATTGAAGGTGTACCGAAGTGGAGATTCTTGGAAACAGAGCAGCCGTAAACTTTAGGGTGCCTGTGTCTTGTTGATTTTTAGTTTTCCCAATTTATACGCCCATGAGTGGAAGTGCCCTATGCTCTCTACGCTGTGTTTATTACTTGTTTCAGGACACACCGTACTCTTCTCCAGAGTGCCTGTTGGCAATTTACATCCCGCCCATCAGCGTAGCAAGGCTCCCATGTCTCCATGGCCTGTCCTGCTTTTCTGGTTTTTACACTTTGTTCAGCATGGCCCTTTTGACCGAGGGCAAGCGAGACTTCTTTGTAGCGCTGATTTGCCCTTCCGGCTTGCTTGGTTGGCCAAAAAGGGCGTATGCGTTTTTTCATGAATATATTCAGGAAAAAACGCATACGCCCTTTTTGGCCAAGGGCATCATTGTCAACGTTTTGCCGCTTTTCATGTGCTTTAAAGGCGAGTCGAATCTACCTCCTGAAATCTGTTTCCTGCAAATCTGCCTTGCTTTCAAATCCTCTTCGTTGCCTTGACTCAATATATTTGTGGACGAGAGTTCTCATTTATAACTCTGCACGTTTGTGAATTGTAGTGCCCCTGAGCTCCATTTGTCTCCTCGCTTTTTTGGGAGCTGGCCGCAAAAGCGCAGGATTGCTTCAGGCCCTATTTTGGTTCTGGGGGGCAGGCTGAGCCTGTGGTTCATTCTTCTTCCTGATGGGAAAATGGAGTGACCTGTGCCTGTCCCAACACCTAGGGCTAGTCTCTCGTTGGTTCCCCGTCTTCCCGTTCATCCTCAGGACAAATTGCAACCTGTACAATCAGGAGGTTAAAGGTGCTGATTCTCCAAGTAGGGAGATGGTTGGTCAAGCAGCTGGAATGGCGAACCTGAGCCCAAGGAGAGGAGAAATGAGGTGCGTTTTAGAAACCTTTCCCGATCTCATGGCATACCATCTTCTGGGTTTCCCATGCATGTTTTGATGTAGGAAGATGCCGTTGTACCTGGAGATTTGAGACCCATGGGGTGTGTTCCCCGCAGTTTTACTTTATAGTATCTGCGTTTGCTCACCCAACCTCACCAATCCTCTCAGCCCCAAGAATGTCCAGCCTTATGTCTCATCCAGCTGTGGGTCTAGATATGGTCAATCCAGGTTGCATCAGAGACCCTAAACGGATATTGTAAGAATTTCTCTCTCTTTCACTGTCTTTGTTTTGTGGGTTTTTTAAAGTAATTTATGTTTAGAATCGGGCTTGGGTGCTTTTCCCTGCTGTGTTGATGCCGATTTACACCCTCTTGATTCACTTGCAGAGAGATATCGATACATAGGTTTTCAGATTCTTACTACTCAGATATATTCTTGTGTGGTGACTAGGGTGTGTTGAGTCCAGTTCAGTGAGCAGGGAGTAGGCCTTGTCTATTACATATTTGGCTTATGGAGCGGTCTCTGAGCTAATTTCAAACCCTTGTTTTATGCATCACCCCACCTCACCTTTCCCGTTAAGCAGCCATAGTGTGTCTTCTAAAGGTGTGACTCTGTTCTGTTTTGTAATTAAGTTGAAGTGTAGCGATTTTGACATTCCCTCTATAAGCGATATCTTAGGATAAGTGTCTTTTTCTGTGTGATTTATTTCACTTAGAATCATCGTCGCTAAATCCACTCATCATGCTGCTAACTAGCCTTATGACATTGATTTCATGGCTGAGTGACATTCCATTGTGCCAATTACCACCATTTGTTTATCCATTTTTCTCTTTCCTGGGATATTGAAGGTGTACCGAAGCGGAGGTTCTTGGAAACAGAGCAGCCGTAAACTTTAGGGTGCCTGTGTCTTGTTGATTTTTAGTTTTCCCAATTTATACGCCCATGAGTGGAAGTGCCCTATGCTCTCTAAGCTGTGTTTATTACTTGTTTCAGGACACACCGTACACTTCTCCAGAGTGCCTGTTGGCAATTTACATCCCGCCCATCAGCGTAGCAAGGCTCGCATGTCTCCATGGCCTGTCCTGCTTTTCTGGTTTTTACACTTTTTTCAGCATGGCCCTTTTGACCGAGGGCAAGCGAGACTTCTTTGTAGCGCTGATTTGCCCTTCCGGCTTGCTTGGTTGGCCAAAAACGGCGTATGCGTTTTTTCCTGAATATATTCAGGAAAAAACGCATACGCCCTTTTTGGCCAAGGGCATCATTGTCAACGTTTTGCCGCTTTTCATGTGCTTTACAGGCGAGTCGAATCTACATCCTGAAATCTATTTCCTGAAAATCTGCCTTACTTTCAAATCCTCTTCGTTGCCTTCCCTCAATATATTTGTGGACGAGAGTTCTCATTTATAACTCTGCACGTTTGTGAATTGCAGTGCCCCTGAGCTCCATTTGTCTACTCGCTTTTTTGGGAGCTGGCCGCAAAAGCGCAGGATTGCTTCAGGCCCTATTTTGGTTCTGGGGGGCAGGCTGAGCCTGTGGTTCATTCTTCTTCCTGATGGGAAAATGGAGTGACCTGTGCCTGTCCCAACACCTAGGGCTAGTCTCTCGTTGGTTCCCCGTCTTCCCGTTCATCCTCAGGACAAATTGCAACCTGTACAATCAGGAGGTTAAAGGTGCTGATTCTCCAAGTAGGGAGATGGTTGGTCAAGCAGCTGGAATGGCGAACCTGAGCCCAAGGAGAGGAGAAATGAGGTGCGTTTTAGAAACCTTTCCCGATCTCATGGCATACCATCTTCTGGGTTTCCCATGCATGTTTTGATGTAGGAAGATGCCGTTGTACCTGGAGATTTGAGACCCATGGGGTGTGTTCCCCGCAGTTTTACTTTATAGTATCTGCGTTTGCTCACCCAACCTCACCAATCCTCTCAGCCCCAAGAATGTCCAGCCTTATGTCTCATCCAGCTGTGGGTCTAGATATGGTCAATCCAGGTTGCATCAGAGACCCTAAACGGATTTTGTAAGAATTTCTCTCTCTTTCACTGTCTTTGTTTTGTGGGTTTTTTAAAGTAATTTATGTTTAGAATCGGGCTTGGGTGCTTTTCCCTGCTGTGTTGATGCCGATTTACACCCTCTTGATTCACTTGCAGAGAGATATCGATACATAGGTTTTCAGATTCTTACTACTCAGATATATTCTTGTGTGGTGACTAGGGTGTGTTGAGTCCAGTTCAGTGAGCAGGGAGTAGGCCTTGTCTATTACATATTTGGCTTATGGAGCGGTCTCTGAGCTAATTTCAAACCCTTGTTTTATGCATCACCCCACCTCACCTTTCCCGTTAAGCAGCCATAGTGTGTCTTCTAAAGGTGTGACTCTGTTCTGTTTTGTAATTAAGTTGAAGTGTAGCGATTTTGACATTCCCTCTATAAGCGATATCTTAGGATAAGTGTCTTTTTCTGTGTGATTTATTTCACTTAGAATCATCGTCGCTAAATCCACTCATCATGCTGCTAACTAGCCTTATGACATTGATTTCATGGCTGAGTGACATTCCATTGTGCCAATTACCACCATTTGTTTATCCATTTTTCTCTTTCCTGGGATATTGAAGGTGTACCGAAGCGGAGGTTCTTGGAAACAGAGCAGCCGTAAACTTTAGGGTGCCTGTGTTTTGTTGATTTTTAGTTTTCCCAATTTATACGCCCATGAGTGGAAGTGCCCTATGCTCTCTAAGCTGTGTTTATTACTTGTTTCAGGACACACCGTACACTTCTCCAGAGTGCCTGTTGGCAATTTACATCCCGCCCATCAGCGTAGCAAGGCTCGCATGTCTCCATGGCCTGTCCTGCTTTTCTGGTTTTTACACTTTTTTCAGCATGGCCCTTTTGACCGAGGGCAAGCGAGACTTCTTTGTAGCGCTGATTTGCCCTTCCGGCTTGCTTGGTTGGCCAAAAACGGCGTATGCGTTTTTTCCTGAATATATTCAGGAAAAAACGCATACGCCCTTTTTGGCCAAGGGCATCATTGTCAACGTTTTGCCGCTTTTCATGTGCTTTACAGGCGAGTCGAATCTACATCCTGAAATCTATTTCCTGAAAATCTGCCTTACTTTCAAATCCTCTTCGTTGCCTTCCCTCAATATATTTGTGGACGAGAGTTCTCATTTATAACTCTGCACGTTTGTGAATTGCAGTGCCCCTGAGCTCCATTTGTCTACTCGCTTTTTTGGGAGCTGGCCGCAAAAGCGCAGGATTGCTTCAGGCCCTATTTTGGTTCTGGGGGGCAGGCTGAGCCTGTGGTTCATTCTTCTTCCTGATGGAAAAATGGAGTGACCTGTGCCTGTCCCAACACCTAGGGCTAGTCTCTCGTTGGTTGCCCGTCTTCCCGTTCATCCTCAGGAAAATTGCAACCTGTACGATACAGGAGTTTAAAGATGCTGATTCTCCACGTAGGGAGATGGTGAATCAAGCGGCTGGAATGGGGAACCCGAGCACAAGGAGAGGAGAAATGAGGTGCGTTTTAGAAACCTTTCCCGATCTCACGGCATACCATCTTCTGGGTTTCACATGCATGTTTGGATGTAGGAAGATGCCCTTGTACCTGGAGATTTGAGACCCATGGGGTGGGTACCCCGCGGTATTACTTTAAAGTATCTGCATTTGCTCACCCAACCTCACCAATCCTCTCAGCCCCAAGAGTGTCCAGCCTTATGTCTCATCCAGCTGTGGGTCTAGATATGGTCAATCCAGGTTGCATCAGAGACCCTGAACGGATTTTGTAAGAATTTCTCTCTCTTTCACTGTCTTTGCTTTGTGGGTTTTTTAAAGTAATGTATGTTTAGAATGGGGTTTGGCTGCTTTTCCCTGCTGCGTTTATGCCGCTTTACACCCTCTTGATTCACTTGCAGAGAGATATCAATACACAGGTTTTCAGATTCATACTAGTCAGATATATTCTTGTGTGGTGACTAGGGGGTGTTGAGTCCAGTTCACTGAGCAGGGAGTAGGCCTTGTCTATTACATATTTGGCTTATGGAGCGGTCTCTGAGCTAATTTCAAACCCTTGTTTTATGCATCACCCCACCTCACCTTTCCAGTTAAGCAGCCATAGTGTGTCTTCTAAAGGTGTGCCTCTGTTCAGTTTTGTAATTCAGTTCAAGTGTAGCGATTTTGACATTCCCTCTATAAGCGATATCTTAGGATAAGTGCATTTTTCTGTGTGACTTATTTCACTTAGAATCATCGTACCTAAATCCAATCATCATGCTGCTAACTAGCCTTATGACATTGATTTCATGGCTGAGTGATATTCCATTGTGCCAAGTACCACCATTTGTTTATCCATTTTTCTCTTTCCTGGGATATTGAAGGTGTACCGAAATGGAGGTTCTTGGAAACAGAGCAGCCGTAAAGTTTGGGGTGCCTGTGTCTTGTTGATTTTTAGTTTTCCCAATTTATACGCCCATGAGTGGAAGTGCCCTATGCTCTCTATGCTGTGTTTATTACTTGTTTCAGGACACACCGTACACTTCTCCAGAGTGCCTGTTGGCAATTTACATCCCGCCCATCAGCGTAGCAAGGCTCCCATGTCTCCATGGCCTGTCCTGCTTTTCTGGTTTTTACACTTTGTTCAGCATGGCCCTTTTGACCGAGGGCAAGCGAGACTTCTTTGTAGCGCTGATTTGCCCTTCCCGCTTGCTTGGTTGGCCAAAAAGGGCGTATGCGTTTTTTCCTGAATATATTCAGGAAAAAACGCATACGCCCTTTTTGGCCAAGGGCCTCATTGTCAACGTTTTGCCGCTTTTCATGTGCTTTACAGGCGAGTCGAATCTACATCCTGAAATCTGTTTCCTGAAAATCTGCCTTGCTTTCAAATCCTCTTCGTTGCCTTCCCTCAATATATTTGTGGACGAGAGTTCTCATTGATAACTCTGCACGTTTGTGAATTGCAGTGCCCCTGAGCTCCATTTGTCTCCTCGCTTTTTTGGGAGCTGGCCGCAAAAGCGCAGGATTGCTTCAGGCCCTATTTTGGTTCTGGGGGGCAGGCTGAGCCTGTGGTTCATTCTTCTTCCTGATGGGAAAATGGAGTGACCTGTGCCTGTCCCAACACCTAGGGCTAGTCTCTCGTTGTTTCCCCGTCTTCCCCTTCATCCTCAGGACAAATTGCAACCTGGACGAAATAGGAAGTTAAAGGTGCTGATTCTCCAATTAGGGAGATGGTTAGTCAAGTGGCTGGAATGGCGAACCCGAGCACAAGGAGAGGAGAAATGAGGTGCGTTTTAGAAACCTTTCCCGATCTCATGGCATACCATCTTCTGGGTTTCCCATGCATGTTTTGATATAGGAAGATGCCCTTGTACCCGGAGATTTGAGACCCATGGGGTGTGTTCCCCACAGTATTACTTTAAAGTATCTGCGTTTGCTCACCCAACCTCACCAATCCTCTCAGCCCCAAGAGTGTCCAGCCTTATGTCTCATCCAGCTGTGGGTCTAGATATGGTGAATCCAGGTTGCATCAGAGACCCTGAACGGATTTTGTAAGAATTTCTCTCTCTTTCACTGTCTTTGTTTTGTGGGTTTTTTAAAGTAATTTATGTTTAGAATCGGGCTTGGCTGCTTTTCCCTGCTGTGTTGATGCCGCTTTACACCCTCTTGATTCACTTGCAGAGAGATATCGATACATATGTTTTCAGATTCTTACTACTCAGATATATTCTTGTGTGGTGACTAGGGTGTGTTGAGTCCAGTTCACTGAGCAGGGAGTAGGCCTTGTCTATTACATATTTGGCTTATGGAGCGGTCTCTGAGCTAATTTCAAACCCTTGTTTTATGCATCACCCCACCTCACCTTTCCCGTTAAGCAGCCATAGTGTGTCTTCTAAAGGTGTGACTCTGTTCTGTTTTGTAATTCAGTTCAAGTGTAGCGATTTTGACATTCCCTCTATAAGCGATATCTTAGGATAAGTGTCTTTTTCTGTGTGACTTATTTCACTTAGAATCATCGTACCTAAATCCACTCATCATGCTGCTAACTAGCCTTATGACATTGATTTCATGGCTAAGTGATATTCCATTGTGCCAAGTACCACCATTTCTTTATCCACTTTTCTCTTTCCTGGTATATTGAAGGTGTACCGAAGCGGAGGTTCTTGGAAACAGAGCAGCCGTAAACTTTAGGGTGCCTGTGTCTTGTTGATTTTTAGTTTTCCCAATTTATACGCCCATGAGTGGGAGTGCCCTATGCTCTCTAAGCTGTGTTTATTAGTTGTTTCAGGACACACCGTACTCTTCTCCAGAGTGCCTGTTGGCAATTTACATCCCGCCCATCAGCGTAGCAAGGCTCCCATGTCTCCATGGCCTGTCCTGCTTTTCTGGTTTTTACACTTTGTTCAGCATGGCCCTTTTGACCGAGGGCAAGCGAGACTTCTTTGTAGCGCTGATTTGCCCTTCCGGCTTGCTTGGTTGGCCAAAAAGGGCGTATGCGTTTTTTCCTGAATATATTCAGGAAAAAACGCATACGCCCTTTTTGGCCAAGGGCATCATTGTCAACGTTTTGCCACTTTTCATGTGCTTTAAAGGCGAGTTGTATCTACCTCCTGAAATCTGTTTCCTGCAAATCTGCCTTGCTTTCAAATCCTCTTCGTTGCCTTCCCTCAATATATTTGTGGACGAGAGTTCTCATTTATAACTCTGCACGTTTGTGAATTGCAGTGCCCCTGAGCTCCATTTGTCTCCTCGCTTTTTTGGGAGCTGGCCGCAAAAGCGCAGGATTGCTTCAGGCCCTATTTTGGTTCTGGGGGGCAGGCTGAGCCTGTGGTTCATTCTTCTTCCTGATGGGAAAATGGAGTGACCTGTGCCTGTCCCAACACCTAGGGCTAGTCTCTCGTTGTTTCCCCGTCTTCCCCTTCATCCTCAGGACAAATTGCAACCTGGACGAAACAGGAGGTTAAAGGTGCTGATTCTCCAATTAGGGAGATGGTTAGTCAAGTGGCTGGAATGGCGAACTTGTGCACAAGGAGAGGAGAAATGAGGTGCGTTTTAGAAACCTTTCCCGATCTCATGGCATACCATCTTCTGGGTTTCCCATGCATGTTTTGATGTAGGAAGATTCCCTTGTACCTGGAGATTTGAGACCCATGGGGTGGGTACCCCGCGGTGTTACTTTAAAGTATCTGCATTTGCTCACCCGACCTCACCAATCCTCTCAGCCCCAAGAGTGTCCAGCCTTATGTCTCATCCAGTTGTGGGTCTAGATATGGTCAATCCAGGTTGCATCAGAGAACCTGAACGGATTTTGTAAGAATTTCTCTCTCTTTCACTGTCTTTGCTTTGTGGGTTTTTTAAAGTAATGTATGTTTAGAATGGGGTTTGGCTGCTTTTCCCTGCTGTGTTTATGTCGCTTTACACCCTCTTGATTCACTTGCAGAGAGATATCGATACATAGGTTTTCAGATTCATACTAATCAGATATAATCTTGTGCGGTGACTAGGGGGTGTTGAGTCCAGTTCACTGAGCAGGGAGTAGGCCTTGTCTATTACATATTTGGCTTATGGAGCGGTGTCTGAGCTAATTTCAAACCCTTGTTTTATGCATCACCCCACCTCACCTTTCCCGTTAAGCAGCCATAGTGTGTCTTCTAAAGGTGTGACTCTGTTCTCTTTTGTAATTCAGTTCAAGTGTAGCGATTTTGACATTCCCTCTATAAGCGATATCTTAGGATAAGTGTCTTTTTCTGTGTGACTTATTTCACTTAGAATCATCGTACATAAATCCACTCATCATGCTGCTAACTAGCCTTATGACATTGATTTCATGGCTGAGTGATATTCCATTGTGCCAAGTACCACCATTTCTTTATCCATTTTTCTCTTTCCTGGGATATTGAAGGTGTACCGAAGCGGAGATTCTTGGAAACAGAGCAGCCGTAAACTTTAGGGTGCCTGTGTCTTGTTGATTTTTAGTTTTCCCAATTTATACGCCCATGAGTGGAAGTGCCCTATGCTCTCTACGCTGTGTTTATTACTTGTTTCAGGACACACCGTACTCTTCTCCAGAGTGCCTGTTGGCAATTTACATCCCGCCCATCAGCGTAGCAAGGCTCCCATGTCTCCATGGCCTGTCCTGCTTTTCTGGTTTTTACACTTTGTTCAGCATGGCCCTTTTGACCGAGGGCAAGCGAGACTTCTTTGTAGCGCTGATTTGCCCTTCCGGCTTGCTTGGTTGGCCAAAAAGGGCGTATGCGTTTTTTCATGAATATATTCAGGAAAAAACGCATACGCCCTTTTTGGCCAAGGGCATCATTGTCAACGTTTTGCCGCTTTTCATGTGCTTTAAAGGCGAGTCGAATCTACCTCCTGAAATCTGTTTCCTGCAAATCTGCCTTGCTTTCAAATCCTCTTCGTTGCCTTGACTCAATATATTTGTGGACGAGAGTTCTCATTTATAACTCTGCACGTTTGTGAATTGTAGTGCCCCTGAGCTCCATTTGTCTCCTCGCTTTTTTGGGAGCTGGCCGCAAAAGCGCAGGATTGCTTCAGGCCCTATTTTGGTTCTGGGGGGCAGGCTGAGCCTGTGGTTCATTCTTCTTCCTGATGGGAAAATGGAGTGACCTGTGCCTGTCCCAACACCTAGGGCTAGTCTCTCGTTGGTTCCCCGTCTTCCCGTTCATCCTCAGGACAAATTGCAACCTGTACAATCAGGAGGTTAAAGGTGCTGATTCTCCAAGTAGGGAGATGGTTGGTCAAGCAGCTGGAATGGCGAACCTGAGCCCAAGGAGAGGAGAAATGAGGTGCGTTTTAGAAACCTTTCCCGATCTCATGGCATACCATCTTCTGGGTTTCCCATGCATGTTTTGATGTAGGAAGATGCCGTTGTACCTGGAGATTTGAGACCCATGGGGTGTGTTCCCCGCAGTTTTACTTTATAGTATCTGCGTTTGCTCACCCAACCTCACCAATCCTCTCAGCCCCAAGAATGTCCAGCCTTATGTCTCATCCAGCTGTGGGTCTAGATATGGTCAATCCAGGTTGCATCAGAGACCCTAAACGGATTTTGTAAGAATTTCTCTCTCTTTCACTGTCTTTGTTTTGTGGGTTTTTTAAAGTAATTTATGTTTAGAATCGGGCTTGGGTGCTTTTCCCTGCTGTGTTGATGCCGATTTACACCCTCTTGATTCACTTGCAGAGAGATATCGATACATA